>NC_089493.1:179252639-179600139 GCF_036850765.1 Saccopteryx bilineata | reverse complement strand
CCGTTCTGTAGACTCGATTGTACCTACATGGACTGCCCCCTGTGTAGATAATTCCATGTCAACCAGAATGCCACAAGTATGATTTCCTTGGAATAAGGAAAAAAAAAAAAAAGATCAGCTACAGAACAATATTAAATAACAGTGTAAGTGGTGCAGGGACACAGCAGTAATAAGACGGTAAGATCTGAATGCCTGACTTTTGGGGAAAACTCTACCAAAACTCTACCCCACCTGGATTAGCAGGACGGCCTTAAAAGTGTGAACCAGGCCCTGGCCGGTTGGCTCAGCGGTAGAGCGTCGGCCTGGCGTGCTGGGGGACCCAGGTTCGATTCCCGGCCAGGGCACACAGGAGAAGTGCCCATTTGCTTCTCCACCCCGCCCCCCTCCTTCCTCTCTGTCTCTCTCTTCCCCTCCCGCAGCCAAGGCTCCATTGGAGCAAAGATGGCCCGGGCGCTGGGGATGGCTCCTTGGCCTCTGCCCCAGGCGCTAGAGTGGCTCTGGTCGCGGCAGAGCGACGCCCCGGAGGGGCAGAGCATCGCCCCCTGGTGGGCAGAGCGTAGCCCCTGGTGGGCGTGCTGGGTGGATCCCGGTCGGGCGCATGCGGGAGTCTGTCTGACTGTCTCTCCCCGTTTCCAGCTTCAGAAAAAAAAAAAAATGCAAAAAAAAAAAAAAAAGTGTGAACCAAACGGACAAAACTGGACAATCAGAACATGAGCTGTAGACAGATACAGTTCGTAAGGACAGCCTCATGGTTTGTGGGCAGTCTTCACAGGTATTTGCCTGTGTTTAGCCAAATTAAAAATAAACAAATAAAGCAACTCCTCCTGTCCCTTCCCCTACCAGAAACAATCTTTCAAACTGCTGTTCCTGAAAAACGGGATTCAAAGTGGGCTAAACCTACCGAGAACTCTCCCTGGACCTTATCCTCAGTAAAGTGCATTGTCAAGAAGCAGCAAATGTAGTTTGCCTGGCATTATCTGTAATGCGATAGACAGTCCTTCATTTTAACAAGGTGCCACTGCCAATACAGACCCTGCTGGGTGAGCAGCAGATGCGATGATAATTTCTCTATTTATATGAACAGAACGGACCCCGGAGGGAGAAGAAGCAATTGATATACCTTCCCCAGGCGGCCACAGGGAAGGTGCCCCTCAGCCCTCCCTGGGAAAGTCACAGCAGGAGGAGAGAACCCAGAGAAGGCACGCCCAGCAGGCCCCAACCCACGTCCCCTGGAACCACTGACAGGTACTGAAGCATCTGCTAAGTCACACACTTTCGTGATCAAACATAATGTTTAGCATTCACGTGTACACACAGGGCCCGCACGTGACTAACAGGAACAAGGTCAGGGCAATGATCCAAATGGGTCATGCAAGGCCTGGCTGAGGACTGCCTGGAGAGTGTGGCCCCTCCCACAAACACTGCAGGGGTTTCTCCCAGAAAAAGAAATCAGATCTGCTAAAAGCAAAGACTCTGCAGTCGGATGGGCTGGACAGTTCGGAAACCAAGCTGTGACATTCTCTGTCCTGTGACTTTAGACAACCTCCCTTACCTTCCACCTGCTCATTGGCAAAATGAGAGTAATAGTAATTACCTTATAGAGTTCTTGTGAATGAGATAAAATCTCTACAACCCTTAACACAATGCTTCAATCACTATCTGTTAATAAATCTCAAAGCAACCGGTAGGTTAGACAAGATTTAAGGCATGGAATCATACCAGCGAATTTATTTTTGATGACCCTCTGTGGTTTAGCAGAAGTACTACCCCTGATAAAACATGTAAGCACTCCAATAACATTTCTGGGCACTCTTAGAAAGCTTTATCACTCTGACTCCATATCAATCTTGATAGAGAAATTAGAGCATCTAATCTAGTAGATAGATACACATACACACTTCAACGTACTCTCAAAGGTAGGGCCTCTCTCTCTTCCCACCATCTACAGACAGCTGTCCCTGGGCCATCTGCCCCTGAGGAAGGGGTGTGGATTCCTTTGTTTTTTCTCTCTTACCTCCTTTGCTATGTGGGGCCTATTGAAGTCTATACAACAAAGGTTGGAGAAGTAAGAGTAATGAAAATTCACAGGTGGATGGTATTGACCTTTGATAACTTCCTAGTCCCTGCAATGGGCATGGTGATGGGTTCTCCCTGCTAGGTGCCTCCACTACAACTTCATCTGGCTAGCTAAGCATCCTTCCACAGCTTCTGCCCCAAGGGGCACATTCAGCCTCTTGCAGTGGGGGTCCCCCTCACCCCAGCACACAGCCTTCTTGGGCAGGATTCCTTTCAAATGACCCCTGGCCGATAGGCATAGCACAAGTTCTATATCTGACCCCAGGTCTCACACACTTTTCAGCCCATAAGACAGGAATGCAGTCATGCCCAGGAGAAGCCCCCTCCTCCACAGGCTGCTTAAGTTTCTCAGGTGTGCGTTCAGCCCCAGACAACCGTGACCTTCAACTTCTCCCTAAACCTTACCACTGATGACCTTCCTACTGGAGGGGAGACAGGCATTCTCTACAGCTCCCCTTGGGAGTCTCAGCATAGGATTTTCAAGGGAATCCTTACAAAACCATCTTTTCAGTGTGTGTGTTTTTTTTTAATTATCCCTCCGTGTGGGTGGGGTTTTAATGGCCATCCAACTGATTTTTGGTTATCTACTTTGAAATACTGCATATGGCCAAGCGTCTCCTTGGAACACAGCATCTGTTGCATCTTAGTGCCTCAGAATTGTTGAATTTCATGTCCTGTTACATTAATGATCATAAATGTTCTTCACTGTAGAAAATTATATTAGCCATAGGGCTCCAGATTCAGTCAGTATTGC
Organism: Saccopteryx bilineata; assembly: GCF_036850765.1. NCBI lineage: Eukaryota > Metazoa > Chordata > Mammalia > Chiroptera > Emballonuridae > Saccopteryx > Saccopteryx bilineata. The sequence goes on along the minus strand of NC_089493.1, from coordinate 179,597,309 downwards.
CTGGAGTCTTTTTAACCCATTCTACTCCTTTTGGAAAGAACATTTAATAGGGATTGTTTTTATATAAAAGTTTAAAGAAAAAATGGTCTACAATCCAATGAACCGACTCTAGTTGACAATTTAGATAAGGATTCTGTACACCTGTTGTTTTTTCTGCCTGGGAAGATTCCCACACCCTCACCCCCAGATCTTAGCATGACTGGCTCACTGCTGTTCAGTTTCCAGCTCAACTATCAGCAAGGCCTTAATTGACAGTGTAAACTACTTTGTAGCAAATATTCACTTTCATGTACTTCCCCCATCAGTGGAGTATAATTCCCCATCCTCTGTCACTAGGTTTGGCCATGTGATTTGCTTTGGCCAATCAGACATCAGCAAAGGCCTTCAAAGGGCTTATGCAGTTTGGCTTGGCTCTTTTGTACTCGAGTGATCTATCCTGAAAAGATCCTTCTGAGTAGCTGCTGTGCTTTCAATGTGGGCTCCAGAATAGACAAATACAGAGCAGATGTGAGCTCAGCCTGTAACCTGCAAACACACAGCTTCCCAGACCAGCCCAGCCAAGACCAGCTGAGCTACTGCTGACCTGCAGGACTGAGCAAGAGGACGGACACTTTCCATGAGGTACTACATTTGGGGGTATTTTGTTTCATTTTGTTTTATCTGTTTTATGGTGCACAGAAGGAGCAATAGCTCGCTGCTAAGCTATCTAAAGTGGCCTTCCCGCTGTTAATCTTTAATGAGCTTTTTATTCTTCTTAGCTCTTAGAACTCTCTGGAATTGAAAACTATGTTTTCTTATTACTGTCTAGACTTAGCTTTCTGAAAGTTGGGATCTTGCCACTATTATAGAGAATATTGGATTGCCTGGCACATAGTAGCCATTCGACAAATAATTGTTGAATATATTACTGGACAATTGGTTAGTCAATTTTAAAAAGCAAAAATGTAACAAAGTGAAAAATGTAAGTTTAATGCCCTGCAGTGTTTCTCCCTAAAGATAACTATCCTTCTAGCATAATTCTTATGTATCCTTCTAGAAGAAAAAAGTCCCATACATGTATAGAACAAGGGAAAGAAAGAGAGTGAGAGGGAGAGGTTTATAATGGGGGGGTGTTTATAATTTTTATAGGCTTTGGGGGCTATTGTCAGACTAAAGAGATCACACTATTCATTATGCATTTCGTGTTGTTGCTGTTGTTTTAACTTAAAATGGGTGTTGGACATCTTCCAATATAAGCACATCTGTTCATTCACATCAACGGCTTAATAATACCCCATGGCACGACAGCACCGTATTCAGCCAATCTCCCTTGGATGGGCCTTTAGTTTGTTTTGGTTTTTTTTCCAGTTCTGTTTGCTTTTGCTATCACAGACGCTGCTGCTGAGGACAACTTTGTACGTCTCCCTCGAACATGACCCATCAGCACATCTCTGACCTGGAGAAAGAGACACTTGTCTTGTTGGGAGGACCTCACTTTTATGCCCTGCCAGTCAGAGAGGTTTTATCAAGCTTAACTCTTTATAGTGTTGTTACTGAAACAGTATTTACTGTTTTCCATTTCTTAGTTATACTATTATTTTAGAATATTGAACATGACTGTTCCCATCAATTGGCAGCTGCTCTTTCCTCTCCCTTTCTACTTCAAGGTTCTGATGAAATCTCCTCTAAGAGGCCAGTCTCCCGGATGGAGAATCACCACCCTAAACTAACATCAGGTTTCACTGCAATTCCTTCAGCCCTGAGATTAGAAGGTTCAATACCATCATGTCTTCCAAGAGCAAGGTGAGCAAAAACTGATGTTTTCAGATGATTTTAATCCCCAAACAAGAGAGTGTAATTAAAGAATTAAATGACAACCAAACCAAACTAAGGGAAAAAAACAAGAATCAATTCCACGGCCCTGGCCGGTTGGCTCAGTGGTAGAGCGTCGGCCTGGCGTGCAGAAGTCCCAGGTTTGACTCCCGGCCAGGGCACACAGGAGAAGCGCCCATTTGCTTCTCCACCCCTCCTCCTCTCCTTCCTCTCTGTCTCTCTCTTCCCCTCCCGCAGCCAAGGCTCCATTGGAGCAAAGATGGCCCGGGCGCTGGGGATGGCTCCTTGGCCTCTGCCCCAGGCGCTAGAGTGGCTCTGGTTGCAACAGAGTGACGCCCCAGAGGGGCAGAGCATCGCCCCTGGTGGGCAGAGCGTCGCCCCTGGTGGGCGTGCCGGGTGGATCCTGGTCGGGCGCATGCGGGAGTCTGTCTGACTGTCTCTCCCCATTTTCAGCTTCAGAAAAATACAAAATAATAATAATAATAATAATCAATTCCACAACCCTGAAAGAAACACGGGGAGTGACTCAGCAACAGGAGAGACCGACTCTCAGCACCCCACCATCCGTGGTAGTCAGTCACCTGCACCCGGGACGCCTCGTCAGCTCATTCAACAACAGCATCCACAGGAAGGCGAAGAAAGGAAAAGCCACCAAGGAACAACGTCTTTTTGACGTGGCTGTGCTCCTGACCATACGGATCTAATTCAGCTGCTCAGGATGCTCCTGACCCTGAGTAAAAACACTGCTGCTGCAAAGCTGGAAATACAAGAAAGAGAAGACTGAGTATGAGGGGAAATTGCTGTAACACAATGAATTGTATCATGATCCACAGATATGTTTCGAGGAAGTAAGTTAGATGAAGGCAAAGTTTCAGAACCACCATGAAGGTTAAATGAGTGATAGCGGTTATTATGATTATGATTAAAATATGCAAAAGTATAATGCAAGTTATAAACCACTGTCGATACTATTATTATTATTATCATCATCATCACCATCAGAGAGCAATTTTATGAAAATCAAAGATGTTGTTGTTTTTCCTTTTCATAGTGGTTACCATTGTGGTCAGAAAAACACTTAGAAATCTTGCTGGAAGGAACATTAAGCATCATTTTATTCAGACGTCTTTTATTTACAGTTCAGTAACCTAAACTCCAGATGTGACTTGCACAACATCATCAGCTGGTCAGTGCTGGAGCTAGACGGCATCCTTTCATAACTAGCAGCCCTTGTATTTGCTTTGTGCCTCCCCAAACAAGCCTGGGTGTGCCCAGGAGAGGGCTGGGGGTAGACAGGAAGAGTATGATGTAACTGCAAAACAGCACGTGACAGAGGCTTCAGAACCAAACACAAGACTTACACCATCCCTGCTTAGCCAGTCAGTGAAATGAGAAACTATGCTTGCAAATTTCACGCATGTAATGATAATCATTGACTTCAATCCTCAACAACTTTCAACAGCTTAGGGAACTGGTGACAGCAGGGGTGAGCACACAGCCATAGAGGTGACCAGCAATCAGGGAAGTCATTTTGTCATAAGGTGTTATCTTACGGCTCAAATCAGAACTCAGAACAAAACTAAACATTACGGGGAACTTCAATTCTAAAGGTTCCCTTAGGACAGCGGTCCTCAACCTTTTTTGGGCCACGGACCAGTTTAATGTCAAAAAATATTTTCACGGACCAGCCTTTAGGGTGGGACGGATAAATGTATCACGTGACCGAGACAAGCATCAAGAGTGAGTCTTAGACGGATATAAGAGGGGGAATTTGGTCATTTTTAAAAAATAAAACATCGTTCAGACTTAAATATAAATAAAACAGAAATAATGTAAGTTATTTATTCTTTCTCTGCGGACCGGTACCAAATGGCCCACGGACTGGTACCGGTCCACGGCCAGGGGGTTGGGGACCACTGCCTTAGGAGACCGAACAGGCTAAACTAGGAGTAGGACACACAACCCTAGACCAGAGCTGGATGGACTCTAGAAGTCACGCGAGTCCACACAGTGGGTTCAAGAGCCTGGGAGGAACTCTGGGCCTGAAGAAGACCCTCCAACTGGCTCTGCAACCTGGGCATTTTCCTTACGGCTCTTAGTGCCACCCACAGTGAGCGAAGGATGAGACAAGAGCAAGCCGTACTTGGGTGTTTGTGTTCCGTTCTCAGGGACACTCGGGCTTGCCACTGGCCAGGCCACTGGTAACTGTTTGTGGCTGAACAAATCACTTAAACTCTCCAAGGTTCAGCCTTTCCATTTCCAGGTATAACATCACCAACCCCACTGACAGTTATAAAAATTAAAGAAGGTGATATACATAAAACCTTCAGCATCTATCTGGAGCATATGAAGATGGGTAAAATGTTGCTTAATTTGCAGGGCAGCTGCAAGAATTAAATAAGTTATAATATAGTAAAATCACCTTGCGCAGTGCCTACCATAGAGTATGCACTCAGTAAATATCGGCTCGCTGTTATTATACACAAGATAAGCCCTGAGGTCCCCTCCAGCTCTAAGCCTTCCATGATTCTATAACCTCGTTCTCTTGAAACAAATTTCAACTGATGTGTCCTGTCTCCCAGCCTACAATATCAGCTAGCACGCTGTTCAGAAATGGAGTCAGAATAACCAACCCCGAGGCAGGAGCTCCAGCGAGGAGCTGAGCGCTGCCTCTCCCGACAGACAGCCTTCCGTCCCAGCCTGGGGTCCACGGTTGACAGCGCTGGTGAAGAATGACTGACAGAGACACACACATCTGGCTTTGGCATTTACCCAGAAACCTGAGACATAATCGAGGTCTGTGATGCTTTAAGAAAGGGTCAGTTTGATGCTAAACCTGTGTTATCTCTGCAGTTGACATTCCCCCCACAACAGTGTGTACAATTCACGCCAGTCTCAGCGAAGCTGTCAGGGCTACTGTTTGAGGTGAAGGTGACTGTCATCCCTTAGGCAGTAGCTCAAGGAAGTGGTTCATGTTAATGAGCCATAGCTTCAAAAACACTCTGCCTTTCTCATAAAGCAGTGGTGTTTGTAAACCAATTCTAGGTCCACACAATTGCAACTACAGCTGGCAACAATGATACAAGCAATAGCTAATGCTTAGCTGTGTGCTGGGTGGGGGCCATGCTAAATGCTTTGCAAACAGAGTCGCACTCAAACCTCACAGCAACTCTGGGGGTGGTTGTTGAAGGTAACCAGGCTTCATGTGACATTCAAAGCACATCTCTCATTAGCCAACACAGCAACAATTTGGGAGGAGGGGGGCAAATAAGGGCATATGGGAAGAGGCAGACAGCTCAGCCTGTGCAATAAGAGACAGCCACTCAACAGCAAGGCAGAGTTTCTTATAGTGAGAATACATCTCATTACCAGTGCGACCTAAATTCCTCCCAGCCCCATTTCTGGACTCCCAAGTCACTTTCGCATGCATCTCAAGCAAGTGCCCTGTGGCTAGGTGCCCTGTGTTCCTCAGGTAAGTCCCTCAGTCCCCTCCCACTGCTGCATGCCAGTCTAGGATCAATCGGTGTTGTTTCACACAAATGCGATCAGCGTTCTTATTAATGCTGCCCCATTTTGGGGATGATGAGACTGAGGCAGCTAGGTTCACAAAGTCACTCAGCAGGTAAGCACCAGAGAAAGCGCCCAGACAGGTCTGGTTGACTCCAGAGCCCAAGCTCTTAGCCATTATGTAAACACTTTGTAATTCAGTAAATCCGTACCTGCCGGGTGATGAAAGGTGCTCCTAATTTTAAGTTCACCAAATTGTAGTTCTACTGGGTCATTACCCTATGACTTTGAGAAGGACAAAGACAAAAACCACCCATGTATTTCACCCCCATCAGTTGCACACCTGCTGCAAAGCCATCACTCTGCTCCTGTTGGGACCGAAAACATTAACAAATTGAGTATCAGCTTCAGAGTAGTTAACAATATAGAGGTGAAGAAATCTCTGTTAAAAAAAAAAAAAAAAAGAGTTATGGCCCTGGCCGGTTGGCTCAGCGGTAGAGCGTCGGCCTGGCGTGCAGGGGATCCGGGTTCAATTCCCGGCCAGGGCACATAGGAGAAGCGCCCATTTGCTTCTCCACCCCCACCCCCTCCTTCCTCTCTGTCTCTCTCTTCCCCTCCCGCAGCCAAGGCTCCATTGGAGCAAAAGATGGCCCGGGCGCTGGGGATGGCTCCTTGGCCTCTGCCCCAGGTGCTAGAGTGGCTCTGGTCGCAACAGAGCGAGGCCCTGGAGGGGCAGAGCATCGCCCCCTGGTGGGCAGAGCGTCGCCCCCTGGTGGGCGTGCCGGGTGGATCCCGGTCGGGCGCATGCGGGAGTCTGTCTGACTGTCTTTCCCCGTTTCCAGCTTCAGAAGAAAAAAAAAAAAAGAGTTATGTAAAATGGTGTGTTATCAAAGATACTGTCAGGGTCAGAAGGGCACAGCAGGACCTGGCCTAACTCATGGGCACACCCAGAAACCCACCAGGAAAAGGAAGGAACGATGCAGTTCTGACCAAAGGAGAACAAATCCTAAGAAACATTCCTTTTTAATTCACCCTTCACTATGCACAAGACAGAAAACCCTCAGCTGTGACAACGTGTGGCACAGCTTCCTGATTTACACTAAAAGGCCCTGTCAATGACTCCACGATAAATTGTTGTACGATGTTAGATTGGAGAGGTCTGATCGTTCTATTCGTCTCATAGCACAGGTCTCAGAACAGTACAAACAGAAACGAAATAAAACATCCAGTCCTAGGTTAGAAGGATGTTATTTTCATGGTTTATGTGCATCGGCCCAGGTAAGACACAGTAAGTCAGTAATCTGTTTGTTTTAATGAATGTGTTTACCAACTAGGAGAAAGCAGTTTGATTCAGTATCTCATAGAACACTCAATTTTGCTAAATTAAAGTTAATAACATTTCCCCATGAGCTATGATAGCATCTTCTGTTGAATCAGAAAGAAAATGCACCACGTTGTGCAGAAATGTAGCCACGGGCACCTCTTGCACCCTGGCAGTCTCTCGACTACAATGCAGCAAAGGTTAATGTGTGTTCTCATCACAGTTCAGAGGTGGGCAGCTGGATGTCACCCACTTCTCTGGACTCGAGCCAACTTTTGTGGCTGCAAAATTGAGTTGACTTTGAGCTGAAAATTATATCTAGGACTCCATCGTATACAGAAAGTTGGGGAAGAATCAAAAGCAGAGGTTAGAAATGATTACAAATATAAGAAATCCTTACCAGATGGTGTTGCAACTACTACTAAGCGTGAAATTAAAGCCTTATGAAGTGAAATGCGTTATTGGTAAACTTTCAATTATGTATGAAGGCTAGAAAAACTGTATTTCCTCCTCCCTTCTTCCTGACAAATAAACTTTTTTTTTAACACTATGAAGTGGTTTAAAAATAGGATGTTTAATGTTCCACTTTATAACTGATGCCCTGACATTGCTGTGGACCAGTGGTATACAATGTAATGTAATTACTTGCATAATTGCAGTAGAGTTCTTGGGGACTCCATTCAAATTAATGTCATCTCTATTCTGTTCCCTCATGCTGCTGATGGGAAGCAGGGTCCTTCTCCCTCCGTGCCTCGGTGTCGTGACTCTGTAACTCCTGCCCTTTTAATTAGTCCTCTCTTTCTATGGTGGTGGGTGTCAGAAATTATAGGCCACACTGTTCATGGCCAGCTTGCTCTCTGAAACCAAATTCACTCTTAATTATAGTCCCTTCGATGTCAACATCTCTCCATTTACTAAATAGCTTCACTCCTATTATCTCATTTGATTTTCATAGTATCTCTGTGAGGGAGACAGGGCAGGGATCAATATTCTCAGTGTAAGGACGAAGAAGCAGAGGATCAAAGAAGCACTCGAGGTCACCGGTCCCCATCAGGTCTAGAGCAAACTCAGGACTTCAAGTGCTAGTTTAGTTCCCTTTCTTGAATATGTGCTGGCTTCCCAACTCAAGAAGGATTTTCCCCTGGCATTCCACACCAGTGTGCACTCAAACGGAGACAAGAAGTCAGATCCATGAGTGAGTCACGTCAGTGCAAGACAACAGGGAACGACAGGGACTAGGGCAAAGTGGCATTTGGGGGAACTCTGCCTAAAAACATGTCAATTCAAAACAACTTTAAATGTGACACCAACCAAAACACAGACAAACAAACCTGAGGGAGGCAGTAAATGTGCACGTTGGGCTAGCAGTGGTCTCGCACTCTACACACCTGCCAATATCTGTCTGAGGAACAAGGGAACCCTCACACACAGAGGCACACCTGGGAACCACGTCCCTCCATGATGGAGAAACACATTCACAGAGGGAAACGTGGCCTTTGGCCTGGAGGGCCTCAGAGTCTACTGGGAAATGACCCCCTCAGTGATGCTTCACATCAACGCCTGCTCGCAAACAGAGGATGACAGTCTTTCTGGGAGGTTCCCACGGCACTCCGCCTGTGTCGCAATGAGAAAGAATTACATGGACAAAGCAAGAGCAATGCAGGAAACAGGAGAAAAGCCTCTGAGCAGAAAGACAGGCTTGGATAAGTGTCACGCAGGGAAGGACACAGTGAGGCACAGCAGGACCAGAGCAGGAAATCACACGGGCAGGGTGTCCTGAGTGGGGAGGGCTGTGGGGACCATGGCTGTGAAGAGGCTGAGGCGGCAGGCGCCACACCAGGAAGAAGCAAGTATACTGTGTTCTAAGAGCGATGGAGAGCCTTTGAAGAGCTTTAGCGTGGACTGGTCGGGTCATACTTGCTCTTTAAACCTATCACCCCAGCTGCGTGCCATATGGAGGACAAGGTGGTGCGGGAGGCATTAAATGGAAATTATGTTCCACCAGGTAAGATCCAGATGGGCAGGTGGGTCAATGTTTTGGTGATGAGGTGGAGGAATGTGGGAGAATAGTGCTGAGTAAATGTTAAATAAGTAACTGCTGGTATTATTATTGTTACAGATACTACATCCCTTACTTCATCTAATTCTCATAAAATCTCAGTAGGGCAGGCCAAGAGTCTCCTTAAGCCTATAGAAAACAAAATCTCGAGACATCCTGTGATTTGCCCAGAGTCAAATGGCTTTGCATCATCCCTGATGGCCTCTGGACAATCAGGCTGCAAAATAAAACTAGTAATTCTTTAAAAGATGGCGCCAACTGAGCTAAAAAAGTAACGTGAAATGGTTAAACCTGGACTATTGTTTGAGCAAAAGAATGTTTTCCTTTTTAAAAAAATGTTGAAGCCCTGATATAAAATCTTTATTGCAAACAAATATAGTCATTGCAAAGTTACCTGGTAACTTTGAGAAACAGGTTGTCAGGGAACTCAAATCCATAGATCAAAAACTATTGAAAAAAACAAACCTGTGAACTCATACCTGTTGATAACCTATCAAACTCAAAAATGTAAAACTGTTGGCATTCTTAGCATTCACTTTCCCAAGGCTATGCCCCAGGTAGTCTCTTATCACTATCATCAATGCAAGTAAGAGTAGCCATTATAATGGATGTGAGGGCGATCTGGCTGTGACAGCTGTCACCCCATTGATCTCCAGGGTTGATTTGGCTGATCTAGCTGGCTAAAGTGCTTGTCCCCTTCCTCCCTCTCCTTCCTCCCTCACCGCTCCATGTGCATCCCTCCCAAAGCTGCGCACTTGGTGGAAGAGGACGACCTTCCCCGATAGAGGAGAGGACCATTCTTCGGTCAAGGGTATACAGTCGCTGCGCTCCCCTGCTAGAACCTCCAAACAAGTCTCAAGAGTAGCCATTATTCAGTCTTCTGTCTATTTAATCAAAACACTTTGTACTTCTAGTTACATACATAGGTACTAACCAGATCGAAAATTAGCAAAGAATCACATTTGGAAAAAACAAACAAAAATCCCCAGAAAATAGTAAATATAGAAACTAAGGAGCTTTGTAGTTGTAGCTATTTCAAGGAGGTATAATCATCTCATCTATATTTCTTACACTGTCCACAAGATCACCCTTCTTCCTCTCACCCCAAGGGTTACATAGCCAAATGCTTGCAGGTGCCAGGCTTGGACAACAGATGCATACAGCACTTGGAGGAGTAAATGCTGATAAACACAGCCCCACTCAAAGGAAAGCAGACTTCACTCAAAGACAACCACACTCAACAACTACCATGCAACTATGGCCAACAGCCTAAGGGACTCACATGTAATTAGCCAAAGGCCAGGACTAGCCCATGAGCTCTTTGCTATTTCTGATCACACAAGGAAAGATCCCCTAACTGTTCAAAAATTATTAAGTGCAGTACCTTTTTCAAATCTATTGTATAATGTAAAGTATAAAGCTTCTTTAAAGTTCTGATTCTATAAGAACCATGCCATTTTTAAGATGCAGCTCTATAAATATACAATAGAAAAGGAATCTTTAGAGAAATATGGCTATTCATACAGTGATGAAGAAAGACAAACACAGGTTATTTTTTTCTCCCAATTAAAGGCAGCCTTTCAGCCCTGGCCAGTTGGCTCAGTGGTAGAGCGACGGCCCAGCGTATAGATGTCCCAGGTTCGATTCCTGGTCAGGGCCACAGGAGAGGTGCCCATCTGCTTCTCCACCCTTCTCCCCTCTTCTTTCTCTCTATCTCTGTCTTCCCCTCCCACAGCCAAGGCTCCATTGGAGCAAAGTTGACCCGGGCACTGAGGATGGCTCCATGGCTTCAGCCTCAGGTGCTAGAATGGCTCCAGTTGCAATGGAGCAATGCCCCAGATGGGCAGAACATTGCCTGCTAGTGGGCATGCCGGGTGGATCCCGGTTGGGTGCATGCAGAAGTCTGTCTCTCTGCCTCCCTGTTTCTCACTTCAAAAAAATACAAAAAATAATAATAATGCAGCCTTTCATGTACCTCGTCAGGGTGGCTTCCCTAATGCTTTATAAGATAGAAGAAAATTATGTGTGGAATATGCCAGCTCTGGTCTTTATTTAAAAAGACTCTGCCCAACAGGGAATGAGCTGTAAAGGAGTGAGTAAAGCATTAATTCTCCACACATGCTTAGAACAATCTTCCCACACCAGACTATTATTTATCTAAATCATGTCAAATACCTTTTCTATTTGTGATACATTTGTACATTCATTTGGAAGGCAGCTGATTAAACAAAATTGTTACCAGTGCCCTGATTCTAATGGTAATAAGCATGGTTTGCCTCATAACTTACTTAAGTTCCTAAGATTTGGTACTTCCTCAAAATTACTTTAATAAAAGTTCAAATCATTTTAGAGCCTTTGAGTGAAATAAATATTACGTCTCTCAAACCAACAGGAGCAAATAAATATCAGAGAGCAGTGGTAACTGAAGTCATTATAGGTTCAACAAAAATAATTCATGCCAAGCTCACCTGAATTTTAAATGAACTTACTAGTCTTGCAGAAAGATAAAATTTCATAATTATGGTATATATCGGTTTTGTAAAAAACAACAACAACAAAAACTCTGCCGATTTATTTACTGATAAGCCTGTGTGCTAGATAGAAAATATATGAGCTTCATTACGAGAAGTTTAGAAGAGTAAATGAGTACCACGTCGGGTCACCATATACAAAGACATTCAATTCATGATTGATATGAAATTGGGGAGGTTAAATGAATGAAAACATCTCTTGGAGCGTGTCCAAGGCTCTGTCTTGTTTTGCTGCCTCCCCCTTTTCTGTGTCCCCTTTAACTCCCTTTTCATCAAAAACCAGGAAGAAGTCCTAGGAGTCAGCCTTGTTTGTCAAATGTGTGCATGTGACAAGTTTCACATACTGATTGAAACTCTTGAGTTTCAAAATGATGTAAACAGACTATGGTGCCAATGCCACAAATAATGGTGGGCCAGGATAAATGCGTGGTATTTCCACGCCTGAATTGAAAATTAAATCCACTTGTATAATCATGAGACAGAGGAAAAATGTGACAATTCTTCAGAAGGAATAAAGGGTTATACCCTGATTTCGAGTTCATCTCAGAGTGCCAGGGAGAAAGAAGCATGAGGAAGAAGGGGTAGCTTGTGCTTTAGTGCTTGAAAGTCTCCAGGCTCTGTGTTTATAAGCTGTGGGAGCTTGGAACTTAAACTAAGTCTTGGTTCCCTCCTCTAAAAATGGCACTAATAATCGCCTCTTAAGGAGTAATAAGGACTAAATAGTACAGTCAACATAATAACAGTATTAATAATGATCATACTACTTATCACTTATTTAAATCCTTAATTGCTAATACTATGCTAAGTCATCTACATTTATTATCATGTCCATCTGTATTCTATTATAGTGTTTGGCACATAGTAGGTTTCTAATAAACCATAGTGCTCATCATTAATGAGCTGGCCTTCTAGCATTATCTGGGAGGATCATTCACAAACATTTAATTAAAACTTCCTTACTTTAGACTCTGGAATCAATTACATGCCATGTAGACCTCTGCCCTTGTGAGGACCAGATTTATCATGTTATGCTATAATTCACACATTTTTACAGTAAGATTCTTATTTAGAATAGCTATTTGTTTTCTCTGTACATGAGGTTTCAAGGGCTATGACGAGTCTTTCTCAGTGATGGTCACATAGGCCCCCTGACCTTCATCAGCTTGGGCCACTTTGAAGAATGAATCGAACAATTATGACATAGACTACATTCTCCATGACAGTAATTCAAACATAGCTTCAAAAATATTAAAAATCTATTGACCTGATCTTGAGTGACGTCGTAACAGTAAATCAAATTAAATCATATTGCACATACCTGAAACTAAAATAATATATGTCAACTATATATCAATAAACTTAAAAAAATATTGTTGAATGAGATGCTGTCACAGAATGCTATGGGCTACTCTAGGAGAAATTCAACAGATTTAGAGAGTATCTCAAAGACAGTGGCTAGAATTATTAAGGCTGGAGAAACCATCCTTCTGGATTAGTAGGTGAATGACTATGAATGTTTAGCATGTAAAGAAGGTTCAGGCGGTGTGAGGGGGGAAAAAAAGAAAGCTCTCCTGCAATGTTTGGGAGGGTTCCCTGTGGAACCATGAATAGTTACAGCAGGTAAGCCAAATGAAGGTGCTAAGGATAAGTAACCCAAGAGCAATGAGATGCCAACAATGGAACCACATTTAGTTACAGCAAGTTCTCCATTGCTGGAAATGCTCAAACCAAGGCCAAACAATCAGATTCTGGGACTGTGATAGAAGAAATGTCTCCCACCTGCAATATAATTTGAGAAAACAGGTGTCAAACTACTGCCCCACAGACAAATCAGACACATTGAATCCGGCCCTACACATGATTTTCCCTCTCATCTGAGTTGTGTAAATATTTTCAAATTCAAAAGCTGTCATTCAATCTCCATGTTTTCAGTTTCTCCTTTAAAATCAGAAGCAATGGCACTACTCATGGCCATACACTGACACCCAGCAGGAGCTTGACTTAGTCTATCACGCCCTATGCCTGACACTGTCTGTCTTCCTGTTTCCCTGGGAGTCCCAGATGAAATGTTCTCTGGAGTTTCTGCCATTCCTGAATAACTCATCCTAATTGCCGCATACAACATAAGCACTGGGTAATTGCAAAACATCCGTTTTTATTCATCTGATTAGAGGTAGGGGTAGTCAAAGGATCACTAGACTTATGATAGCAGGAGAAGTAAGGGAGTGAGCTACAGAGTTAGAATACAGCAGATGGAGAGTTACTATGCTCAAAATTCAGATATATGTGATCATTCCAAAAGTTGACCATCTCAGGAGCTTCAAATCTATTTTCGGTTCTGTTTTCTTTCTGATATCGCTAACAGATAATGGCTAGTTTTCTAGTCCATTTTTATCATCTTTGATTGTGGGATCTTTGTTTTAAATCGTCACCTATGGAACTCCTGTGGTCCCAAACAGGGTATGCTTTCCTCTACAGAAGAACTATGGTTGCATTTGCTGGAAAACAAGGGAGACTACCAGGCTAGAACCACCTGGAACCCCCTTCCGAGTACTGGTATCACACAGGAGTCAAACTCAGTTTCCCTGCCTTCTGGTTTAAAACTGGCTTCCTCCAGGCTGATCCTCAGGGACAGAGCTTGGTGTATATTTGCACCAAAAGCATTTCGGTCTTTCCTATTTGCTCCTTGATCATTTCCCACTTGAGTTTCAGTTTAGGGTTTGTTTTTGTTTCCTTCTGGGGGCAGTGGTTGGGTACAGGGAGAACTGAAGATTTCACTAACTCACTCTGAGCTGGCAAAGCATCGAAACCCAGGTTCATGCACAATCTAGATGCCTTCTAGCACCTGTCCACCAAGTGAAAGTATAAAACAGTTAGTTTTAATTTACTATTGTAAGCGTTCTGTTGCTGTAATCAGGATCATAAAAACTGTTCACTAACCTATGACATGTTGGAGATATCACCCAATTATGTTGCTTCTAGCTGATTACTTCCTTCTCTGAATTCTAGTGGATTCATTGTCTACTGCATCCAATTTAAGTCTTAATTACATGCAACAGTTCATCCCTCTCAATCTGCTCTGGGTAAGTACACACTTATCTCTAGGTTTTCCAAGGACAGAAAGCACTGTCGTTACTTGTCTTCTATTCTTCCAAAGACAAAAGTTCCTTGACCCAAATATAATTGTTGGTTATTTCCTTGTATAAAAAAGTTCATACAATTGAATTAAAAATAGAATTCTTGAAAACAAGCCCAAAAGAGACACAATTATAGATCGTCTCTTTTCCAAAATAACTCATCTATTCTATCACAAGTAAAATCCATGATGAGAAATAGAAATACACCATGCCCTTCTTAAAACTACCATATAAGCTGTTTTTGCAGATCTTCCAGGAGGAAGTGGGAGAGAAATGCTATCATCACTGCCTTGCAGGAAGATGAAACTCTTAATTTTGCATATAATAAATTGTATTTGTGTCTGAATGAATCTCCCTTTGCATCGCATTCTTTAACAAGAGATGAGAATCAGAAATATATTTCCTCCTCCAGGTTTCAACACCCAAACAGGCCTGATGATGATATAAGCACTAGCCCTCAGTGAATAAAATTATGACACATCTAGCTACTCAGGACCAATTTGTAATCAGAGCGTCAAGCCATATTGCACAAAAATGTCAATCCTGGCGCAGCCTTGATGAGCTCAGACTGAACACACAGGCCAGTTTATCATATTATCCCAACTGCCCTCTTTGAAAGCTGGCAGGCTCAATTTGAGTACAAAAAGGCTTTCAGTTTCAGTGATTCTGCATCTAAAAGAGAACCACCTAAACCAGAAACGTTTTTCATAGCTATATGTATATATCTTTATATTTTCCTTAACAGAAATAAATGCACAGAAAACCTTCCAATGTAAAGATGTTCTCAAAATCAAGTGGTCCTAGATACGTGTTTCTCCTCACTATGATGTATAAACATCTCGCTATGAGTTCAGAGGTCCTTTAGTTTTTAAAAATAGGTGTCGTTCCTTAAGAATGAATTAATACACTGCAAGCATTTTGGCATAGTCTCCCTTCATTCCCTCTGAGCTGCTGGAGGGGATACTGGGACAGTCACACCAATAGCTACAATAAACTAGAGTGGGGATGCAGGGGTCATTGAACTTTTTATAAAAACCGCCCACTTTTGCAGTGCTGGTCAACCTGGTCCCTCCCACCCACTAGTGGGCGGTCCAGCTTTCATGGTGGGCCAATCACATCGCCATTTGGTTGTGTGGTAGGGAACAGGTTGACCAGCACTGCAAAAGTGGGCGGTTTTTATAAAAAGTTTGATGACCCCTGCTCCAGGGCATTAATTCCCCAGGCTGCTTAATTTCAGTCTACTTCCAACAAAACAACTGATTTTTTCACACTAAAAACAAATAAACAAACAAAAAAAACACCTGTATCTTGGAGTTCAAAGTAAAACTTCCTCTTACTTTGGCTGGTATGGAATTTCCCTGCTGATAACTTCGAGATTTCACGTTATTGTCTGCCCACCATCAGGACAGAGCTGCCTCTGTCTCTTCCGTTAGTTTTGCACAAGCCAAACACGTGAGTTCACCTCCTAATTCACTCCATTATTCACGTGCATGTTCTTGGACAACTGTTGACCTGAAAGCCTGTGTAAAAATTAGACTGCAGCTGAGACCAATGAAAACAACCCAACAGCGGGACACTAGGCGCCTTCCTGGCTTCCCTTCAGTTCACCAGGATGATGCGCGAGACAGCTGGACTTGGAAAAATGTAAACTCTGTAAAGGAAAGTTTACTTTCTTGTCATCTAGAAAGAGCCACACTGCCTTCTTTAAATATTGTACAGAACCCTAGCGAGGCAGCTTAGAGGGAACGTTTCATTTTTATGACAAGCTGTTCTTTCCCAGGGAGCCCGAGCCACTAGGTTCTCCACGTCCAGAGCTACTCACATCCCCACCGGTTCTCACATGTGCAATCTCAGTCCCACCTGAGGGCCTTTGTGCTTGCTCTCTCTTCTGCGCGGAATGACGACACCTAGTCGCCAACACGCACCACGGTTTAGCCTGCCTGGGGTAAGGAAATTGTGTCTCCAGATTCCTCAAGAACAACAAGCATTGTCTGTACTTGCCCTTTATCTTCCCAGGATCCCAAAGACAAAAGATCCTCAACAAATGACTGCGGGTAGTTTCGTGGCATGAGAAGAGTTCTTACAACAGTAAACACTGAATTATTCAAAGCACGCACAATTTCACAATTTCAGCTCAATTCGGGGAGGCCTTCCCTGGCTCCTCTCTGTCTTTGTCTCTCTGTCCGTCTATCTCTCTCTCTCTCTCTCTCTCTCTCTCTCTCACACACACACACACACACACAGAAACAGGTTAGTTCCAGAGTTTAGGATCATAATCACCATACTTCCCCACCACTACATAAATACCGCCACATCCATACAAAGGCACATTATGCAGCTCAGAAAAATAAAGAGGCAACTCAATACAAACTTATGTTAACTATCTCTAAGATGTGTCATAATTTTTAAGAAGCAAGGTATATCATATGCTGTCATTTGTCCCCTTGTATAATACAGAAAACGCAAAGACCCTGGTGACAGGGTTCTACAAAAAAGGGAAACTGAGGACTCAGAATCAGGAACAGGAGAATGCTTATTCTTAACCAATTTGTATGGCTTAGCTTTTTACCCTTCATTTGTGGTGTTAAATACATTCAGGTTTACCATTTCAAAAAAAAAAAAAAGTCTGCCCCCCCAGTCCCTGCGTTGTTCAGATCTCCAGAAAGGGTACTTTGTATACCAAGTATGGGGAAACCAGGACCTCACTGGGTGCTTGTGCTGAGTGATGCCCTCTGGGTTATGACAGGGGAAGTGACCCTGTGGGAAAATATCAGAGTATATCACCATTGTAAGGGTAAATAAATATTATTTTTGAAACTTTTGTTTCAACCATATGTGCGAACGGGTTGTATCTATTGATATATGTAGACATGGGTACGGTCAGTCATAGAACAGGAGACATTTGAAAATAACACAGAGTAAAAGTATTATTGTTAAAACAACCTTTGTGCCAGTTGTGTGTGTGGCTGTGTTCTAGGTGGGGACATGAAATATGTTCCTTACTGTACACCGTAGTGATGTGAAAGCCACAGGACGAGCCAGCTCTTCTCCCAGTGCCTCTCAACCGTGGAGTTTTACAAGCCAAGTGGAGGCAGTATTACCCAGCGAAGTCTGGAAATAAGAAGTATTCATTCAACGCCCTGCTCTATCACGGACAACACTGAGGATTTTGTGCACATTAACTCTCCATGTCTCAGGTTCCTTAGCCTGCTCTGAAGATCCTCTTTGGGGAGTTGGGTGTCTGAGAATATAGCAAAGGAAGATAGGACCTTCCCTCCTGACCTCCTGACCTTCTGCATCGCCCCTCAATACTTTCCTGCACAGGGAAGTATTTTTACTATTCTGGTTTTATCCTGCCCCTGCTTTTCAGCAAATTTGCCAGCTTTATGGCAATAGCATAATTTCCCAACCCCTAACTACAACACTGAGTCACCAGGAAGCTGAGATCAGAAAATATACATAACCTAGATCCATGTTGGCACCTAGTAAGTTCTCTGTAAATGGCAGTATTAGTATAGTAGTAGGTGGTATGGTGGTGGTGATGCTGGTAGTATTTATCTGTGATCCCCATCAAAATACTTCCATGGGGTGGGAAGGATGGGATAAGATATCAGGTGTAGACAGCTAAAGTAGCTAGCTGACATCCTACTGGGGAACTTTTGCATTATTTCATAAAGAACCATAGAAAACCTCAAATTATTTGAGGCTCAAGAGAATTAATCTTTTTTTTTATTTATTTATGAGAGAGAGAGGAACAAACAGGGAAAGACAGACAGGGAGGGAGAGAGATGAGAAGCATCAACTCATAGTTGCAGCACCTTAGTTGTTCATTGATTGCTTTCTCATATGTGCCTTGACCAGAGGGCTGCAGCCGAGCCAGTGACCCCTTGCTCACAGCAACCTTGGGCTCAAGCCAGCAACCAAGGGGTCATGTCTATGATCTCATACTCAAACCGGCAATCCCATGCTCAAACTGGTGAGCCCATGCTCAAGACCGCCTCGGGGTTTTCAACCTGGATCCTCTGCATCCCAGGCCAATGCTCTATCCATGCACCACTACCTAGTTAGGTCAAAAGAATTACTCTTTAATGGAGGGACTGCAGGCACACAGACCAGCTAGGGGAAGGAGCAATTTGTTTTGGTGGTAAGGGTAAAAGAGAGGTGCCTCTCCCTTGCACCCAACTCTTAGACACACCAAATCAAAACCAGCACTGATAGTCTCAGACTGATTATGGTTGAGGGGCAAAGAGAATTGTTATCCATGCCTTCTTTTCTTGAACATTCACAGTCTGATTCCTTTGGCATGGTTTGGAAAGCCTTCTGGAGTGCAGAGAAGGCACATGTTGAGATATTTCTGCTGCCTCATCAGCACCGATTATAATGTTTCCAAAGGATCATCCACAATATATCATACCAATGACTCGTGTCTTACTGTCTCCATTCTATTAAAGCCATGAGGGGGGAAAATCTATGTGTTAACAACGTTAGATGTACTCTGCACACATTTCTGTGTCTGAGATGCATTTAGGTTGGTCCATTTAGTCAGACTCTAAGGTACCCAAGAGGGAGAGAAAGGGATCCCAAGGTAGATTGCTTCCCATCTAGAAAAGCATTAAGAGAAAGAGAAGTAAGCTCAGAAACACTACTTTCCCAACAACCCTGTGCCAAGGGCTTGGCAATGAACTTCCATAGATCTCTAGCTCTTCTTGAAATATCACGCTCAAGAACATCACAGGGAAATATCTGTGAAACCATGTTTCCTTGTTTGAAAAGCAGACTGGGAAGCTCACAGGCCCACAAGACCTTGCCAACCGACACAGGACTTGCAGAATTGCTCTCACAAACTTCTCTGACACTTGGGTTGGCCCAACCGGCAAATCATATCGGTCTTGCTTCCTTTCTTTTCAGTATGGGCTTTAATGTGGGATTTTGCAGAATCCAAGCTGTGTGCACTCAGAAGGCTTGCAGGCCTTGCTTCAAAGCAACAAGTAGCTCAGCATGGATGTGTTAATCACTCTCAGCTCTGCATTAAAAGTCCTGGGCCAACAGCCAGAAACCTCTGGCTCTCACATTGGCTCTGGCACTAACTTGCTGGGTGACCTCAGACAAGTCCCTTTCCTCCTCTGGGCCTCAGTTTTCTCATCTCTCATATAAGCTGGTGAAACTTGGTTGCCTCTAACCTTGATTCTAACTCCAGAAGCCTATTAATTTTGAAAACTTTTGGGCTGAGGAACAAAAGTGTCTTCCTGACCAACTAATTAAATGTACAGATAAAATCACATTAACTTATAAATCAGAATGTCCCTTCTATCTTAAACAACATCTCAATGGAACTTGCCCAAAGCCACCAACGTAGGTAATCAACAACTGTGGACACCATTGGGTTTCTCTTCCATCGAAAGAATGGTGCCTCATCTGGGGACACATCACACCACAGGTTCTCCATTCTGATGTTTGGATGACCACTTTTTCTTGGCCACCTAGAATTTGCTCAAAGTTTCCACTGTGGGTTTTCCGTATGTCACACCCAGTTCAGGGCATTGTAGATATAACTTCAATTAAGACCAGGATCCTGATTGCAAGGAAGCTTTTCTATAGAGCCTGAGTTGCATTAATAGAGAAGTAAATGGGCTTGTTCACTAGTTTATGTGGAGGGACAGGGACACACACACACACACACACCCCTAACTTAGCCCTGGAGGAATCAGGAGGTTTTCAAAGAAGCAATATCTACACTGAGACCTGAAAGCAGGTTACAGCTCACCAAGCAGGGGCAGCAGCATCAGGGTGTGGCTCCATGAACACATCCCAGTTACTGAAAAAGCAAAAGCAAGTATTCGGAGGTATTTTAACCAACTAAACATTACCCCTCCGAATTCAAAAGATCCCCGTCGGAACAGTTGTATTTGACACGCCAGCAGTAGGTTCAGTTAAAATACAAACCAAGATATGTTTCATATTCAACACTGTCTTAACACGCAAGGAAGGAAGTGACTCATATCAATGCTCATATCAATGGCCCAGTTAAGGGGGGGAGGGGGGAGTAGAAAAGAACAGATCTGGATTTCAAGTCTCAGTCTGTTACATAGGATCTGGGTGACCTGAGCAAGCTGCTTAACCTCTCAACTACATGACATAAGTTTTCTCCTGGGTTAAATGGAGCTCGGGGCATGACAAATGTTTCACAAAGATGTGCGAACAGGTAAGTCCTTCCAATGTGCCTGACCCTGTGCTCAGTACTTGGTCACTGGCCCCCGGTGAGTCCCAGCAGCACACGCGGAGAGGCACCCTGCTCCTTCTTTCAACATCCAGGCGAAGAAATGGAGACTTGGGGACATTCAATAACGAGACGAAGGTTATAACAGCCAGCAAGGTGGAGTCGGTATTGAACCCTAGCTGTCTGCACTGACAGCCATGTCTTAGTTAAACCACTTCCCCCGACAGCCCCACCAGAGAGCTAGCTTCATCCCACCAAAGTGGCAACAAAGTTCCCAGTGCTTTCAAGATGCAGACACTGTAAAAGGTAAGTTATTCCTTGGTTTGCAATCTACTCCAAAATGACTGTCATTATTTCAAAAACATGTTCTCACAGCCGCTTATCAAAGTTCCCTAAGGCTCAATTACCATCTTTGAATCAGAGGTCAGGGTTAAAAGCAACAGTCTCAGAAAAATGAATTTGAATGTGAAAAGGGAAAGATGACAAAACAGTTTGCTGGACAAGAAGTTGGGCACCTTTGGCCACTATTCAATGGAAGAGAAGGGGAAAGCCGTGAAGTCACCGGACAAACAGTGCAGGTGGGCCAGAGAGAGACAGAGTGTACGGGATGGCTCCTTTCCACCTGCAGGAGGAGGCGCTCACATACTCTGAGGGCATCAAAAGCATGACCCACCACAGCCCCATCCACTAAATTGGGAGACGGAGCCTGACACTTTGGACACAGTGGCACACCAGCCCAGCTCCTAGTGTCCCTTTGGCTCCGGTGTTGGTTCAAATAGCAATGCTGGGGCACTGAAGGAGCATTTGATGTTTCCCTAAATGCTCTCCAACTTGGCACAGGGAACACGGAGTGTAACAAACATCAGTGTGATTACTACACCTCTCAAAGAGTTTCCAAAGCTGCCTCTGGGTCGCCAGCTTGTGTCCTTACCCGTGTGACATCAACGTGGGTGCAGTGCACAGAGCATATGTGTGTGTGCGTGTGTGTGTGTGTGTGTGTGTGTGTGTGTGTGTGTTTTCCTGGAAGCGGGAGGGGCTTGGAGTTCTCCTCCTGAGGCTATCTGAGCCTGGGATCCACAGCACCCGGAGCTACTGAGCAACTCGGGCAAACGGTAATGCGCAGATGCGGACTCGGGGCAGGGACTGAAAATACAGATTTCTGGGCTTGTTGCCCCAAGATTCAGTAAGCCTCTAATGGGGCTTCAGGAATTGGACTAAGATGCTCATGTGACCTTGATGATCAACCGGACACACTACTCACTGGGGTGGTGGGGAGGAGGCTAGACTGAGACAAAAGCTATCAGGACACTTGTCCCAGTTCTGGCCCTGGTGGTCACTTCTCAGTTTCTTTGGCCACTTCTCTCATTTTCCTCAGTTGATCAAGTGCAGAGAGGGCATGCAGGGGAAAGATGTCCAAGGACCTTCAGCTTCATCAGCCTAGAATGGAGTGTTAGAATTCAGAGCCAGCATAGTGTGTGATTAGGAACGTAGGCCCGGGAATCAACCAAACCTGGGTTCGAATTCTAACACTGCCGCTTTCCCGCTGCTGGGCCCCGGACAACTAATATAATTTCTCCGGGGCAGGTATCATTTCTCTAAGTCTCTGTTTCTTGAAGTATACAATGCAGATAATGATAGCAGTGCCTATGGCACTGGTAAGTGTTAAACAGGCCCAAAAATAAAGACTAGCCAGGACAGTGCCCTGCCGAAGGCTCATTACCTGTTCGCAGGGGACACCCCTGCCAAGGTCAACCAGGAGAGCTGTGTGCTGTCCTCTGGAGCTGCTGTGATTAATGAGGTTCACGGAAAGGTAACCTCAGCAGAGCGATCCTTAGGCTTGTCCTTTTATCAGGAAATATTCACAAGAAATGAGCTTTTCTGGGGAGGATGGGACACCGGAGGAGGCCTTCAACTACCTCTCTTAGGAGGAACTATGGGAGCACATTAGAGAAGGGTGTTATGCCATCTATTCCCGGTTTATCAAAGTGTGGTTCGGGGACGATCTGCTTTAGAATCTACTGGGAAAGTCCAAATGGCACCTTCCTGTCCCCTGTTGGGTCGGACTCCCAGGGGAGTAGGCACATGAATGAGCTTTTCTCAGAAACTACCCGGGAGATGACATCCCCAAACAGGAGTCAGAGAACTGCTGACAAATCTGGTGAATGAAACAACCCTCCCCACGAGTCTCTCCAGCCCTGTGTTTACCCAGAAAGAAAACAGAGAAGGCAAATGAACTTGTGCATCTGTGCAGTTACCAAGAATCGAAACTTCTCACATCCTTGTCATCTCCAGTGCAGCTGGGCTCCAAGCGGGCATCCAGTTTCTGCATAATTCACGACTCCCCAGAGAAACGGACACTCTCCGAGGGCTGGCTACTTACTGATGTGGATTCTATCAGCTTCCTCAGAATGGCAGTGTGGTTTAGAACAAGTAAATACAAGAAGCCAGTGCCACTCCGCTTCCTCTGTCTCCTCTGTTCCCCCACCTGTCCCCTCCTCCCAGCTGAGGGCTCTGCCCCTGTTCCCACCCCCTTCCCTTTACGTTCCTCTGTTCCTCTCCCGCACTTTTCAGAGGTCTCTGCCCTCCTTCTCCTCCTCCCTCCCGTGCCTCTTCCTCTCACCCTCTGCCCTTCTACCCTGTGGCTTTCCTTCTCTCATTTGACCCTTTCCTCTCTCCTTCGCCTCTGCGAATCCGTGTGTCTCAGGTTCCCCTCTTGCTCGGACTCTGTGCCTCTCCGTCTGCCTGCACCTTACCCCGCCCTCCCTGCTTTTCTGCCGTGTCCTACTCTGTACATCTGTCTGCCCGTCTCTGTCTTTCTGTCAGCCACAAGACCCTGCTGCA
The DNA here is from genome assembly GCF_036850765.1 of Saccopteryx bilineata. NCBI lineage: Eukaryota > Metazoa > Chordata > Mammalia > Chiroptera > Emballonuridae > Saccopteryx > Saccopteryx bilineata. The sequence goes on along the minus strand of NC_089493.1, from coordinate 179,573,884 downwards.
CATTTCTGCTCCGGATGCCCCAGCTCCTGGGTCCCCTCCCAACCAGGAGCCTGCAGGGGGCACGCCTCTGGCCAGGCATGGTGTGCCCCGTGCTAAATCAGCCAGCGCCCTCTACAAGTCAAGAGTCTCCCTCTACTTCCAAGTTCTCGGCGATCTGCCGCCAGAGGACACCAGTGGTGAAGGTCCCTGGAGAGGAGGGAAACTGACGCAGGGCCGAAAAGACACAGGTGCGAATTACACAGTGGAATCAGTCAGCCGGGCCAAACAGAGCCTGCCCCGGAGGTAAAGCCAAAGCCGCTGGGCCGAGCCCTGGCAGCGGAGGATTCTTTTGCATTCTGAGTGTCGGACACTTTGTTTCTATCCTACAAACAGCTCACTGCACCACGGGGAGGCTGTGCCTTGGCAGCACCAAGAGAGTGTTGGGAAAGATTTAGCATCTCAAAATCTCCATCTATCTTTTCAAAGATAAAAAGCCTCCGTAAAATACAAAGTAAAAACCGACTGGGTTCTACATGTGCTGCCTCACAAAACTCCACTTCACCACACGCACATTTCCCAGCTGCCCCTCCTCCTTCCAACCTGACACCCCTCCCTCAGACCCTCCTCTGCAGAGATCCCGGCGCTTCTGCCAGGAGCAGGGGGAACTGTCCCCAAATCCACAGGTGGGCAAACTGAGAAATTATGCAGCAGACCTTAGAAGGCGCGATGGTGGGGCGCCACCCCGTACACAGACCGGAGTATTTCTGCACACTCAGAATCACCTAAGGACAGTGAGTTCCGAAGGAACTTTCTCAAAGTGCAGCCAGGTCCTCTCCCAACTGCATTCTCCGTGGGCGGGTGCAGAATATTTTCTCTCTCTAGTTTCTTTCAGTCCAGCTCTCCCCACTTTCAAAGGTACACGCCGTGTATTCACACCCTTCCCACACACACCCCGCCCCTCCATCTGAGTCTCAGGATTAAAGTGCTACCGGCGGGTAAACAAGAACCAGCTCAGGCCGCAGCTCCTGGTACTCGGGCAGCTCCCCTCCCCTCGAGGGGACACAGAGAGGCGAAATGCTGAGGTCTGGCGGGGAGCCCAGCCCGGGGAGCTGGAATACCCGCCACCAGGGACCACGAAGAAGGCTGGGGCTGGCATCTGAGGACCAGCCAAGTCTGCTTCGCTGCGGCTGAATGGTCCCTCAGTTGCCTGCAAGTTGAAACCTCAGTCAGATGCACAATGAGGCCGCTGTTTTCCGACAGGAGGCATTTGGATGCCTCACACACTCACCCCAAATCAGGCCTGAGAGCAGAGAGCGCGTTTTCTTACCCATGTTCGGATGCGCCACTAGAAGAGGCAGCGGCAGCCTGGACCCCGGGGAGGGAGCGGTTCTCCTCCCTGGTGCCGGCCACGGGAAACCCAAGCAAGCCACCTGTTGGACTCGGTCGGGCAGCCCTAGATCGTGCGCCCCTAAACCCGCACCCTGGAGCTGGGCAGCCAGGCCACCTGATCCATCAGCCACAAATAAATTTCATTTGCACCTACTCCTCCTATGGCTATCTTTCCTGCTTGCAATCAGACACACACATACTTCCTCAGCATTTCAGCAGTCACTTCTCCTTAATGAAGCGCGCGTAGCCTCCCCTAGGGGCCCACGCTGCCCACGATCTCCCAGCGCACCCAAGTGGCTGCGGATCTCCAAGCGCAGATGCTGGGTGCCTGCTTAAATGGCATGTTGGCAGGGAACAGTCAGTGGTCTACTCTAGGGATCACATTTCTCCTTGGGAAGCGCAAGAGGTCTCCCTCCTTGATTTGGAATTAAAGGCATTCAGGGAAGCCCCGAGGCAATTGGTTTAGGAAGACACAGGCATTCCGCTCCCAAATCCCAAAATAGGTGCAAGAAGACTCCAACTTTCTCCTGTCTCCCAGGAATCCCAGCTAGCTCCTAGCTGGGGAGTAAAGGGTGCCGCCACAACCGAGCTACTCACCCCTGGGTATTGACGCTGCCCCAGCAAGGGACCCCAGCAGACTGACCTGCTCGGGATCCTCTAAACGGTTTGGGTGTCTTGCTCCTCTCCCCAGCCACGCGGCGAAGGCTACGCGCTCCAAGCGGGGCTGCCGGGGGCACTCAATCCCATGGGTGGCGAGTTGGCAGAGGGTGCGCCGCCCGGCTGGGGGCGCATTGCTCCCAGGACTGGCGCAGGCTGCTGCGGGGAGAGGGGCTCCCAGGGAAGTTGGCGGCGCTGGGGATGGACTTTGGACTTCGCGCTCCTCTGGCTGTAGCGGCTAGGCGCGTAGACAAGGGACTTGCCCGCGGAATTGGGGCTGGTGTGGGCCAAGCGGCTGCAGGAAGCCTCCGTTGGCTGCCGCCTAAAAGGAGCGCAGCGACATTACGCTGCCTGGAACCCCCAACAGCGGCTGGAGCAGAGACCGAGCGAGAGAGCCAGCTGCCTCCTCCCGATTGCGGACGCCCCTTGCTCAGAGCCTGGCTAGTCCCAGCCCACCTCGCCCCTCCTTCTGGCCCCGTCCTCCTCCCCTCCGCTGGTTCGCCGGCTAGCTGGTCTGGGCTTGGGCCAGAAGCTGAGTGGAAGGCGGCCGCAGAGCCCGCAGCATGGAGGGCGATCACGCCGGCTGGGGCTTGGGCTCCGGCAGCGGCAGCAGCGGCCGCTGCCTCCCGCGCGCCCACGTGCCGGAGCCCCGGTGTGCTGTGCGCGCGCACTCTGGCCCACGGGGCGGGAGGAAGGGAGCGAGCGAGGGCGAGCTGCGGGTGAGGGGTGACGGGGAGAGCCCGCACACCCTGCCTCCGAGGGGAAGCCGCCAGAGGGCCTCCCGAGGGCGCAGGACTCCACGTCTGCAGCTCCCAGAAGACGAGTGTGCAAGGCTCCCCCAGTCCCCCAGCTCCCCCCTCCCTTTGCAGAAGGAAGGGGGCTTGAGTAGGAGGTGGGGGCGCTCCACTCCGCAGATCAGTCCGGAGCAGCACCTAAGGCTGCTACATGCCTCCACCAAAGGGACAGGTTCCGAGTATCCCTGAACCCCCTCACCTCTACCCTGCGGAGAACGGGGCTCAGAAACACCAGGTGAAGGAGTATGCAGCTTCTCAGCGAGAGCTGGTTCCGGCTCGCCCCGCCTTCCTCCCGGAGTAAGCACTTTTCCCGTTAACCGACGGACTCCAAGGGCTCCTCCTTCCAGGGAGAAATGAGTTGTCTTGCAAGAAAGCCCTGACAACCTCCAATCAATTGACAAATAATTAGTGAGCACTCACTTTAAGGCATGCCAGGCAATGTCCAGGATCCTCCGGCCCTCCCTGTTTTGGAGTTGTGTTGTATTCTCTGCTCTGCGTGCCTTCAGGCAGGCTTGCCCTCGGCCTCCTTGCTTCCACCATAAAATGAGGCTCCTTCCTGATAGGAATAAGAAAGACAAAACAAGTACATGTGAGAATTTGAAAATTAGAAAACACTTCAAAAAAGAGGGGTAATGGCTAAATACTAACAAGAATTCTTTAATCTCAATAATAGAACGTGAGCTCTCTAAGGAAACATAAACTAGCAAAACTCACTATGGGTACCACGTGCTGTCACTTTGATATGTTTGTCTCCAATCTTCTTATCTTAACCAAAGCCCAGGGAAGGAAGATAAACGGTCTGCCCAAGGTCACACACATCAGTTTAGCTAGACACATCCCGTGTGGGTCAGTCCCCGTCTCCGACAGCAGATCCTGTGCTTTGCCTGCCACAGGCCAGTACACAAGTTATGCTCAGCATTACTGTGGTGAGCCTTCTGCAAAGGGGAGAGAGGTCTGCTCCCCCTGGGATTTCCACAACAGGCTTGCTGCAAGAAGTGGGGTTTAAGCTAAATCCTAAAAAAGTAGGCAGGACTCGGATAGCTTGAAAAGCAAGAGCATCCTTGGGGAGGGAGAGAGATCAAAATGAAAGGTAAGGAAGGCCATGTTGCAGGAGCAGCAAACAAGTTTGGCAGGAGCAGAGGCCTTGCCGGGGCTGGTGATGGGGAGCCGCCGAAGGGTTTCGGGCAGTAAAAGAAAAATAATGAAACCTACATTTTAGGATGATCAATATGTCCCTGTACAGGATGGATTAGAAAGGGGAAAGATGAAGGGGGGGAGGGAAGAAAGGACAGGAATTGCAGGCAGAGAAAACCATTAGGTCAAGGCAGCTCTCCGGATGCCAGGGATGAAAGTCTGATGAAATGTGTTGGCAGGTAAAGCTGAAATTAATGTAACTCTTCTGTCCCTGTTCTTAAAAGTCAGCCTTACAGGAAGTACTCTGCCATTAATTGCAGGGGGCACCCTAAGGAAAGGCATGCACGTCTGAGATACAATGGGAAATTGAGGCCAACCCTCAGAGAGACAACAGGGAAGCTTTTCCCAATAACTGATCTCTGAAGCTTATCTGGTACTTTGGTTTCAAGATTCAGCACCTGAGAGCTGGACAGCGACAGTCTTTGGGAAAACCCGGGTAGGTTAGGATTTTTATCCATCAACCAAAAGTGAAAACCAGAAAGGGAAGGAAAAATATTGTCTTCTTTTATTCCCTGGAGACTCCTGAAGTCACATATGAATGGCTTCAGGGGATTTCCCAGGTCTTCCACTGGAAACACTCTGTCCCCTTATGGGAACCAACAGCAACGGATTCACAAGGGAAGTTGCCAGAAACAGTATCTGAAGTGCCATGGACACCAACTGAACCCCAATCCTCATCATAATAAGAACTGATTCATATGCACTTTAATTTCAGAAGCATTTCCCTCTCTGAGGTTCCTGTCCTAAACTAGTGTTCATTGGACTTTTGAGTGTGATGCATAGTAAAAAAACAAAAATGTCTATATTACACCATTGCTACACACCACATAACTATAACTTATAACTTAAAAGGTTCACAAAACAACACATATGCTTATCTGTGATTTAATATTTTCTATTCAGTTTTAAAAAAAATTTTTTTTAAGTAATGGTCATGACCTACTCATTGATTCCATGACCTGCTAATGGGCTGAAGTTTGTGGTTTGAAAAATATTGAGCCTTTCTTTCTATTTTTGGGTTTCGGTTGCATATACATATCTTACCTCTTCCTCTAGAGTGTGAATTCCTTGAGGTCAAGGTTGGATTTTTTTGTTATTGAAATACAGGTTAGAAGTTAACAGAGAGTTTGGATGTAGTAGCAACTCAGTAAGTATTCCAGGAGTGAATCAATCAATAAATGCATGCATGGATGGAAGCCAGGGAGTGAGGGCAGGCTGAGGGTGGAGGAAAAGAAATTTGGAGTACGGGAAAAGACTAAGCCAAGAAAGCATGTGCCAAAACTCCAATTCCCTAAAGCAATACCAATGGACTGTGAGCAGAAAACATCATTTCTAAAATAAGCATGCATCCTAAATGTTACACCATCAGCCAGAATCTTACTTTCCAACAGAGTTCACCTTTACTATTTCACAAAATTCCAAACTTTGGGGACTTGAGTAGGAAGGAAAGAGGCTGAATAGTTTACATGGATTATTAGAGATGAAAAAAAATGAAGATGTGACTAAGACAAGTTAGTGCGAATCTGATATGAAAAGAAGACAGCTTCTCATACTTTTGTCTTCCTGGGGTCAGAACTGCTGCCCAAGGGGTATGAAGAGTTAGGATTAGTTACTTGGATTGAGGCAGATTTTTTCTTAGTACACATAAATACTTGGCCATTATATCTCTTCAAAATTTGAAACGGTTTCTTTTGAAGGTAGTAATTTCCCCTGCCACAAGAAATATGACACAAAGAATACAAAAATACTATTGTTCACCAACCAACGGAACTTGAGAGTGAAGAGCATTATGATTTACTTAATATAAAGTCAACACGTAACATGTGAATATTAGAGTCACAGTATTTCATATTGCTAAGACAGCTCAAATGGCCACTAGTGGAAATCCTCATTTTAAAGTAGTCTGTGGAAGTTGTCACAGATTCCCCTGTCACAGAGTGTGCAAGAAAGCTATAGGTCTAGGATTTGATCTCAGGCTCTCAGATTCAGTCACCAGGACTGAGCTATTTCTTATATTGTAGTTTACAGTATAGCATGCCTGTTATATTTTAGATTATGACTGCTATAGACTATACAGTGTAGAATCCTTATTCCAGTGTAAAGAATGATTAATGCATTGCCTGAAAGAGCCGAGTGTGGATAAAGTCATTGAGTATCTACTATGGACTAGGCACTCTACCAGGTGCTCTTTCTTTCATAAAATCCCCATTGAAAAAAACTCCATGACATAAAAACCATCATTATCATTATCATCATCATCATCATCATCATCATCATCATCATCATCTCTATTTTGCACATGAGGGAAGGAAGGCCCACACAAAGTTAATAATATGTCTAAGACTTTAAGGCTAAAAAGTTTCAAATCACGTTTTGAACAAATACCCTGTTCTATCCCAAGTCCATAGTCTCTTTCTTATGCTTTGCTTCCCAGCCATGGTAGATTTCAAACAAAAACCAGATGGAAGGACTGAATCCTGATTGGAGCAGAGGACTGAAATAGCTGATTGGCTAGGTACCCCTTGGGCTGAGATCCTGGGATGCTATGAGGGGTTGTACACATCAAGGTGGAAATACTAAGTACTCTGAGCAACCCCTTGCTGTGCAGACTCCACAGCCAGACTCAGTGGTGGCCCGTTCCACGTGGAAGTTAATACTGCTGTTGTAAGTCACCTTGGCTAAAGCACAAGAGTAAATTTGGCATCAAGAGACTTTCATTCCCTGTGTAAATTAGGGTTCTTCTGTCCGTCACAGTCACAGAGGCCAACCTAAACTCGCTTTCAGGGAGGGGCAGGAAATTGATTTTAAGTAATGGAGAGACTCAAACACTTGGAAAGTACTGAAGCAAGGCCTCTGGGAGAGACTGGAAGGGGGAATAGAACGCTGCTAGGTGTCATACATTCTTTTTCTCTCTCTCTTCGTGTCTCTTTTCCACCTCATTATTTTGTGATGCTTCTTCGTCTTTCCTCTCTTGCTGTCAAAGACCTCTCGGCTCCTCTGCCCCATGGCTGATCATGTCGATCCCATGCATTGCACGTGCATTCCTTCCCCTGCTGCCTCTGAGTTTCGAGTCTTTTACCACAAGAGTGTATCTCACTGGTTAAATGTCCACCCCTCGACTATCAGACACAACCAGGATGGTGTGGTCGGTCGAAGTACCCACAAAGCTGGTAGGAGGTTAGCCCTGTGCATTAGATACGAAGGGGAGAGGTAGGTTAAGGTAAAGTCCCAGGACAAGTGCAGAGACGTGACTAGTAGGCTCCTGAACGTGAGCGATCTAGTGCTTTAGAAGTAGCGCTGGTGATCTTGGTGTGCACTCACTAGACTGTATGGGAGAAATCAAGATCACTAGGGGAATGTGAGGGTTTGTGACATCACGGCTGGTTTAAAACCTTCCAGCACAATCGAGCCCCTCTTAAAGATCCCTGCCACCACCCAGGTACTTGTGCAGATGGACCAGAAATAATGAGAAGTAATGAATGTCACAGGCACATTTACCTAAAGATTCATTCTGTGCGTCATTTCCTGGAAAGAACATTGATCTGGGATTCAGAAAACCTGGGCTCAACCCCTAGCTCTGCCTTGACCTGGTATGGAACTCTGGGCAAGTTTCCTCACCTCCCCCAAAACGGGCACAAATAAGCGTGCCCTGCCTCTTTCAGAGAGCTGTTTTAAGAAGCAAATAACACGTGTAAAGCACGCCATATATAAAATTGAAGGCACTGAGAAAAATGTGAGAGCTTATTAGCAATACAAGAAATAACAGGAAGTCAATGAGTTGTAACACTTAGGTTACTTTTGCAAATATCTATTCCACCGTGCTCTTCTGAATTGGAAAAAAAAATCATGCTGTGAGAAATGTAATGAATGGGAAGTGTGTTTATTTTATTGTTATGAGGCATGCCTGGGTGAAAAATATCAGTGCAGCTCAAAAGAGAAGGGCTGAAAGTGTATAGTTTTCAAGAAATAACTAGTCTTCAGTAGTAGCAGTAACACTAGCAGTGGTAGCAGCAGCAATAGAGTAGCAACAATACGGTAGTATTGTTGCCATGTGCCAGGCATTACACTAAATGTTTTCCATGCAGCTGTTCACTGAATTCCTATACCCTTCTGATCTGGGTTCCATTACTGTCCCTGTTTTAAAGATGAGGAAACAGCAGGAAGGCAGATTAATAATGGACCCCCACCATCTCAAGATGACAAGTGGTAGAGTCTAGATTAAACTGCAGCATACTTCAATCCAGAGTTAAAGTAAATAACCAGCAAACTACTCCATATTTATAATCCTTAGAACAAATATGTGACAGATGCCAAGTTTCAGTGCTGAAAAGGAAAACATATGTAAAGGAAAGAATCTAACAATAAAAACTAGTCAGTCATAGCCCTGGCTGGTTGGCTCAGTGGTAGAGCATCGGCCTGGCATACAGGAGTCCAGGGTTCGATTCCCGGCCAGGGCACACAGGAGAAGCACCCATCTGCTTCTCCACCCCTCCCCCTCTCTTTCCTCTCTGTCTCTCTCTTCCCCTCCTGCAGCCAAGGCTCCATTGGAGCAAAGTTGGCCCGGGCGCTGAGGATGGCTCTATGGCCTCTGCCTCAGGCACTAGAATGGCTCTGGATGCAACAGAGCAGCACCCCAGATGGGCAGAGCGTCGCCTCCTGGTGAGGATGTCAGGTGGATCCCGGCAGTCCCTGTCTGACTGCCTCCCCGTTTCCAACTTCAGAAAAATACAAAAACAACAATAACAACTCCCAAAAACTAGTTGGTCATAAATCCACATGTTTTTGATGCATGATTTTTTTTCATTGAATATAATCACTAAATGAAAAACTAATTTAATTGCTACACACCTATTAAGTTGGCTTAAGGAATGACAGTACCAATTATTGGCAAAGACGGTGAGTAACAAGAATGCTCATTCACTGCAAATGGAAATACAAAATGGTACAGCCACTTAGAAGCTGGTTTGCCAGTTTCTTAAAGGCTAAACATTGCTTTACCGTGCAGCTGAGAAACCGTACTTTTAGATATTTACCCAATTGATTTGTAGACATCTCCAACATAAAAACCTGCAGGCACATGGTTCCCATGGTTTTCATTGCCAATAACTAGAAGCAACCAAGATGTCCTTCCACAGGTAAATGGATAAACAAACTGTAGCATACCCGTACACTATATAGAATACAACAGTATTCAGTACTCAAAAGGAACGAACTATCAAGTCATGCAAAGACCTAGAGAAACCTTAAATGCATATTGACAAGTGAAAGAAACTAGTTTAAAAGGACCACCTGCTATATGAGTCCATATAAGTAACATGTTGGACAAGGCAAAACTATAGAGGTGGTAATCAGATCCTGGTTGCCAGGGGCCTTGTAGAGGGAGGGTGCAGAGAGTAGGACTGAATAGTGAAGCACAGGAATGTCAAGGGTAATGAAACTATTCTGTAGGACACTGTATTGGCAGGAAAAAGAAAGACAAAATTAGACTAAAAATGAAAACAAAACTAAACTAATTTAAACTCATCAATGAGAAAAAACGAACAGTTTTCCAAACAGGCTAACGTCCCCATTTGCAATCATTAGAAGTTTCATGTCGTGGTCAAGAGCAATCTTCCTCCTCATGTTTCTGCTTACTAGACCTGTTCTGTTCATATGTAATGGCTATTTAGACATTGCAAAGATAATATTGATCTGCGTCTAAAAGTGGAATTGATTATTCAGCATGCCACCAGTGTCCCCTCTGCATAGGCGCTTTCCTCAGGGCACATTAATGCCATTTCATTCATAGCAAGTGTTCAGTGGCCACTAGATTCAATCCCAACTAAGCAGGCAAAGCCAAACGTCATGAAGAGAGCTTGATTTAGGGTGAGAAACCAATAGCAAAATGCAAGTGTGGATGTGGACAACCGCGTGCCAGTTTACTTCTGGGCAGAAAAAGAGAGGAAATCCTTTAAAGAGATGACTGGTTTTTACCATCTGGAGATGACTTAGTGGAGAAAATATGTGGATGCTAACGGTGGCCATTTGAACTGAGTAGAATAATTAGGAGGTGATTCAAACTCTAATCTCCATCCATTTTCCTCATCTGTTCATTGACTTGTTGGAGGGGAGAACAACAAAATGGAGAATTGCAAGCCAGTTCAGAATTACAAAAAGGATACTACATGCTATTATTCAAACACTCTTTCTCCCTCTCTCTCTCTCTCTCTCTCAAACCAGGCAGACCTCAACTATTCTTTTGGGCTTCAAGAGCTATATAATTTTTCCACCAGTACTTTCCCAGTACACTATTTTCTTTGGAAAGAATGTTTTATGGGAGTTCATTTTGTTGTTGTTGTAGTTTTTAAGTGTCGTAAATATTACTTCAATGCAAAATATTTGTCCCAGAAAAATGTGTCCAGAATAAAAATTTGACAGCCAACATATCAATGGAACGAAACACGTTTTGGCACTCTGGAATGTCATGAGATTAAATTCCATCTGTATGATTTGAATTTTTGTGAATTTAGCAAACTTAATTCATGGTTAGGAAATATTTAATTAAGATATCATGAAGTATGCCCCAGCAATTCCATCCCTAGGTAGATAGCTCAAACAGATGTTCAAACAAAAACATTTACATGAGTATTCATAGCAGCACTGTTCACAATATCCGAAATGTGGAAACATTCCAGATGTCCATCACTTGATGAACAAATAAACAAAATGTGGACTACTTTTCAGCTAAAGGAGGAATGATAGATGCTACAACATGGATATACCTTGAAAACATAATGCTTAGTAAGAGAAGTCAGACACAGAAGGTCACAGAATGTATGATTCCATTTACACACAATATCCAGAACAGGCAAATTCATAAAGACAAAATGCAAATTAGTGGTTTTGAGAAACTGGAAGATGTGGGGGGGTGGAAAGCAACTTCTTCCTGGGGAGTGGTGACAATGTTTTGGAACTAGATAGTGCTGATGGTCGCACAACATTGTGAATAAACTAAAAGCCATTAATTGTATACTCCAAAATGGTTGAAATGGGGACTTTCCTTTTATGTGAATTTTACATCAATATAAAGAATATATATGTGTGTGTGTGTGTGCATGAGGACACTCGTGCACTTACGCAGTGAATGACTAGCCTTGGATAACTGTCACTACATATAGAAGAAGGGGGGATAAGCAAACAGGAGGGATAGACACTTTTCAGGCAAAAGAGCATTAAAAGAGCTGTTTTTCTCCAGGGGAATCAACTCCCTACTGACACTGTCCAGCTGTTCTTTTTACCCAAAACGTCAAAAGTAGAAATTTTAAAACAACCTCCCATTGGGCAGGAGCAGATAAAATTGAGATGACCTGTCAGGCCAGGCAAGATGCCATGGTGGGTACATTAGTCGTGGACCTTGTGTGGCATCTGAGAAATGCACTCAGAGTATCCAGTATGGTCTGCAAAGCCAAGCCAGGCCTGGCCAGACTGCTTAGCACACATACGAAACCTTGAGTTGGAGGGGTAGTAGACAGGTAGCCCATCAGCGACGGAATAGGACCATGTAAAAGGACACAGGGTACAAACCGGAAACGAAGGAGGTAGTCACGTTAAAGCAGCATTTGCCAAATACATCTGGTCTCAGGTGTTTATTTTCGGGGGCAGGGGGCTTGAATCTCTCTTATTATGTCTCAAGGCACGAACATTTCCTGAGCCACAGAAATCCACAAACGAGGGGAAGCCTACGGGTAATTCAGTTACAACATCAACACTGGTTATCAAAGCCGTTTCCACTTTCCACTTGCTTAACCCTGACCATGGTCCAAGTTTAAGCTAAGGGCATCACAAGGGTTATCTCACTTAGTAATACTCACGATTACCCCTTAAGGCAGTTATACCACATCCTATGAGGAACTCTCTCAAAGTCTCTCATCTAACTCGACTTTGAAAACTGGGATCTGACTGCAGTGCCTGCTCTTGTCATCAGGGAGCTATCTTCAATAAAAACTACACCAAGAGAAAGTGTTTGGGGCGAAGCCAGTGGACCCTTGACCTGTAATAGTCTGACTCCAAGAAAACATGCAAAAAGATTTTGAAAGGCCCAGCGGCTAACCAGTGAAGACAACACAAGAAACCAGCCATAAAATAATAATAATAATAATAATAAATAGACCCACAACTGCCTCTGTCATACCTTTAATAATACCTGTACCACAGTATAAATGATGTACAATGCTGCGATCCCAACACATATTTGTTTCTCTGTAGCTTACTACATCCTGTCTTTTATAATATAATAGTCGGTAGCATTTGTCAAATACATTGGTTAGGCACTTTGCAGGTATTAGCTCATTTAATAGAACAATGCTATAAGCTATTAGCCCCAGGGAACAGAAAAGAACCCGAGGCCCAGGAGGATAAAGCCCCTCGCCCACGAGTAGGGTGGATAAGCAGCCCTGACGAGCTTTAAACTCAGGTGAGCCTGAGCTGGAAACCTCTGCTCTTCACTAGCTACTACCTTCAAAAATGCTCCAAATTTCCAGTTGTCAGCCTGGGAAATTAATTGGAGGCAAATGGTCTGGATGGCAGAAACATATGCATTTGATGTACATGTCAAGTGCTTAGCTCCTGTGCCATGCGGCGCCTGAGGCAAAGGAAAACTCCGTTAACGCTGATCCTGCCTTTGCTTAGAATTTGGTATTTTCATTTTTTTTGGTGGTGGACTTGCTTGCATTTATTTTGATTTTTTAAAATACTACATAACCCATGGGTGCACGATGCAGTGTGCTGGTGGTGTTTTATTGAGTTGTACCCTTGAAACCTGTATGGGTTTGTGAACCGGGTCAGCCCAATCAATTCCATTAAAAACTCTATGTACATTATTATTTATCCCGAATGCTAAGTTTTTTGGCATCCCTTTACATTGTGCACCCTAGGCGAGTCCCTAACATGCCTCCCCCCAGTCCTGCTCCTACTTCACACCATGTCTGACACACAGAGGGCAACCCAAAAATATCAGCTTGCATATTAAGTTTAATTTGCACATCAGTGTTCTCCTTAAGATCTCAAGCTCTTTGAAGGCAGTGACTATAAGTGACCCCTTTTTTGTCATCTTGCTTACTCCCAAACTGTATCATTTCTCAGTTAGAGCCTCAAAAACTATCTTGAATAAAATACATGTTCTCTCTTGCTTTCAACTGTAGTCGAGTTGTACTTCCCAACGCCCAGGGACTTGCAATATGACCATAGCTTTAATATTCCATCAACCACCAAATCAAATGATACCGGACCAACAAAAAAACACAGTCAGAATTAAAGGGTAACTTTGAGTTCTCTAAATCCTGCCCTAAAGTTGGCCATTGAAAGTTTTTAGGACCTATTTTCCGTTTTCTCAAGGACGCTTTCCACCTCTGTAACTAATCCTCCCCACAACAATGCGACTCCTGCTGTTAATGAGTCATGATACTTTGCGTGACTAGAAAATATAGGCCAAGGACTCATTTCAAAGTTTTGAAAGGTAAGTATCTCCGGGTTGGTGTAGCCCTCGGACCACCAACAGATCCTATGCAGTGTAAAATAGTCGTTAACTCAGAGAGCCTGGGCTTCCATTTCAGACCCACCACTTATTAGCTCTGTGATCCTAATAGGTAAGAGAACCTCTTCAAACCACATCTGAGAGGTAGAGGTGATGACTGTACCTCCATCCAGGGGAGTGCTGTAAGTCCGAAGTGAGCACACGCTGTGTCTAGCACACAGGAACTGCTCCATACATATTCATTTTATTTTTTATTGCACACGTAGATACTCAGAACTACGATACGCTAGGTGCTGGACTAGGCACTGGGAGTGCAGGCTGGGCCAGGCACACACACAAGCAGAGCTTGTTACAGTAAGCTGTATTCACTGAGCGCCTACTGTGCAAGGTAGTCTACTGAATACTGAAGGAGAACCAAGAGGAATGAGCCAAAACTCCCAGCCTTCAAGACGTTAGTCTGGAAACTGTTTTTCATTTAAAATAAAAAAGTGAAGGCAGGCAACTCATAATTAAAGTACACAGAATGATAGAGGGAAGGGGGCATGTTAAGGAGGAAACGAACTCTGTAATGTTATTGTCAGTTCAGTGTGATGTGAGAAGGCCTGGAGGAAAAGTTTTGCATCTCTGCTCAATTATGTGAAACAGATACGTAGTTTATTCCAGGAAAATATAGGGGGAAAAAAAAACTGCATTAGGCTGAGAGAAGATGGGGATTCTGGACACAAACTGGACCAGTAACAACAGTAGCTTGGGGAAATCACCTTTCGTTTGTAACAACGTGTACCAGCGGGGGTCGGCAGAAAGCAGGTGAAGGTGACTCCTGAGGTTGCTGATAAGGGAGGTGGGAGATAAAGTGAGAGAAGGGGGAGTTCATTGTTATAGAAGCTCTCTCCCGTGATAGAGGGTTGAGCAGGCTGGCCAAACCCCAAGGAGACCCCATGATGACAACATGACCTAGGATGGCTCTCAGAAGCTTGGGAGAGAGCAGTGGTCCAAACTAAGTGAGGTAGAAATGCCAGAATTGTCATGGCAGATGGTCAAAGGAGAAATCAAAAGAGTGGACATGCTTACGGCATATATATTACATAAGGCTGAAAACCAACAGCCAACCATGTCCTATGGGAGGGCACAGAGTACACGGAGGGTATACTGTATTTGACAATGCAATGGGAATACCCCAGTGACCGGGGCACCAAACATTGAGAACTCAGTGGTGAGTGTCCTACAGGAAATGCCGTTTCACATTGGGCGCTCTAACAGCAGTGAGGATGATAGATTATTGACAGTAACCCCAAGTGGCAGGGTTTAACTATTGGAATCAAGGTACAATCACCTTATTGTGACTATAGTCATAGTGGCAGCCAGGGAGGCCCGACCTGCAGAGAGCTATATAACAATTACAAGAACACAGTATCCTTAGGAACAGGAGAAATGGAGAAGCAAAGGCGTTGTTTCAACCAGAGGCCAGCAAACTATGTCTCCAAGTCAACTCCAGCCTACCACCTGTTTTTGTATAATTCAAGAGCCAAGAATAGTTTTCATACCTTTTAATGTCTGGAAAAAAAACAACAAAGACTATTTCTTTACATATAAGAATCACATGATTCAAATTCAGTATCCATAAACAAAGTTTTAGTGGGACACAGCCTTGACTACACATTCATATAGTCTGTGGCTGCTCAGGTTCTGAGATGGCACTGACATCCAGGGACGTGAAGTATCATCATGCCCTTTTTTAGAGGGTAGGGGGAATATTGGGAGCACCAGGTAATAATTGGAGTATTGGCCCAGGTCTGGCTCCCAATGGATCCAGCTGGTCCATACACCTAACCGGGATATTTTCCTAGCCCCTGATTGTATAACTGACACAGAAATACTTGGTAGTGAAGAGAAGCCCCACACTGTTTTCCTGTCCTTTCAGAGTGGTAAAAGTCAAGGGAAAGCTTCTGAAACTGGCTAAGACTACATTATGTATTATAGCTAAGATTAGTGCCAGATGTAAGATCGAAGTACGCAGAGATAGTACACTGATTGTTTCCCCCATTTAATTAATAAGTTCAGGTTTAGCCCCTACAAAACCACATGGATTCTAGAGAACCATAGTGGACCACCACAAACTCCAACAGGCATTTGCCTAAGACAGCTGCAGTACCACAAGTGGCAACCTTTAAGAAACAGAGGAAGACAGGCTCAGGTACATGTCACAGAGCCTGTGGTCTGGCGAATGCATTCTTTCTCCTTCCCATCAGGAAGGAGGATCCACAGAACTTCACCTTTGGGGAGGATGGGGAGGCATCAGTGGTCCTGCCTCAGAGCTATGTTAACTCTTCTGTCCACTATTGAATCTAAACCATCTGGACATTCTTCAGAATATTACACTGGTCCACCATAGGAATGACATCGTATTAATTGACCAGATGAGCAAGAAGTGGTATGTGTATTTAGGAACTTGATAAGACACATGCCAGGCACAGGGTAGGAGATTAAATCCTACAGAGATACAGGATCCCACTACTCAGTGAAAATGTCAGAGGCCCAGTGGGCCAGGACGTTCCAGGACATCCCCTCCAAAGTAAAGGACACATTCTTTCGTCTTGAATCTTCTTTTACTGAAGAGGAAGCACAGATTCTGGAGGCATGGATTCTAAAGCTGGTATGTCAGTTAGGGATCATTCAGGTAAGTTTAACACAAAGAATTAGTAACAGGGGATTCACTGAAGCGAACTTGGAAGAACACAGGAATCACAGGTATAGAAGCAGCCACTACTCAGCGAGAGCTGAGGCAAGTAGCCAAGCACTTGGAAGAGAGTTCACCCAAGGCTGCGATTCTGACCTCACTGGAAAGGGTGTGTCTGTAACCCACAGCATGGCTGAAAAACTCATCTCAGATGCTGTAGGCTGAGACTGACCAAGAAATAGTCTCCTAGGCTGTCAGGGAAACGTTCCAAGAAGCTGCCAGTTGGGGTTGCTGTTGAACTCACTGGGAAGTCAGCTAGACCCTGGGGAACTCCCCAGAAGATTCTTAAGATTTGGCTGAAACTTGCTGGGCATGAGCTCCACTTGATGTTCAGAACACCAAAATCAGTGACCGAGAAGCTAGCAATAAAGAAAGTACACCAGAACCAGAAAAAGAAGACCCTTCCCCCTGCAGTGCCCCTCCAGTGCCCTCTACTGGCAAAGTTTAACAGAACGCTCTTCACTGGCAAAGGTGGAACGGCTGCAACATCTAAGCAGGACAATGATGAGTAGAGTTGGAGGTGAGAGGCAATAACTTGACATCAGTCACAGTCCATCCCTTTGAATATTCCACTTCCCTATGTATTTTCCCAACTACATTTAAACTTCCATACAATGAACCAAATATTTTACCTTCCAAGATATAGATCTCCTTTCTACAAGTGAGGAAGTTCTCACTCGTCCCTAAGAAACACAAAGTCCCACAACCTTTGCATCCATGTCAGACTGTATCAATTACTCCTCAGATTCAGTCCTAATGAATATCCTGGGATCTAAAGCCTACACTGTACAGGTTACCTCAAAAAACTTGGATGAAATAGTAATGGGGGAAAGAAAAGAAAAGAAAAGAAAAGAAACAGGGTTAGCATATACAAATAAATACATTCATGTAACAAGCAAAGAGAAAAAATAACCCTCATTTCTGTTAGTGATCACAAGGATTTGATGTCTGTGACTTCCTTCTTCTGCTATCCACTTGATAATATGCTGTCCCTGAACCAGAACCTCAGCTGGTCTGAGTGTTTACCTGATGGAGTAAACAAACCTTTATTTCTGAAGGGTGTGAACACTAAATAACCCTGCCTTTCTTTGGTACGCTCGTTTTTCACTAACCTTTGCAATTGGGCAGGGAAGCATTAAAAGGCACGCCTCTAAAATCCATACATGTAGACTTTTTGCCCCCCATTACACAGCAACCCAATTACTGCTGGGTGTTAGAATCAATCAGTCCAACTAGGGGTGTAGTCCCTCTTTCTGCCATTGGCACAATAGTAGAAGAAGCCCCAAAGGCCAGGTGGTAGTCTCATCTTCCAATTCAATTCAGCTTCAAAAGGAATGAGCTTTGGCAATATGCTACAGCATGGATGGATCCTTGGGGACATTGTATTAAGTGAACTAAGCCAGTCACAAAAAAACAAATGCTGTATGATTTCGCTTATATGGGGTACTTAGAGTAGTTGAAATTATAGAGACAGAAAGTAGAGTGGTGGCATCCAGGGGCTGAGGGAAGGAGGGAGTGGAAAGTTACTGGTTAATGGGTACTGACTTTCGATTTTACAAGATGAAAAGAGTTCTGGAGAGGGATGGTGGTGAGGATTGCACAACATTATGAATGCATTTTCCCCCTTCTTTTCCAAGTGAGAGGAGGGGAGATAAAAAGACAATCCCACATGCACCCCGAATGGGATTCACCCAGCACCCCTGTCTGGAACCAATGCTCTGCCCATCTGGGGCCATGCTTACAACTGAGCTCTTTTTAGCACCTGAGGCAGGGACTCCACGGAACCATCCTCAGCATCCAGGGCCAATGCGCTCAAATCAATTGAGCCATGGCTGTGGGATGTGGGAATAGAGAGAGAAGGGGAGGGGGAGGGGTGGAGAAGGAGATGCTCACTTCTCCTGTGTGCCCTGATTGGGAATTGAACCTGGAATATCCACATGCCGGGTTGATGCTCCACCACTGAGCCAACCAGCCAGGGCCATGAATACATTTAATACCACTGAATAGTACACTTAAAATGGTAAACACAATAATTTTATGTTATGTGTATTTTACTATTAATAAAAAATAATGAAAGAAAATGCTGCAGGTGGGTTATTGGGTATCATAATGATAGGAGCGACTCCTATCTCTAACCTTGATTCAGAAATCCGTGTATTCTGGTGATAGAGAAGAGCGTACCACAGAGTGGAATCTGATTGAAAGTATATTCTACAACCTCTAAGACAGAATCCTCTTTCAAGGTATTTTCTACCTACTATTGTTATAACTCTTTTTGCATTTATTTTTTTATTGATTGATTTGAGAGAGAGAGAGAGAGAGAGAGAGAGAGAGAGAGAAGCATTGATTTGTTGTTCCACTTAGCTGTGCATTCATTGGTCACTTCCTATATGTGCCCTGGCTGAGGATCAAACCTACAACCTTGGTGATTTGAGATGATGCCCTAACTGACTGAGTTAACCAGCCAGGGCTGCAATCACTAAGTCTTTAGTGAGCTTGCCTTTTATTTGGGCCAGTCACTTCCAGGTTATGAACCACGTGGTGACACTCGTCAATTCCACAAGCATCAGCTCATTTATTCAATCCCTTTGCTGTAAAATGAGTTCCTTTATCAGAAGAACAGTTCTGTGGGATTCCATAATAATGGGTAAGGCATTCCGTATGTCTATAGATGGTGTTTATGGTGGAAACATGGATGAGGATGGCAAATTCATACCCAGAACATGTGCATATTCCATTGAGGACAAATCTTTGCCCTTTTCATATGGAAAAGACCCAATTATCAACCAGCCACCTTGTGGCTGGCTGATCCCTCCAAAAGAACAGTTTCATATCAAGAGTTCAATGCTGGTGTCTACTGTTGTCAGGCACTCAGCAGTGGTGATATCCAAGTTAGCCTTGCTAAGAGGAAGTCCATGCTACTGAGCCTATATGTAGCTTCATCCTGCCACTGTGCTCATAGGCTCAATGAGCAATCGTTTGCATGGCTACAGAAAAAAGGCTGACTGACACCCACAGTGCATGTCATTTTGTTCACTGGTTATTAGGAGCCTTCTCTGCAGTGAATACATTTTGCGGGACACTCACAGGAGACACAAATATCGTCAAAGTCCTTGCTCATTCTGAAAGGTTCATCCACATACTTCTTCTCTGGTTTACCTTGTTAATGCTGTTCCTTTCAAGACCTAGCCACCCAGCTCACCTGTTCACAGCTGCCTACAAATTACTGTCACTCTGTATTTCTCATCCTCCACTCACTCCAGAGAAAAGTACCATTTGAAGTTTCACCCCATAGGAGAAGTCTCCCTGACCACTGTCCTTCAGGGACACCCTTTTGTGGGTCTGTATTACTTTGTCCACTTTCAGATGGTGCCAGCATATCATGATGCCCATCTGTAAACCAGACTCAATATATTATTTTTTTATTCTTCAGTCAACTGATCATTTAAAAAAAACTCCCCAAAAGGTAACAGACATGGATTGTGGGAAAGGAAGCAATACAAAGGAAATCACCATTGCAGGAGCAAGAGCCTTCTGGTCATGGCTTACAAGTACCTTCCGCGTCTGCCTGAGCTCAGTCTCTTCTTGGCCATTCCACTAATGACAGATTGATGGTGTGCACGCCCAACCTTATGGCTGAGTGTGTCAGATCCACCCAGTTGGTGATGAGAAGCTTAGGCCACATGGTCATCTCATATACCATAATTAGGCATTTAGTCTTCATCGAGGCCCAGCAGCAAATCAGAAGAGAAGGTGTTTCTCAAAATGATCATACTTCTTAGCAGAAGAGGTTTGCTTCAACGTCCTACAAGTCTTTGCTGTGATCTGCCAGTGCTTGTCAGAAACTCTATACAGCATTCCTAGTAGCCACAGAGACTTCAAATATCATTGAATCTGCAGGATCAGAAGGCCCAACTGATGGAGCAGCTTGCTTGTAATGCAGGCTGGAATTGCTCCAGAGCCTCTCTCCTCTCTGTTCCCCAATTGAAATTGGCAACCTTACAAAATGACTCTGTAGATAGGTCACAGCAGTACACTCAGATGTGGTATATATTGACTCCTAAGCCCAAAAAGCTTTACTGAGCACTGTGCCTCTTTTTTTTCCATGGTATGCAGCACAAGGTTTAGCAACTTATATTTCACCTTGGAGGGAATATATTGACATGCTCCATATAAGTGAACCCCTAGAAAAGTCATTGAAGTGGTGGGCCCCTGAAATTTTATGTGCTACATACAGTTCTCTACCCTCTCATTCATATATGTTCTCTCAAGGTATCAAAATACTTGCTACTTTCTGCTCATCAGATAAAAAATAGCACAGTGTCATCAATGTAGTAGACCAGCATAATATTTTGGAGAAGGTCAAGTTGATCAAGATCACTGCAGACAATATTATGGCAGAGAGCAGACCTGATGTACCCCTAAGGCAAGAGGTAAAGGTGTACTGTTGGCTCTGCCAGATGGAAACATACTGCTCCAGGTGGTCCTTAAAAATTGGTATAGAAAGCCTGACCTGGGGTGGCACAGTAGATAAAGAGTTGACCTGGAATGCTGAGGTCCCCAGTTCAAAACCCCAGGCTTGCCAGTCAAGGCACATACAAGAAGGCAAGTATGAGTTGATACTTCCCGCTCCTCCCTCCTGCCTCTTTCTTTCCCTCTCCCCTCTTTCTAAAATCAATAAATAAAACCCTTTTAAAAAAATTGGTATGGAGAAAACATCACGACTCGGGTCAACAGCTGCATACCAAACAACAAGGGCCATGTCAATGTGCTCCAATAAATAAGACCATATCTGGAACAGCGGCTGCAACTGGAGCCAATGCCTGATGAAATTTCTGATAATCCACAGTCTTCCTCCAAGATTCACTCAACTTCAACCCAGGTCAAACTATGGTTTAAATGGAGATGTGATATGTATCACATCCCCATACCTTTCCAATACTTTATGGTGTCAGTAATCGCTGAAATTCTTCCAAGGATGCCCCATTGCTTCTGCCTAGCTAACTCAGCTGTGAAGAGAAGTTCCAGGGCCCCCCACTTGGCCCTTTCTACCGTAACAGCTGTCACTCAATATGTCAAAGAGATGTGGACATTCCACCTACTACCCTTTCAAGTTATTCATTGAGGAACTAGAGCCAATAACCATGGACATAGTCTGGGGATGAATTGGACCTACTGTCATTAAGACTTCATCTACTACTTGACTGCAGTAAACCTCTTACCTTGAGTCTGTCCCCAGGAATTAGTGTCAATTCAAATCGACTTTCTAGTTATCTCTGCAAGGTCTGTGTGTGCACCTCCTGTCCTGTCAATGCTTAGTCACTCTAGTATTGCCACGGAGCTCTTACAGAAGGCTTGGAGGCAGATTTATAGCACATACTTGTGGTGATGTTACATGGTCCTTCCTCAAGGGGACCCAGATGTCCCTAGGGGTCTATGAACTGACATAGGTCTGAAAATGAGGCTGTAACTCACCATTGTGGTGATGTGAGTCAAATTTTCTGTGACCAGAGCTAGAGGGCTCTTTGGTTACACTGATCATGCAAAAAGCTAGTAGGTTGTTCATACATTTTGTTACTGGGAAAATACAATCCAGTAACCACTGGCAAAGGGCTTTACAAGCCAAGGGATTCTAACTACTACTATGTCCTCATGGCTCTTTATGGTAGCAAGGTGTGGCCACCTGGTGTTTAGAAGTGCTGTCACTTGGCCTCTACTAGTCATTAATACCATCACGCCCCTTAAAATCAGTGAACCCCTTGGATGTGCCACAGCTAGCACCGCAGAGCAGAAGCAAGGAAAGCACGCCAGAATGGAAGAAATACTCCTTCCCACACCCTCTACTGGCAAACTGTCACTGCATGAAGTCTGACAAACACAAGACACAGCTCCAGCATCATTAGCAGGGTAATAAGGGTAGCGTTGGAGCTGAGAGGTCATAAAATGATAACTGTCACATTTAGGAATGTTGTTTTGAACTATTTATCAATTAATATGGAAAGCTTTTTCCACTGAGTGGGGCTCAGAGCAGTAAAGGACTCAAGTAGGTCCAAGATATGGTGCAAACAGCCTAATGTAGGGGCTATATATCCTCGCAGTGTTAGGCTTTTAAAGAAACTTGAGTGGGTAAAAACACTGTATGGAAATATAACAAATCCTATAGAAGAATCATATTATCAACATAGGATTATGGAGCAAGGCTATACCATTTGCAGCTGAGCACTATACACCATTAGATAAGCTTCCCCTGACATGCAGCTGAACTCTGGTAGAGACAGAGCACTTAGACATGGGACAGCAAGTGACCATAGGACAGAACTGCCCATCATGAGCTGGGTTCTTTCGGACTCACCAAGCCATAGTTCAGAAAGGTGCTGAAACAATCTGCCATAAGGTGAAAACACTACATATTGGACCAGGTATAGAGGTTCGGAGGGCATAAGTAAGAAGCACAAACTGTTGACTTAGATTCCTGCACCACCCACATGTGTTTCACAGGTGTTTCTTCATCTGCTCACATGAATGGCCATATTGTAGGGAAGTTCCTTGACCAGCTAGTGGAGGAGAAAAACGTCAAGCTTTGTTTATAGGCCAGACAGCTCAACATGTGGATACAAACTGAGAATGGACTCAACATGCACTACCACTTCCCTCAGGAACGCTCCAGAAAGGCGCATGAGAGGAAATGCTCTCAGTGAGCAGAGCTGCAGGTGACACAGTCATCACTTTGTGTGAGAAGAGAGTGGCCTGGAAAGGGAAACGTTGGAAGTTCAGGAACATGGAGGCCTAAGGAAGAGGTATGTGGATAAACGATGGGAATAAGAACACATAGGAAAGCTCTTAGATGTTCAGGTTAGTAACTACCACAGAACACCAAAAATAAAGAGGCACTATCAACCAAATGCACTGAATGACTTGGCAAGTTGAAATCACCCAATCTCTGCCACTGGCCACCCGGTGCTGGCACAATGTGCCCACAGTGGAACAGCCATGGTGGCTTGGATGAAGGCTAGGCATGATCCCAGCAGTAAGGATAGCCATTCAGGAGCGAAGATAGCTACTTCGAACCTCCCAGCAAAAGAGACTGTACTGAGCCCCCAATCCAGCCACCATCTGAAGACATCAGCCAACTATTCTGTGGCAAGTTGAGTATATTGTAGTCTTTCCTTCCTGGAAGGGGTAGCAATTCATCATGATGTAAACTGACTATCACTCCATATGGATTTATGGATTTGCCTTTTCTTCCTATAGGGTCTCAACCAGCAGCACTATAGGAGGACTCAGAGTGTCTGATCCATCAGCAGATGGTCCCATACAATAGTTTCCTGGACCAAGAGAGAAAGGCAGTGGGCAAATTACCATGATACTGTCACATTCCTTATTCTTAGAAGATGATGGCCTGAAAGAATGCTGGAATAGCCCTAAAAGGCATGCCTGAGGGACCAGCTTGGAGATGATACACTGTGAATGTAGGAAATACACTCTAACTCAATGATCATTATATGGTACTGTGTCTGAACAACTGGACTACCTGGGCGAGGAACTCAGAAATGGAATAAGAGTCATCCCAGAGACCAACAAGGGGACTTTGTGCTTACCATTTTCCAAACTACACTCTGTGGATCGAGGAGTCCTACTTCTAAGAGTGCAATGCTTTTACCAGAAAACACAGTAAATGTTCTATTAGACTTATGAATGCCACCCTGTCTCTTTAGGCTTCTTAGAACAAAACACCACCAGGCAAGGAAGTGTCACTGTTCTGGAAGTAGTCATCAGCAGGAGGTCTGTTTTGCATGCAGGTAGATTTGGCATCCCATGATGCTCCATTGTCAACTTGGAAGGCAAGTGGACAAGGACAGCGGCCACAGCCTGGAAATGGCAAGCAGAAGCTTGGGTTAATCAAAGTGGGTCTTAGTCATTTATTGGGTCGACATCTGAGCAAAAGATGTACTACCTGAGAGTGAAGGGAGGGAGGGAGGGAATCAGTTATGGCTTTGAGACCAGCTACAGGATCAGGGGCTGTAGTCTACTCTATTAATCTTGCCCTTACAAGTTTCTCCAGGAAAAAGAGCAAAGAATCCCACAAAAACTGGTGCCAAGGTTGATGAACTTATTGTCTGAAGCCGAGCAGGTCTGAACAGTGCATTCAATTGACTGTGGCAGATACTGTGGTGTGACAACCACATCTACTCTTTAGCATCACGTCAGCCATGACATTAGCATCCAGGTGTGGCCTTCTGATGGCTCAGAGCTGTGTCCCTTCCCAGGGATGTCCCTTGGCTCAAGTATATGACCCGCAGCATGGGCAGACTGGTAGATGCAAGGTCATGGGTTTATCCCAGTTTGGAACATTTCTGAAGGTTATTCCTGCTGTATGATCTGTCTGTAATGATGTAGCAGATATCTTTCTAATGTAAGTTATATTTAATAACACAAAAGAAGTATAAAAGTAAAATTATAAAAAACATATACATTAAGGAATAAGAAAAAACTGTGATACCTGTATTAATAATAGGTGATTTAGACTTTAGGCAAAAAGCATTAACGAAGATAAAGAAGGTTACTAAGGATAAATGGTTCAACTTGCCATAAATAGGTAACAGTTGTAAACTGATATGAAGCCAACTAATACCTTCAAAATGTATAAAGCAAAATGGGAAGATTTACAAAAGAATTTGAAAAATCTACAATGATAGGAAGGAAAAAGCCCCATAATTGGTAAATCAAGCATACAAAAAAAAATTAAAATAAAAAAATAGAAGATTTAAAAACATAAGTACAAGCAAGTCTCAACAAATTAAAAGGGCTGGTTTGCTACCAAAATATTCTCCGGCCATTATGCAACTGAGGTAGAATTCCAAATACCTCAAAAACCAGAAAAATATAAAATTTCCAGAGACTTAAAAATTTAAAAAACACATTAAAAGAATTAATAGCACTTACAAAGTCATAATATAAACTAGAAAACATTTTAATCTGAACATTAATTAAAATATTCCATGTCAAAACATATGGGGTATAGTGAGAAAAGCATGTATAGAAAAATATATAACTAGCCATAAATACATATTTTAGAAATAAAGGCTAAAAATTAATGAATTAGTCATCCAATTTAATTAAGAAACTGCGACTAAGTTGGGAAATCAAGGTTAACTTCACATTAAAACTTTGACTAATGTAGTTGATTATATTAATACATTAAAACAGAAAAATCATGTGACTCATCTTAACAGACACAGCAGAAAAAGATGAAATGAAATTTAACATTCATTCATCTTAAACACTCTTAGCAACGCAAGCATAGAAGGAACTTCCTTAGCCTGATAATATATATCAAAACACAAACAAGCCATAAACCTCACAACAAAGATTTAAGATAATGGTAAAATATTAAAGTATTTCATTTAAGAACATATTTAAACCCTAATATATACTAGAGATCCTACCTCTACCAAGTTGATAACAAGTACATTAGAGATACTACTAAGATAATAATACATATCAAAAAAATAAACAAAAAAACCAAAAACTCACGACAAAGGTTTAAGATAATGATAAAATGTTAAAGTATTCCATTTAAGATCATATCTTAGCCATCACCACTTCCATTCTAAATGTACTAAAGATCCTACCCTTTGTACTAAGGCGATAAATCATGGTAGAAGGTTGATAAAAGTATGGAAAAGGAAAACACAAAGTAAATCTTACTTGAAGATAATAACATTATTGTCTACAGAGAAAACCCCCAAATATCTGCAGATGAACTATTTTAATTAATTCGAAAAGTCATGTAGTTTATATACATCTTATTATGGAAGGCCAATTCTTCAGTCAACCAGCTAAAAAATAGAACACTAAGAGTTCCGTTTTGATAATTCAACCGAAGATGCCCAGGTAGTCTGGACTGTTTGTGAAAGTGTCCGTGCCCTTACCCATTCAGAAGGCAAGTTGTTTCAGGGAAGGAAATGGTATTCTTAAAGCCCTGAAACCGTAAACTTTTACTACAATAAAATCTGATTCCATCTTTTATTGGTCATTTTCTCTGCATGGAGTCATAAGTAGGGCCCAAGGTGGGGCCACAAACACCAGGCTTTTGTAAGTGGAATAGAATCGGGTACTTTTAAATCCAGGAATTTGTTCTTTCCCTCTTTGGTGCCTGTGGAGTTCTTTGTTGCAGTCTTTGTAGAGCAGAATGCAGGAGGAAATGACTCCTTTGGAATAGCTATGATTAGAAGATTATATAGGCATCTCGGAGGTCATAGGAAAATAAAACTATGTTAAAATGATATCAATGTTCTGCTATCATTCCACTAAACCCAGAGATTCTCAAGTGCTTAAACAGTTTTATGTGTGAATAACTATCCATTTAACTTGGTGTAAATTCTCATGCAAAGAAAGACTACAGTATTTGCCTGCATCTGTGAGTTACCATTTTCTCCTGGGGGGGGGGGGAGGGAAAAGGAAGCAGACTATCAGCAACATAAGGAAACAAATTGAAAGGACAAAAATTATGTATTTAGGGTTTTTTTTGGGGGGGTAGCTCCTCATATCATTTACTATCATTTTAAATCAGCCTTTTCATTAATACTGCTACAGAATCTTAAATCTTAAAAGATGAATGAATACTTTAGCGGCTCAATGTGCAACCTTCTATCCAATCTCTCCCTGTAACAGGCGTAAAAACCTACCACACAGTGGACAACTGAGATGATCAAATGCACAGGTGAGTTCTGTAGCAACCAAGAGAGCACCTGCCTCTCCCAAAGGGAGCAGCGGCCACCTGGCTACAGCTGACCACTGCAGTAAAGTTCTGTGGGCCCAGTGGGGCCATATCTTCTGATTGTTTCAAGACACACCAGAAATCCAAAATTTTAAATAAGAAGTACCTTGATTGTTAAACGCTGACTGATTCTTTTTGCCACAAATACTACACAGGTGACAACAAGGACCTCCGCCATTTATTTGCAAGATCTGCCATTTTATGGCTTTGGGGTAAAATGATGGGCCCAGTTAGGGGCAGGACTAGATAGAAAGAATTCAGTCTCTCTAATGGCCAGCAGGCACATGAAAAGATGCTCAGCATCACCTCTCTCATCAGGGAAACGCAAATCAAAACTAGAATGAGCTATGGCCTCACACCTGTTAGAATGGCTAGCATCTCAAAGAGAGGAAATAACAAGTGTGGGGTGTGGAGGGGGGGATGCAGACTAGTGTGCCACTGTGTGAACACAGCATGAAGGGTCCTCAAAAAAGGTAAAAATAGAATTGCTATATGATACAGCAATTCTACTTCTGGGAATATTTATCCAAAGGGAATGAAACCACTAATTTGGAAAGATATCTGCACCCCTATGTTCATTGAAGTAATTATATTATTTATAGTAGCCAAGATATGGAAAACAAGTGTTCATTGCTATATGAATAGATTATGCATATATATATATATATATATATATATATATAAAATGGAATGTTATTCAACCATAAAAATAAAGGAAATACTACCATTTGTGATAATATGGATGGACCCTGAGGGCATTATGTTAAGTAAGATAAGTCAGACAGAGAAAGACAATACTGTATGATCTCACTTATATGTGAAATCTAAACACAAAAAACTCATAGACAAAATAGATTCTGGTGACTGCCAGAGACAGGTTGTGACAGGGTGGGTGAAATGGGTGAAGTTGGTCAAAAGGGACAAGCTTCCAGTTATAGATAAGTAAGTCCCCAGGACAGAGCAGACAGCTTGGTGACTAAGAATGCTGAGTGGTGTATTTGAACGTGGCTAAGAGAGTAGATTTTAAAAGTTCTCATCACAAGAAAATAAAATGTCTAATTATGCGAGATGACAGGGGTTCAACTAGGCTTATGGTAATAATTTCACTATATACACATATATCAAGTCTTTATGTTGTACATCTAAAATGAATATAATGTTATATGCCAATTGTATCTCAATTAAAAGATACACACACACACACACACACACACACGCGCGCGCAGTCTCCCAGATTCCAGGCCAGGGTTCTCTTTGCCTCAGATCACTTCTCTTGAACACACCATATTGTCCTATGTGAGACATGCTTTTCTTAACTACAAATACATTAAAATGCAAAATCTAAAGCTGGACAAGAAAGGGGGGGAAGTATTGAGGAAATAAAAGGGAGCAATACTGCACCAAATTACAATGAACAAAAAAGGGTCTGACTTAATTTTCCATGTATTTAGGAATACCGGGCATGTATTTCCCGAGAATGTTTTGTATTTACAGCATGTCTATCTAGTTATATGGCTGCAATATAATTGTTTTCCTGCTGAGAATTACGGCTGCAAAGTTACTCTGGGTCCTATTACGACTAATTATAGTCTTGCTCTGGAATTTAAGAGCTCCCTCGCAAAGCTCCCTCCTCTCCAGTTATGCACAATGTGGCCTGGAGAGCATTCTGATTCCATGTGTGATTGCCATTCTCTGGCTCCTGCTAGAAACATGACATTTGGATGTTTAAGGGTATAAATTACCAGAAACGAGCTCAAGCTGATTGGAATAATTCTGACTTTCAATTATATGAAATTCAAACACCATTGTGTAAGAGAAAAAGATATCTTTCTCATAGATAGATAGATAGATAGATAGATAGATAGATAGATAGATAGATAGATAGATAGATAGATAGATAGATAGATATAGATAGATTAGATAGAACTTATATAGACACAGATTCTCCCTGGACTGAGCTCTCTTGGGAAAATAGAAGGGTGTAAACTGGGTACAACTTCTCTGGGGTCATCATAGTTTGAGCCAACATGCATAAATTTACCAAAACAAAGGTAAAAATATCTCTCTTTAATTGATAAACTCTCTGAGCTCAGAGTCAAAAGACTGGGGTTCTCTCCAGCAATGTCACCCCGGCAACATTAACGAATCATTCCACTCATTTAAGCTTCAATGTTCTTGTCTGTCAACTAGAGACACTAATGCCCACCCTGCATTTATTCATTCATTCCAAAGTTGCTGTGAGGATCCAATGAGATAGTGAGATGCCATTCGATGAAGGGAGCATGCCTCTTTTGGCCACTGCTGGCACAGGAACAGGGAGGCCAGGGAGAATTCTGAAGAGTAAGGTATGTGGAATTAGACACTGCCAGCCTTGTGAAGTCCTGTAAATGGCAATGACTGTACCCACCACTCCTGGAGCTGCTGGGGGGCTTAGATGAGACTCTGAGTGGGAAGTGCTTGGCTCAGTGTCTTCTTCACAGAAAGACCTTAATAGCCTTCCCCTTCTGCATTCGTATGTCATTGAGTTACTGAATCTTTTCTTATTGTATTACCAAAGGGTTATTTGCATTCATAGTACATGACTAAGATCAGCATTTCTATTTTTATGGTTGCAATCATTGATTTTTACCAAAAACTGAAGTTTTTTATTAAAAAAAAATCATAGCAGTGCACAAAAGTTTCATGGGTTCTAGAAACAAAGCAAAGAAGCCAAATTCAGAACTTTTGATCTTGAAAGCATCTGTTTTACTGTCTTCCCCAGAGCACATCAGAAGATGAATGAAAGGGATGATGAAGTTGAAAATTTTTACCCCGAAAAATCCTCTGTGGCAGGGAGGGATATTTCTCTCTTCATATTCTAATCCAGGCCTTTCATAAAATTTATTTATTTTAATTCTTATCAAAGTAGTTTTAAACATAGTTTAGAAAGTAAAGAATGCTATAGGGCTTACACAAAGAAAGAGCTGTCTCTTGTCCCATCCCTGCTCTCCTCTGATTCTAGCTCCCTACATGCAGCCACTTCCAAATTTTTTAGATGTTTCTTCTGTTATTTACCCTCCATATATTTTTAGGTGAGAGGATGGGAGATAATTAGGCAGAATTCCGCATGTGCTTTGACCGAGATCCACCCGGCAACCCCACATGGGGCCGATGCTCAAGTACTGAGCTATTTTTAGTGCCTGAGGCTGATGTGCTCCAACAGAGCTATCCTCAGCACTCAGGGATGACATTGAACCAATCAAGCCACTGGCTGTGGGAGGGAAAGAGAGAGAGAAGGGGGAACAGTGGGGGGGGGGGAGAAGCAGATGGTTATTCCTCCTGTATGCCCTGACCAGGAATCAAACCCGGATGTCCATAAGAAGGGCTAACACTCTATCTACTGAGCCACTGGTCAGAGCCTACCCTCCATATTTCTAAATAGCATACCCATCTGCCATTCTTGAGTGATTTCCATTTCTATTATGATTTGCTGATTTCCTACTAGGAAAATGGTGATTTCACTCTTGAAATCCTCTTCCTTTTCACACTCCTTTCCCCTCCTCTCCTTCTCCCAGTGGGACCATATAATATTTTTTAAGTCAATCAGAAGTCGTGTTCACATCATTATGGCTGGTTACTTCTGAACTACTGCACCATCTGGTTTTATAGTTGTAATTCCTTTCTGATATGAAATTTTTATTTCCAGGAATTAGTAATGAACTCTTTGATTTGTTTACTTACCTTTCGACATACATATTTACAACCCTACCCCCAAATTTTTTTGATCCTCACTAGGGTCAAACACATCTAAACCCATCCAATTCATTTTTCCCCCTTTCAGAGACATCCCTCTTTAAACCCTCCATCCACTAGTTTTAATCACTTCCCAACCCTGCTGCACAGATGCTGCCCTGAGATTTTTTTCTTCCCCATCAGCTGGGAGCTCCTCACTCCTCCGCTGCATTCCCTGCCTCCTTTCTTCTTTCTTGTGATTTACTCTCTCATTAGGGGCTGCACACTCCCCAACAGCCTCCTGACAAAGAATCAGTGAACAACTTTTTGAGGCCTTGCTTCACTCGGAGCGCAGGGAAATGCTCAATGTTAATGATTGTTATTAGAGATAATCACATCTTGCTCTAAGCAAAGACTAATCCAGAGATAAAGATTGGAGAACTAATTCATATTATGGACCACTGAGTGATAACATGCCCTCCTGTGTTTTCAGAAGGATGGACTCTGGGGAATACAAGACCCAAAAGAACACAACATTAAAGACAATACCTCATGTACTAGGGCAGTGGTCGGCAAACTGCAGCTCAAGCCACATGCGGCTCTTTGGCCCCTTGAGTGTGGCTCTTCCACAAAATACTATGTGCGGGCGCTACCTCGATAAGGAATGTACCTGCCTAT
Source organism: Saccopteryx bilineata (assembly GCF_036850765.1). Classification (NCBI taxonomy): domain Eukaryota; kingdom Metazoa; phylum Chordata; class Mammalia; order Chiroptera; family Emballonuridae; genus Saccopteryx; species Saccopteryx bilineata. The sequence goes on along the minus strand of NC_089493.1, from coordinate 179,542,454 downwards.
ATAGTTTAAGTTTAAAAAATTTGGCTCTCAAAAGAAATTTCTATCACTGTACTGTTGATATTTGGCTCTGTTGACTAATGAGTTTGCTGACCACTGGACTAGGGCAAAGATGGGCCTCACTGGGTGGGTGCTGTCAAAGAAAGACCATGAGTTCTGGCCTCATTCACACATGAATTCAAACCCAAGATCTTTCTGGTTACTTGCTCTACACAGGAGTTAATTTCCCTATCTGTAATCTAAAATAGTGACCTCTAACTTTGGGAGTTAAAAATTGAATAAGCCCTAGTAGCTGGCGCAGAGTGGGTAAGCAACAAATAACTCTTGGGGTTAGGATTCTGTGAGTCAGAAACATGAGCAGGGCTCACCTGGGTGATTCTTTCGCTCCATGTGCCATCACTGGGTTCCTCAGGGGTACTCAGCTGGCAGTTGGATGGGTCTAGATAAGAAGACCCCAAAAGCTTCAGTCACATACCCAACAACTTGGTGACCACTGTCCATATCGTCACAGGATGTGTACTCTTGAACACTCCCGCAGGTTCACTGGAATTCTTACATGATGGTCCAGAGTTCCTGGAGACCAAGACAAATGCTGCCAATCCTCTTAAAGACTGGTAATCGGGGCCAGCCCGGGCTCAAGGGGAGGGGAAACAGACTTCACTTATTGACTGGAAGAAAATCAAGAGAATCGGTGGCCATCTTTCAACTGCCACTGTGGCTAACACTGGGAATAATAAGTTTAAAGTACGTTCAATTGGACTGACAAGCTGTTCTCTCGAAGGAATGGCCAGTCCTCAGTCCCATATTTCTTCTTCCCTCCATCTACAGGAAGTCCTCCATTAAGACTCACCAGTATGTAGGCGTAAGCCATCTTGTAACTGACATGCAAAATGATAACTCTTCCCACAGGAACTTGATCGCGCCATTCATCCAAGAATACCCAAGTCCCCCACAAACAATGAGTACATTTCTGCTCTCCCGTGATGCTTCTCTTTATAGACAGGGAAGCCCGGAGCCCAGGGCAGGGAATTTGCTAAGGTCACAGGAGTTGGTGACGGAGCTGAGAAGGGATTCACGGCATCAGCGCTGGGTCAGCATTGACATTCCCGCCGCCAGTGATACCGGACAGAGAAATGCAAGGGTAGCCTTGCCTGCGCACTCTCCTGATGGCTCGTCCCCCCTTGTCCCTTGATATCATCGCTGTCCTTGCTTACAACAGTATCTCTGAATCCAAACCTCTCTGAGGCCAGACGGAGACCATCGAGAGAGCTGGGGAATCTGCACATCCCTCATGTCACACCTCCTGTCATCCCTGATTACTCAGGAAGTCGTGCACGATTAAAGGGAGGCAGGGAGCAGAGCCAGGTACAGGAATGCGCTTTCATTCTTCACCGGGCACAGGTCATTTGCTTTGCTGTCCAAAAGCAAGAAATTCCAGAGAAAAGGGAAGGGGGGGGGAATAGGAGTATGGGGGAGAGGAGTGAGAAAAAGAGTGACTGTAAATGATATCCGCATTCAGAAGGTATCATTTAATATTGGGGCAAACTATTGACTTCCGCCTGATCTTTGTCACATCTTGTGAAGTGCGCTATGCCCGCTGCTAAAGTGTGCTGGGACATTTAACTTGTTGGATGAACTGAAACGGAAACAGACACATCACCGTTTATCACTGGACCTTCTCCTTTCTGTGGGCCTTGTCCCCTGGCCAGAAGTCCCAAACTTAAAGCACTATCATCACTTTTAAACTGATTTTTCTACATCCATCTCCACCCCCAAGATTCCATCCAACTAGTGCCAACTTTGTATTAGAATGGCAAACTTTAAAAAAAAATAGGACTAAGAAGGAATCTCAGAAGTTATCTAGTTTAACACCTCCACGGTCCAGGTAGGGAAACTGAGGCCTCACTACCGACTGGTGACTTGAATAATCTGAGTCGCACTTTTCTCATCTACAAGACATGGATAACTAAGAACACCCCTCTCCTCTCGGGTTGTGGTGAGGACCACACAGAACCATGCACGTAAAAGGTTTGTTGTTATGACCCATTTTACAGAAGAAAACACCTGTTCAGGTTCGCCTAGTTAGTCCAGGACAGAGGTGGGCCTAAATACCCAAGACTTTTAACTTCTACTATACTGCGCCATTCGATAAATATGTATTACAAAACTACCATGTTCCAGGCACTGTAGTGAGCATTTAGAACGGAGTGATGGACAAGCCGGTCATGGTCACCGCTCTTGCTGGTGCTTACAATGTAGGAGGAAATGGGATTTACACTTATTACAATTGCAACCATGTCCCTTCGGAAGGAGAAGGGGAGGGTGCTGTGGAAATGAATGGAAGAAAGCAACCTGGGAAGGGCAGTCAGGGACTCTTGTCCCGAGGAAGTGACATTTAAATTGTGACTGGAGGATGAGCAGGCCATGGTCAGAGAAGAGTGGGGGCCCAGGAAGCAGGTGGCAGTGTGAGCCCCAACACTGGGAGAAGAGAGAGATGTTCTCAGAACTGACAAAACAAAAGGCTTTACAATAGGAACACCCCGGCTCCCCTCCGGACACTGATTCTGCTCAGGGATAAAGAGGGGTGCCTCCTGGAAGTCCTGTGTCGGGGGGGGGGGGGGCGGGTCACAGCTCTCTGCTTCCATCCGGAGCTCTGTAAGTATCTCTCCATTTAAATGAGCTCCATGACTAGACACCTTGACTTATTCCAAAGACAGATTAGTGGGCAGTGAAGTAACGAGGCTTTGCTGCACAGATAGGTTCGCTTGTCACGTTTTAATGCTCTGATCTCTAGAGTGTGAGGGGGAAAGCAGAAAAAAATTACTTAGGAGGAGAGACTGGTACTTAACCAGGAGCCCACTGAAATTCTGTCGGCCCGGTTGTTTCTAACCCGTGGTGGGGATAACCGAGCAGCGCTCCCTCTGTGTTCAGACCATTTCTCAGTTCTTCCTGCTTCTCCCGCCGATGCTCGCATAGTCCTGTCTGTTATCTGGTAAAGCCTGTGCTTCTCTTCCTCTTCTGATCATGTCTCTTTCTCCTTCTTATCATAACACAGGAAAGAGGAAAGATATCTGCGGAGACTCAGGCGCAGCCCTGGGGGTGGATCTGTCCTGGATCGGGGAATCAGCATTTGGTAAGCTGCAAGAGTTCACTCCTCCACGTAAGAGAGCAGTTTGTTTTCTCTAAGGGAGAGGCACTTACCCTGGGCTCCCAGTCTTGGCGCCCACTGCTTGGAAAGATATGGAGGCCTTACTCTTAGCTCACGATTACCAAGAAAGCCCTGGCAAACAACTTGAATTCATCTGGCCCTGGGGATGCAAGGCGGTAGAAGGCGTACAACGATAAGATGTATCACCGGCTTCGGGGGTCATGCACAGCAGTTAAGGAAACTAAATAATAGTTATTGTGATAACAGCTAATATTTATTGCACCCTACACCAGGCAGTGCGGGAAGGGATTTACACGCGCTAACTCATTTAATCCTCCCCATATTGTACATTTCCTATTTTACAGATAAGGAAAAGTACATCGGAAAAGTTAAATAATGTCCCCAAGATCACACAGGCAGATAGAACTGAGAATGAAATCCGTGCTGTGTAATTCCAAAACTTGTGCACGTAATCATGTCAGAATAAATATAATGCTAAAGGGCGATATGTAAGGTCCACACGATTTGGAGAGAGGCTCCTGCAGGGCGGAGCGAGGGTCTCCGGAAGCTGCCTGGGAGACTCTGGAGGACCAGGAGGGCTGACGGTGCAGGGCCCCAGCCTCGGCAGTTCTGACACATCGGCCAAATAATTCTCTGCTGTTGGGGGCTGCCCTGTGCACTGTAGGATGATTAGCAGCACCCCTAGCCAGTAGAATTCCTAGTTACAAGAACTAGAAAAGGCTGGGGACATTGCCAAATGCCCCTAGGGAAGAAAACCACCCACAGTTGAGAACCACTGCCTTAGAGCAACGATTTTCAACCCATGTGCTGCAAGAATTTTTAAAACATGCCATATCTGACTGCTTAGTTTGGGGCACTGACCTCTTTTCCCTGAGACTGTCAACTTAAAAGATAACAACAGCCAACACAACAATAGCCATCCTGTGTGAATGAATTAAAATCATATATGTACCTATGTTTTTTTGTCAGATCGGAAAGCAGTATATTTGTGCTGTGCCTTCGCCTAGTTTACATATGCCGTGAGAGGGAAGAGGTTGAGAAGCCGTGCCTTAGAGCCTTGGTCGACAAACTGTGGCTCGCAAGCCACACGCGGCTCTTTGGCCCCTTGAGTGTGGCTCTTCCACAAAATACCACGTGCGGGCGCTACCTTAATAAGGAATATATACCTTCCATATATAGTTTAAATTTTAAAAATCTGGCTCTCAAAAGAAATGTCAATCGTTGTACTGTTGATATTTGGCTCTGTTGACTAACGAGTTTGCCGCCCACTGCCTTAGAGGAAGCCAGGGAGCTGGAGGGTGGGGAGGCCCTAAGGAGAGGAGGCCATGAAGGGGAGGTCTGTTGTGTCGAAGACAACACTGGAGAAATGACTGAAGTGGAGATTGGAACCAGGCTAAATGCCAGGTTAAGGAAGTGGGAGCTGAGAGCTGGGAGCAGGAACCAATTTTTGTTTTCAAGAATAATGATGAGCCCTGGCCAGGTGGCTCAGTGGATTAAATGTTGACTCAGTGTGCCAGAGGTCATGGGTTCAACTCCTGCTCAGGGCACATATGAGAAGCAACCAATGAGTACACAACTAAATGGGAAAAAAATGTTGATGCTTCTCTCTTTCTCTCTCTCTCTCTCTCTCTCTTTCTCTTCCTCCCCCCCCCCTTCTTCCCTTCTTCCTCTCTCTCTCAAATCTATGGATAAAAGGAAGAATGGCATGTGGCCCTTACTAACTATGCATCAGCCCCCTGGCCCCCATGCTGTTCTCTGAATTTGCCAACCACACTTGGCCTGAGAGCTTCTGAATCGGCTATTCCCTCCCCTCAAACTCAGTCATCTGCAGAGCTCCTCCCTTCCTTCACATCTCTGTTCAAGCACTTCTTTAGGAGGAAGACCAGTTCCACCTGTAGCTCGCTATCCCCTCCGTCTGCTCAATTTCCTTCCATATGTCTGCCTTTCCTGCACACCAGGCCCACCATGCCATTTATTGATGTGTTCATCATGCTACTGTCCATCTCCCCCATTGAAATGTCAGCTCCGAAAAGGCAAGTGTGCACTCTGCTGTATCCCCAGCCCCAGAAACACTTCTTGGCACATAGCATGTACTCAATCAATTCTTGTTGAAGCAATGAATTGATTTCCAAGGGAGTGTTTTATGAAGAGGTTCCCTAGAAGCCAGGCATCCCCATGTCTGATTTGTAAAGGGAAGGTCTTGAACAAGACACATAGTCTGAGTTCTCCCTGAATCAGAATGACCGAGCCAGGAGTGTCCGTTAAAGTGTAGGCTCCTACTGCCCACTCTACAGCCAATAAACCACAGTATCTGGACAGCAGAAGCTGGGAACGGACTATTAATGCATTCCAAAGATAAAGACGACACGTAGCAACTTTAATATTTTGTGAGGCAAATATGTCATTGCTCTTTCTCTTTCATTTCACTTCTTAGGAAGACAAGATCCAGACACTCAGACTTTAATAAACATAGGGTTATAATACAGAACATCTCAAGATTCCACATAAGTATCTCTCTTGCATATTAAAATATAACTGTTCATACTATGTTGATATAGAGCTTAAATTCTCCCAGCCCTTTACATTACACAGAGCATTTCACATTTCCCAAATTTTTCTGATCCTATCACCACCTTCAAGCAAGACAGGGTGGCTAATGTCCTCCATTTTGTCAATCAGATACAATTAAGACTCAAAGAGCTACAGAGACTGGTATACAACCTACACTCTTTATTAAAGGCCGAGAGAGCAGGGTAATATCCACTCCTGGGCCGTTTCAGTTGGCTTATTATAATAACTAATGCATTTTAACAGCACAGTATAGTTTATTAAGAACTTCAGCAAAACCTTATAAGATACAGTGGGTTAGGTAGCATTATCTGTATTTTCAGATTAGAAAATTAAAAGATACTGCATAGTCCTGTGGTTAAATTATAAGGCTCTGGACTGAATGCCTTAATTCTACCACTAGCTCCATGATCTGAAATAAGTTACCTACCTTATGTGAGCCTTAGTTTCCCTATCTGCAAAACAAAGCTAACAACAACACTCTTAGGGGTGTCAGGGGGCTTAAGTGTCACAATTTGTGTAAAATGCATATGGCCTGACACAAAGCTCAAACTCAACAAACGCCAACTATTAGTAACAGTAATTAAGGTTTTGGGGGTTAATAAACACAGGAAGAATGTCCCATTGTAATCCTGGTACTTAGCTCAAAGGATGGCATAGCAAGAACTCAATATCTATTTGCTCAACCAAACAATAAAGGAATGAATGGCTGAGGTTAAAATGACTTCCCCAGAATCATATAACTGGTAAATAACAGAGCAAGACCCAACCTCTTGTCTTCTAACAAACCCTAGGTTCCTCATGTTACACTGGTCCTCCAGGCTTCCCAAGTGAGCAATAAAGTAAGAGCAAGGATTTAGCTCAGCATTGAGCAAGCACTCTCCAAGACAGATTTCCATTCATGGATGTCAAATTGTAAACCATGGCTGTAAAGAAAATGTATTAGACCCAGTTGGCTAACCATAAGCTTTGTCCTTACCATCCTGTCTCCCTTCTTGGTGCCCTGGTGCCAGGAACTCTACACACAGGTATTATTATCCTCTGAAACAACAACAAGGCCACTCAGTTGCTCTCTTCTCATTAAAAGATATATTGCCTGTATCTGCTCCCCCCTCTGGTCCACTAGGAGTTATGGAAGGTTAATAGCTAGCATGTTCCGGTTGAAGCATGGAGAAAGGTTATATAAGTGTGATTGCTATTGTCATATGAGGTTAGTAAAGCCCCATCCTTCTCTCCTATCCCTTCAGTCACCACCACTACCTCCTCATCCTCCCCCACCTACCAGCAAAGAATACACACACTTGCACTGATCTAATGTCTTTCCAAACACTTCCAATGTGAAAAATGCAGTTCTCCGTGCTCTTCAATTCATGCTTGTGTCCAATCTGCATTGAATAGTAACCACTAATCAATGTTAATTTATTGATAGCTCAAGACCTAATGCCTTTGTAACCACACTGAATTATGCAACAAAGATTATAGAACTTCTAATGCAATTTAAATGGGATCATTATTTTGGGAGGAAAAAAACATGAAGAATACAGAATGGATATGTGTTTTAGAATTCAAGGAGATTAAAAAATACAACAACAAAACCTCATTTTTGAACTAGAATCCTGAAATATTAAAATTGATAGAGACCTTAGAAAACATGTGATCCAACCCTCTCAGTTTACAGGTGTGAAAAGTGAACCCAGAGAGAGGCAAGAACCCAGCAGTGCAATTTCTCTGTAGTTAGCATGGCATCTTCCTAGCCTGCCCTCCACCAATGTGTTTCTAAACAAATTCTAACACATACACTCAGAAGCTCTATTTAATGCAATTCTCCACTGGCCAGCATGAAGGGCTTTTAGAGTTGATTAGAAGATAAGAAGATGATGGGTCAGGAGTTGACCCCCCGCTGCTTCCTAGAGAGATACTATAACTCAGGGATTGCAGGCAGCGGGGGTGGGGTAGAGGGTGCGGGGTGTAAGTCTCCAACTCAGAGTGTGGGGGGAACAGAGCAGCAAGGCAGATGACAGAGATTAGAGACACCTGATAAAGCTTCTCTATTAACTTAAGCACTTGGACATGCTCAATCAGGGATCCCAGCTCTATCAGTTATAGATTATCAGTGACATCGGGCACTTACATAGGAAGCTGTCCTGGGCTCTCATTGCCAGTTAGTGGAAGATAAGAATTGGAATTCCAAATGCTTAAAACCCAGCTTTCTGTGTCTGTGAGATACGGGCAGAGGAGTTTGGAAGACTGCCATGCTTATACACACACACACACACACACACACACCACACACGCGCACGCGCGCGAGCAAGAGCAATTCATAGTAGTTTTTGGAAACCGTCCTCAGAGTAAAGATGCACAGGACCTCTCAAAATGTCTTTTCTTAATCTATTATGTGGAACCTTCTCCCAGGGTTAACCAACAAGGGAGGCATAGGACCATTTTAAAAACTGATTCTTTGTCTGTTTTTATGTGACTGTTGAGTTATAGAAGTTATTTATATATTCTGGATACAAGCTTTTGGTCAAATAGGTGTTTTACAAATATCTTCTTTCAGTCTCTAGCTTGCCTTTTCACTCTCTTATTAGTGTCTTTTACAGAGCAGAAAGTTGTGAATTTTGATGAAGTACAACTTATCCATTTCCTTCTTTTATGAATCAGAGTTGTGGTGTCGCACCTAAGAACTGCTCTGTTAACTCTACATCCTCAAGATTTTTTGTGTGCTTTCTGGTAATCTTTTTTAAAATTTACATTGTATGTTTAGAATAATGAAAAACTTTGACTTCACTATTGTATAAGGTGTGAAGTTTAGATCAAGTTTCATTGTTACTGCATATGAATGCTCAATTTCTCCAACACCACTTTTTTAAAAGACTATCCATTCTCCATTGAACTGTCTTTGCCCCTTTATAAAAAAACTAATTGGCCAAAATGGTTCAGGGGAATGGAGAGTAACTACTAATGGGCATTAGATTTCATTTTTGGGTGATGAAAACCTTCAAAAACTAGATTAGAATAAGGGTTGCCCTGCTTAGTGAACATTCTAAAACTCACTGGCTTGTATACTTTAAATAAGTGGATTTTATAGTATGTAAATGATATCTCAGTAAACCTGTTAATTAAAGAAAATCAATTAGTCATAATAGCGTGGGTCTACTTCTGACTCCATTCTATCCCATTAATCTATGCATATGCTTCCTTCAGTACCACACTGTCTCGATTGCTGAAGCTTTATAAGAAGTCTTAAAATCGAGTGGTATCATTCCAGAAAGTTTGTTTTTCTTTTTTCAAAATTCTTTTAGATTTTCTAGTTCTTTGCCTTACCATATAAATTCTAGAATTAGTTTGTCTATATCTGTTTTTGTTTTTAAGTTTTGCTGGGATTTTTCATTAGAATTGCATTAAATCTACATATGAGTTTGAACAAAACTGACATCTTTATTAGCCCTCCAAAACATGACCATGATATGTCTCCATTTATTTAGATCTTTCATCCACACTTTTTTGGGGGGCAGTTTTTAGCAAAGAGCTCCTATGCTTGTTTTCTTATATTTAAACATATATATTCATATCTGCATATTATCATTAATGGTATTATTTATTTTAACACTTTTTATGTCCAATTAATTTTTGTGCATCCACCTTATGTTCTCTGACCTTGTTAAACTCACTTGTTTGTTCCAAGGGTTATTTTTATACTTTCCTTTGAGAATTTCCATAAATACAATAACGCGGTCTGCAAACAGGAACTTTATTTATTTTACTTCCTTCTACTCTGACCCCCTAGGACTTCCTTTTGTGGATCATTCTCTCCTCCAGGTAAACTACCTGCAATCAATTTCAGATAAAGATGCGGATGAGAAAATGAGCTGTTGGGTACAATCAGAAGCACACTCAGCTTTATACCTTCTAGAGACAGCTGAGACACCTTCAGCGCCATCCGCTGCTGGCTCAGATCAATTGGCTGCAGTTTTATTCAGTTCTTACTGTGTGCAGACACTCTTGGTTTAGGGCACTGAAACAGGAGAGAAGAGCAAAGTCCGACATCAGGAGTTTACAGTGCAGCAGAAAAGACAGACAGCCACAGACCATTTCGGTGTGATGTGATGAGCAGTAATGATGTAGGTGGACACATGGGGAAAGTGAGAGGACATTTACTGTGGGCTGGCAGGCCTGAGAGTAATGGAGGGGTGACCAGATTACCCTTGTTCAAGCCACCGTAGCTCCAATCCTGTCCTGCCGACACTCTGCTCTTTTTTTAAAATCAATTTCATTGATCGCATACCATACATACAATTCATCCATTTAAAGTACACAATACAATGGCTTTGTTATATTCATTGAGTGATACTCCATCACCACAATCAATTTTAGACCATTTTCATTATGCCAAAAAGAAACCTCATTCCTCTTCCATCATAATCCCCCAACCTCCTATTCTCCTTGCCCCTAGGGAACCACTAACCTACCCTGTCTCTATAGATTTGCCTATTCCAGACATCTTTATTATATGTGGCTTAAGTGTCTGTTTGTCACCGATAGCTTATTGGTTGCTTGCGTAACTGTACTAGCCAATGGGGTGAAGTTGCCACGGCTGAAAGCAAATTGAGCAGGTCAGGGGGAAGGTGTACATTTGTTTGCATTGGCAATCATCTGTTTTACATAAAAACTATGTCTTAATGTAATTTCTTTTAAGAATGCCTCCTAGAAAATACAGCACTGAAAAGGAGAGAAAAGGAGCTAAAGCTGCACAAAAACGGCTTTCTCGACAAAAAGAAACCACTGAGCAGAGAAAGACAAGGCTTGCTTCAGTCGCAGAGCAAATGCGTCTTTCTCGGCAAAATGAGACTGATGAGCATAGAGAAACAAGGCTTGCCTCAGATGCAAGACAAAAAAGCCTGTCTCAACAAAATGAGTCCCTTGAACAAAGGCAGGAGAGAAATGCAAAAAAACGACAGAGTAATGCTGACCGAACGCAAAAAGGATTAAAACAGTTTCAAACGGAGAAACTTTAATTTTTGAGCATTCCTCTGGTGACATGAATATTAAATGTGAACACTGTCAGTCCTTAAACTTCAAGTTAGAAACTAATCGATTTGACCGTGGCAAGAAAGGATTTTCTCAATGTTGCAACTATGACCATCATTAAGTCTCAGGACCAAACGCTTAAGCGTGTTGGCATTTTTTTACCTGAGCCTGTATTTGGACACGGTCAACTTTATGTTGCCTGTTCAAGAGTTCATGAAAGAACGGACATAAAATTAAAAATAATTGATGGTCCTCTGCAAGGCGAGCTTAAAAATGATGGAAAGATCTACACAAGAAATGTTGTGTACAAAGAGATCTTTGACATGTGAATTAACATTTTATTATTTAAATCACCTTTATTTATTGAGCTAGCGGTGGCTCTTAAGAAATGTACCACCAGTGGTTTCCTTCATTGCACTCTACTTTAAGTAATTAAGCAAGTAGAAGGGGGAAACCCCATGGGCACTAAGCAAAGGGGCGTCCTCGCCGCCTGCCCTGGGTAATTCAGTTTGAATTAGCAGACACCTTTGCACAAATCATTTTAATTACAATTTATAATATCTAGAACAGTGGTCATTTTGTATGACCACCGGGCTTTCTAGTTTATTATACATAGATTCACACAATACGTGGCCCTTGCTGGCTGATTTCTTTCACTGAATATTTTCAAAATTCATACATCTTCTTTTCCACCCCACTTCCCCCGTTTTTCTGAGATCTAGCCACAAAGACCTCCTTTCTTTTCTGTTGGACCCTTGAACCAGCCTTTTCTGCCATGCATGATGTTTCTTCCCTAAGCTCCCTCCACAGCCATCCCTTTTCAACACTAAGGCTTCAGCTCAAATGCTGCCTCAGAGAGGCATCACAACATGTCCTATCACTTCATAGAAATGATCACTACCTGGAATAGTTATATTTACTTGCTTGGTGGTCTACTTGTTTATTGTCTGTCTCCCTAATAAATAACAAATCCCATAAGAGCAAGGAGCTTGGTCAAGCTTTCCATCAGCATCTTTTATATAGTAGATATTCAAAAATACATATTAAATTATATAAGTACATAAATAAATGAGTGACTGAATAAATCAAAGAGGTCATCCTGGAAGAGATGGCACTGGAGAGGAGTCCAAAGGAAACCTAACTCATTGTTATCTCTGTATGAATTACACCCTGAATGGGACCATTTTACAAATCCTGCAAGGACAAGAACTATAGTTGGTCAAAAGCAACATCTGTAGAGAATTTAATGTATATTTTATTTAATAATGTGTTTGAAAGCATACATTCCTAAATTGGAATGTATAGCTAGGTGCAATCCCTCTAATTACAGAAATAAAATACTGATTTTCCAAGTGCTGATTTTTTCCTTTGCCTGCTTGAGCCTACCATCTCTCTGGTTGTAGTTTCTCAGCTGCATTATTTGTGAATCAATCAAGTGGTTTCTGGGCTGAAGTGTGGCGCCAATGTTGAGGCAGTCTGTGCTACCAAGACCAGCTGTCACACCAGGAAAATGCAGCCCCGTTCCAAATGGCACACAACCACGCTTGCAAGCCAGATTGGGTAATTCTCCCACTTTGGCAGCTGGATGCTGGTGGAGTTTTACAATACCCTCTTTTTAACCTCAGTTGTCCCACCCTTATTGGGAAACACCATGGGATTTGCCTTCCTGCCTTAGTTCCTTTCAGAAATTCTGTCAGCATTAATAGGAAGACTCGAGCAGCAACGGCGTGAAACATGGACTATGGAGTCATGTGGACATGGATGCAAATCTGAACTCTGCTACTTACCAGAAGTGTGAGGTTGAGCAAGAGACTTAAACTCTCTTTAGGTCAGATTCCTTATCTATGTAATACAGAGTATAGCACCTAGCTGAGCTGTTTGGGAGAAATTAGTCATTCATTCAACTAATATTTAGAGAGTACCAGCCAGTCAGAGAAGAAGAAAGTTAGGCACTCTGGCTCCTCTGGAAAGAAACAAAAAGCCACGCTGTGAAATGCCTACTGGACCTCATGGAAGGGAACTGTAGGCAGCCTCTGGGAACTAAAAGTGGTCCCTACTTGACAGCCAGCAAGAAAACGGAGACCTCGGTCCTACAACCACAGGAACTGAATTCTGCCAACAACCTGAGTGAACTTGAAAGAGAAGCCTCTTTCATCATCACATTTGGGTCCTTTTCTTTTAGCCTCGTGAGACCCTAAGCAGAGAATTCAGTAGAGCCAACCTCTAACTTCTACCTGCAGAAATGGAGAGGTGATATATAATATTGTTTTAAGACAATAAGTATGTGGTAATGTGTTGTGTAGCAATGGAAAACTAATCCAGTGATCACCGTAGAGACTTAGGATATACTAAAAAGTCAAATTAAAAAAAAAAAGTATCACTCATAATCTTACCACTCAGAGAAAAACCACGTTAACATTTTTTTGGTGTGTTTGTTTCTACTATCTACAAATATATATTTGAATGCGTAACAAACTGTTAATAAATTTTGCTATTCTCTACTTGTTCATTAGCATTCTGACAAGGGTACTTTTTTATGTCATCAAATTTTCTTTAAAACTGTAACTTTTAGCAATTACTATAAACTATGCCTATATAAAAATGTAACCATGTGCTTTGGGAGGCATTTAGATTGTTTTTATATTACTTTAATAATAAACCTTAGTTTGATGATTATTTTTTACATAAATTTTTCAAGTTTATCTCTTTTGTCTTTAGGACAGATTCCTAGAAGTGCTATTGAGAAATAAGAAAGGTTCTGAATTCTTTTAATGTCTTGACAAAGATTATCATTTTCTGTTCAGAAGTCTTGCAGAAAAACGGTCCCCACCAGCAGTGTGTGAAACTACTCACCTCCCAATGACAGGCAAAATGTGGCATCTCTTTATCTTTTTTCTTATTCATATCTCTAGAAGCCATCTGTATCTTCATGAATTATCTGTCCATGTTCTTTACCTATTAGTGCTTATTTTTAGTTGATAGGTAAGACTTCCTCATATGTTTAGAGGTCAACTAAGTATTCCTTGCAAATATCTCCTGAGATCATTTCCTTTTTTGTTTCAATTATTTATGACCTACAGCCACTTTTGTTCACCCATGTACAAATCACAAAGTTACCTTTGTGAACTTCTTCACTGCTTTGAGGGGGAAATGTTTGCCTGCCGCAGCATAATAGTGACATGCACTTTCTGCTATATTCAAGCTGTTTTCCTTTTTATTTGTAATGTAACTGGATTCTATCCAGTGCAAAGTAAGGCTTCTCATTCAGTGATGAGGCACCTGACTAATGACTGGATAGAGAATGACTGTCGTGAGGGCATAAATGACACCCTGCTGAGGTCTCCTCCATGGCCCCAGCACGACCCATCCACACCTAATCTGCAGCTGTATAAATGGTTCTCTCGAATTGATGTGGATTGAACTGATTCAGGTTGAATCTCGGAAGCACCACTGAGCCCTGGACAGATGACCCCAGGATCCCACTGATAAACATGCTTGGATCTAACCTTGTGTCCAGAGCAAGCTCACTGGCGAGCAGTGGGAGGGAACGGCTTCAGTAAAAGCATTTGTTTCAGCTCTCCCAGCTCAGTGGCAGATGCTTCTGGCTCCAGATCTCTTTCCTCCTGCCAGATTTGTCATGTGAAGCTGCAGCCGCGAGGGTCTGCTGCCATTTCAGGATCAAAAGGTACACTTCCACCTGCTGTCATGTGTCTGATCCTAAACAGGCACCAGGTGATTGGCTGTGACAGCCATCACATCCAACACAGAAATCGCTTCCAATCACCTGAGAACTACCCTCCCCCTCACCTCATGTTCAAACCAGACAGAATCCAGGGCTTAACTCGGGCAGAATCTCTGCTCTACTGTCTTTTCTCAGGGCACATTCATTTCTAACCAAATGTATGTAGATTTCCGATGATAAAGCACGAGAAAATACCTTTAAAATGGGAAACCTATTAAAAACGTATTAGCCAGTGGCCTCTAGGTAGTTCTTTTGTAATTTATTAGCCTAATTCAGATAGTGTAACTTCCTGAAAGCCAACGTTCTTAGATAACATTGGTTGAGGGGACACACACAGAATACACACCACTTTTAGGGGAAGTAGATCAGCTCTACACGGTAGAAAATAATTGAGCGGCACCCCTTCCCTTGATGAGGTAATTTGGACTTCTATTTTAAACCATCTTGCAAATGTTCATGATACTTCCTCCGTGGAAATATTACCTTAGGTCAATGTTCTGGTTACCACCCATAAACAGTGGTGTAAAGGAACCATTTTATTGCGTTCATGAATTCCGTGGGCTGGAAATTCAATGGGAACATAGTGGGAATAGCGTGTCTCTGCTCCATGATGCCTGGGAACTCAGCTGAGATGACTGGACAGCCTGGGTTGACTCAAATTTTGGGACCTGATAACATCTGGAGGCTTCTTCACCCACATGCCTCACACCTGGACTAGAATGGCCGAACGGGCTAGGGGCTTGCTGGACATTTCACTGTGTATGAATAGTCTTAGGACTCTCCACGTGGTCTCTCAGTGGGGCATCTCCAGCATGGCAGCCTCAGGGAAGGTGGACTCTGTACTTGGTAGCAGCTCGGAGTCCCAACAGCAAATGTTCCAATCAACAATATAGAATCTGCATGGTCATTCATAGCCCAGGCTCAAAAGTTACTTCCAGCACATTCTATAGGTCAAAACTCAACCAGATTCAACAGGTGGGAACCTAGATTCCATCTCTTGTAGGAGGCATGTCAAAAAGTCTATGGCCATGTATAAGAGCCGCCAGAGGCAGGCCCTGAGCCAAGATTTCAAGTGCAAGTGGTTCACGTGGGCAGCTGTCCCAGGAAGTGCCAGCAGAGGACAGACGAAGTGGGCCAGGAAGACAGCAAAGGCATCAGGGTGACTTAACCAGCAGGTGAGTGTCGTGGGCAATGAGCAGCTACATGCGTAGTGTAGAACATGCTCCTTGTTATCCCAGCTGAGAGGCAAGGTCGCTGAGCTACTTACCTATCAACTCCTCACAGTCACTGGTTGGGAGTTAGTTGGGTGAGAGGTAGTGGTAACACTTTCAGGGGTTTTCATTGCCAGGGAAAGCCCTCAGGAAGAGGCAGGAGCTTGAATTTGGAAGTTGTAAAGTTGGCATAAAGAGTAACGTTGAGAGCTGGGCAGAAATGTTGGGGTGCCTACAGGGACTTCTATGGGACTTCCATCATGCCTTAATTACACTGCTAATCAGCTGCCATGGAATTCTGTTGCCTCTCTCCTAAACTGTGATTCCATGAGGGTAGCCACTGTGTCTTTTTCCTCTTTGTATCATTAGCACCCAAAATGAAACCCAGTCAGTGGTCTCCAGGTGCCTGGTACCTGATCCAGGGATGATTAAAGCAGGAAGATTCCCTCCTAAGGTGCATGGGCCACATAGACAAAGTAAGGCTCTGGACTAATTTACATATCACAGGAATGCTCCTGGCTGGGCCCTTTGCTCTCTTCAGCAAGATAGCAGATTGGGTATTCTAAAGAACAATCGTCCTCCAAGCCAGAAAGAATTTTTTTAAGATATCATCATCATATATAGAAAAATAACATACACAGAGTTATGCAGGAATGAACAGTAGCTTCTTTGTGTGAGAGTCTGGCTTTCAGCAAACTCTAACCCACTCTTTGCTCCTCTAAGAATCTTTGCCAACTTCTAGGGCAAGAACTACAGCATAAAGAAAAAAACAAACATACTAGATCGCTAGTAACCAACAACTATGCTGTGGAAACTCCCTCTGAAGGAATGCTTATGAAAGACATAACTTTCCTATTAGCTGAACAAGAACAAAAGTAGGCACACTCGAGTGGCCTAGGCAGATTAGACTGTTCCAAGTTGGTGGCCCTTGGGGTCAGTGATACAATAGAAGATGACAGTGGTGCAGGTGATAGAAAAACAAAACAAAGCAGCTGAATAAATCAGGATGAGCAGTGGAAAAAAATGAATATCTAAAGTAGAGCACACTGGAGAACAGGGAATACCTATGAGTGTGACATGTGTATTCAGATAGACAAGTCTATGGATGGACCACTTACACTGGACTGTGTAACGGTCAGGAACAAACGCAACACATGAGTAGTCGCTATATGCTCTCTCTGTCTCTTCCCTCAATATCAAACACTGTTACCTACTGGGTTAAAATCCGAGCCTCCATTCTTGTGGAGTTCCTGGACAACGAGCAAAAGATAGAAGCCAGGGAGGCTCAGAGGAAGGAGAAAAGGGAACAACACAGGAGAAAAGAGGAGAGAGGAAGAATAAAGAAAAACTTTTCAGGTAGGAGGTTGGTAGAAATTTGGCCAGACTGGAAGCTGAAAGTTGGACAGAGAAGAGAAAAATATCTTAGGCAGAACTTATCAACCACATGGAAAACTGAGGGAGGCACCAGAGAAAGGGAAGTGTGCAAAAATATTTTCTGGCCTGACCTGTGGTGGCGCAGTGGGATAAAGCATCGACCTGGAAGTGCTGAGGTCGCCAGTTCAAAACCCTGGGTTTGCCTGGTCAAGGCACATATGGGAGTTGATGCTTCCAGCTCCTCCCCCCTTCTCTCTGTCTCTCCTCTCTCTCTCTCTGTCTCTGTCTCTCCCTCTCCTCTCTAAAATGAATAAAAAAAATTTAAAAGAAAAATAAA
This sequence comes from Saccopteryx bilineata, assembly GCF_036850765.1. Classification (NCBI taxonomy): domain Eukaryota; kingdom Metazoa; phylum Chordata; class Mammalia; order Chiroptera; family Emballonuridae; genus Saccopteryx; species Saccopteryx bilineata. The sequence continues at coordinate 179,525,028 of NC_089493.1, read as the reverse complement.
TAAAAATAAAAAATAAAAAAAAATATTTTCTGTCATTTAGAAGAATAGCCTTTAATATGTTTACATGTACAATAAAAGATTTATATTAAAGATTAAAATTACTCTTATTTGTCTATTTTACTTCAGCTACTGTATTTTTCTAGTTTAAAACTTTTCCATTTGGCTCTTTCTTATATTGTCTAGTTATCTGCTGATATTTTCTATCTTTTCATTTATGAACATATTTTATTTATCTCATTAATAATATTTATAATGGCTGCCACAACATCCTCGTCTGCTGATTCTGCCAGCTGAGATATCTTGGTGTTAGCCACTATTGACTGTCATTTCTCTTGAAAATGAGTCACATTTTTAAAATTTTTTGTCAGGTAATTTTGAATTGTATCCTGGGTATTGTAATGTTATGCTGTAGAGACTGAACTGTGTTGCATTCCTCCAAAATTTTGTTGACATTTTTGGTTTGTTTACGTTAGGAGCCAACTTGGTTGGAATCCAACTTCAAATTATGCCTGTCGGGCTGCATCTCAAACCTGTTCAGTTCTTCTGCTCCCTGGCTGAGCAGTCTGCAGGCTTACAGGCACATGTGTGGTCCAGGGATCAGTCACAGACGTGGAAGAGTTTATACACAGAGTGTGTCCTCCTCAACCCCTTCTGGTTCTCTCCTTTCCAGAATTCTCACCTCCCTTTTTTTTTTTGTATTTTTCTGAAGTTGGAAATGGGGAGGCAGTCAGACAGACTCCCAAATGTGCCCGACTGGGATTCACCCGGCACGCCCACCAGGGGGCGATGCTCTGCCCATCTGGGGCATCGCTCTGTTGCAACCAGAGCCACTCTAGCGCCTGGGGCAGAGGCCATAGAGCCATCCCCAGCGCCCGGGCCAACTTTGCTCCAATGGAGCCTTGGCTGCGGGAGGGGAAGAGAGAGACAGAGAGGAAGGAGAGGGGGAGGGGTGGAGAAGCAGATGGGCACTTCTCCTGTGTGCCCTGGCCGGAAATCGAACCTGGGACTCCTGCACGCCAGGCCGATGCTCTACCACTGAGCCAACCAGCCACGGCTCACCTCCCCTATTAATGATTATAGTGGCCATGAACTCCATGCTCTGGTTTAGGCCAGAAAAGCTGTAAGTTTCCCAGCAAAGGTATAGACGCCACACACGGTACCAAACTTTGTGGTCAGGATAGAATTCATATTGACAGAAAATTTATCCTGCGCTAGTCCATTTTCCCAAATTTCTAATCCATTATGGAATCTGCCACCTCTTGTTTATTCTCAGATCCTTCAAGTAGTTCTTTTTATACTTTGTCCCGAGTGTATAGTTATCTGCAGCAGGATAAATATAGCTGGCCCTTGCTTCACCATACTTGAACTTCATTGGTTTGTGATAACTGGATTCTGTTTCTTTGTATATGAAACCATGTTCGGGGTAGTCCCCATGGATTGAGATGTTTTTTACCTCCTCATGGGTGCCCACATTCCCCCATTTATAGGGTGAGAAGCTAAACTCAGACCACAACTGAGGTCCACAAATGTATCTTAAAATAAATTAGATATTATCGTTCCTAATGGAAATATACACATAATTTCAATTAAAAAATTTATCCGTGTGGTTTATTGAGAAAAGACCCATAACATAGCACTAACCAAGTATCAGCAACTCTCTTAGACCCCTAGCAAAGCATGTTCTTATGCCATTGTGCTTGTAAACAATCGTTCATTTTGTCATCCCAGACCTACCCTGCAACCAACCTCTATGTTTAATGTTTCCTAATAGAACTGTTGGTTTTGTAATACTCAAATTCATAGAATTTCTATATCTCTCAACATGATGGTTTTCACTATTGTTTATATAGAAAAAAATTTATATTAAAATTTAAATACTCAATACATTTGAAAAAAAAAAGACATGTGGAGAACACTCTCAAGTTACATCCCTATGACCAAGAGTGGAACATAAGAATCACATTTTTTGAAAGCATGCTGATTACCATCGAAGGGGATGTTATTAGTGCAAAGAGGCATCAGAGTACCACATTCTGTATACAAACTGAATGCTAATAAGCACATTGATAATTTGGTTTTCAGGAAGCAATGTTTTAAGCCCTTTGCATCCTAAATGACAATTCTTTATTACATATGTGTGTACGTGTTTTTGGAAAATGGGGACGTGGAGTGGGTGAATAATGCATTATGATGTTTTCCATTTAAAATAATAGGAAATATGTTTTTGGTTCGTGTTTTTGTAGAGAACATTGGATTTTTCAAGAATAGATTACTGATCTGACACTAAGCAAAAGATGCTTGTATTTCCATTTTTACACGGATATATGTATAGGGATCCTAACTTTGAAAAAACAAAATAAAACATTTCGCAATTTCCAAATGTGAGCCACAAACCTTGTGCAAGATGTTAATAGGTATCCCTACCTATATCCCCATGGTTCTTGAAGAAAGCCTAAAATGAGATATTAATTCAAATACAAATGTTTCTGATCAAGAGACAAAGCATTCTGTTAAAAGCAACACAAACTGCTTTCTTGCATAAGCTGATCCCTAGGCTAAAAACTTGAGGGCATTCTAGTGATTTATAAACCAGGTTGAGTAACATATGGTACACACATACTTTGTGCATATATGACTCTATCTACACGCATCTCTGCTTGCAGACAGGTTACTTAAGAACCTCCTTCCTGTCTCCTCTCTCAACCTGGCTGCCTACAGGATGCCATCAGCCTGGACCATGTACATGTCTGAGTTTGGGATGTTAGATGCAGGACACAGAAGCAGAAAGAGGGGACTGAGGACACTACCTCAGATTGTGGCTAGAGGGACCTCGGTTCTTCTTTTTGCCCTCAGTTACCAATCATGTTCTCCCGTTAACGTTTCGGAAACTTCCCTTCCCCAAACATTTCCTTCCTATCATAAGAACATTCTCCTCCCTTACTATTGGAGGGAGTGTTTTCCAAACAGAACAACTTTAAAACCAAAAGATTAAGTTGTGTATCCAAATTGCAAAGGAATAGGATTTTTAAAAGACAACCTATAACTTTTTCCCTTTCCATCCTTTCCTGACCCTGTCAAATGTAAACACACTCTCACAGGGCTCCCATTTAGAAATATTCATAAGTAGAACGAGGAAAACCTCAGGCTTCTCTCAAGGCATCGACTGAAGGATAAGATCATCTACACCAGTGGTCCCCAACCTTTTTTAGGCCATGGACCAGTTTAATGTCAGAAAATATTTTCACTGACCGGCCTTTAGGGTGGGACGGATAAATGTATCACATGACCGAGACAAGCGTCAAGAGTGAGTCTTAGACGGATGTAACAGAGGGAATCTGGTCATTTTTTAAAAATAAAACATCATTCAGACTTAAATATAAATAAAACGGAAATAATGTAAGTTATTTATTCTTTCTCTGCGGACCGGTACCAAATGGCCATGGACTGGTACCAGTCCACGGCCCTGGGGTTGGGGACCACTGATCTACACTGCTCACAAAAATTAGGTGATCAGGGAACGTGCAGAGATACTCCAGCACTTTCAGCCTTTTGTATACTGCATTTTCACCAATAAAATAAAAGTTGGTTTTGCATCTCATTTGCATAATCCAACAACCTTCTTTGACTTGTCCTTTGCTTTTCTGATGTTCTTGTTTAATAAAAAGAAATCAAATGCTTCTTTTTTTATTTCTTCACATTCATTTTGAAATATCCCCTAATTTTTGTGAGCAGTGTGTTTTCATAACACCTTCCCCTGAGACTGTGGGTGAGAGTCATATAAGTGTGCTCCTGGGATGTTTCCCCAAAGATGATGCCTCCGCTCAGTGGGTGTTGACGGCCACAGAGCCTCTGATGTAAAGGAGGAAGGGACTGCCGGTATGGTCCTCAGAGGTTATGGACACAGGCCTCCGCAAGAACAGTCATGCCATCGCAAACCTTGGATCAGTATCATTTATAATCATAAACTGCAAGATTGGGGAGGGGGAGGGCATATTGGTTAGAGGGTTAGATCTCAGTCACTGTGAGGTGGCCAATTTATTTCTAAACTTGGTGCTGGAATAAACTGACTCTAAAGTGAGAGTAATTTGCATTCATTATGATAATGTACATGTAAGTACAGTTAAGTGCTTTCATCCATTATCCCATTTAAATGCTCAGTTTCCTAATTGTTACAAAGAGTCTTTCCAATCTGAAAATGGCTATAAATATACACAAAGATGTTCCTCGCGGTGCTCTTTATAAAAGAAAATAACTGAAAACAACCCAACTGTTCAACTTGAAGTTAACGGGTGTTATGATATATACCTATAATGCAATCAAGTTACGACAGACAATGATGTTTTCAGTTCTTCTTTTAGTGAAACAGTGAAGTGTTTATGAAATGGAGCTCTCGACGATATAAAAATGCATCAAAAGGTAATAAAACCCACAAATGTTCAGAACACTGTAAGCAAGAAAAAGGAGTTTGGATTTTTTTCTAAGTGTGACTAGAAACCACTGAAGTGTCTTAATTTAAGCAGCAGACTGATATGACTAGATTTGCATTTTAAAACAATTACTTTGTTTTCTCTATAATTCTTTGTTCTGAGTTTTCCACAATAAAGATAATAATACTTTTAAACCAAGATGAGAAATAAACTCCTAGTCTCCTAGTCCTTGCTTCGCAAACTATTTGACAACTCCCCAAAAGAAGCCCAAAGCAGGGAACAAACATTAATAGTCAGCTTCGGGACCTCTAAAGGAAGGCACGGCCATGGGGCAGGGCTCAATGCTGTGCCTTTCAACACAGAAGGTAGTTATTTTTACAGTGCAGACAAATGAGCCAACCAAAATAGCTCTTGCACGCTTGTAAGTTGCTGCTCAGGAACATGCTAAATAAATTATAGAAGTCTGCTCTGATGAGGAGATGGGAAGAGACAACGGACTCAAGTTTCCTTTTCTGGAGCAGCTGATATCAGGAGGCCACGGACTCCTAAATCCTTCCTGTGCCTATAGCACACTTTGTCCTGATGAACTAGGAGAGCCTTTCTGAGCAACTGCCTCCCAGAGTAAGTAGACTTGGAGAGACTCAGCTGACACCTGACCCTGAGGTAGCAGCCCTTAGGTGGGGACAATCTGTAATATGATGATATACCGTATTATCTGAAGAGGGCAAGCTGAACTCAGAAGCTTTCAGGACACAGGAGCCTGATGCAAAGAAAAGTAAAGTTGTAGAATCAACGAAATTTGACGACTTTGGGCCCAGTGGTAACAAGTGTTGCTAACTGCGTAGAAACTTCATTTCTTTAATATGACCTGGCCTCATCCAGCATCCTGACTCACCTGGCTCCTACTCTCTTGCATGTCCACTCCCTTAATCATTAAGCCCACAGGACAACGGGTTTCTGAGCGGCATCAGATACTCATAGGAACAAAGCCTCAGGTCTGCTGACCACAGAGACAGAGTTTTGGCCAAACTAGAGATAACATCTAGGCTTCAGCTGTGTTTCAGCGCCAGGCCCAGAAAAGCAGGGAAACCAAATGAAGTGACTCCATAGGTGACATTAGGACCAGAAGCACTTGATCAACTACCCCTTTCCCTAACTCAGGCCAATCAGTTAGGGTCATGACCCTGACCCTAACTCCCTTATGATGAATTATTTTTCTGCTATCGCCCTTCGTAACCATGATTAATGATTTTTTCCCCCTATATAACCCATCCCCTGGGAGCTATCCAGAGCCAGGTCTTCCAGTATTAGCTCACCTGTGACTCTAGTGTTGGCTACTTCCTGAAAATAAACCCTTCCTTCCTTGGCTGTAAACTTCTATTTGTATCTTACTGGACCTTGATGTGTTCGGGCAAATGGACCCCTTTAGTCTGCTAGCAGTATATAATAGGGGGCAAGTATGGGTGTTGAATTTGCTGCTAGCTCTGTTTTGTATTCATTCTATGACCTTGGGCGGGATGCTCAGCCTCCTCAGCCTTAGGTTATACATGTATACAATGAGGTTGATAATAACTTCCTCCTAAGATCGGGTGATGATTTGGAAATGCAATCTTTAAAACTTCCAGCCCTGTGTGTGATGAAGAAGAGGCTGGAGGCTCTAGGCAATGCAGTCCATTTCTGACAGGAAACCGAGGGCTACGGCTCTTACTCACTCAATGGAACTCCCACAATTTCCCCACTACTGTTACAGCCTTAAAGAAGGAAACGCATTTTCCAAATGACCTTTAAATCATCAGATCCTGAATCATGAGAACAGACTTGGATTCCCTAGAATTATTAAGTCAGGGAAACATAGTCACACATTTGAGAAGTCTTTTGCAATAAAAGCTGAAGAGGTAGATTCTGGTTAAACCCTCGATCAGAAAAGCAAAATAACTACAGTGCTATTCTTTGAGCCCTTTTGTTAGCTGAGAGTGTACTGTACTTAGCAGTTAAATACAATAAATTGTCAATGCAGGAGACTCCATGAACTATACAACACTGATGCTCTTTTTCTTTACTTGGTGGGAGGAGAGAGGAAAGTGTTACCGCAAGTCTGGAGGAGTGACTAAATCAACTTTCTCAGCATATAATATACACAATACATTTCTAAATGATGTGTGACCCTTCCCCCTGTTTTTTCCTTCCAGGTTTGCTAATTACAATTTTCCCAATCTTTTCAATAATATATGGTTTTATTACCCCATCCCCATCCACCTGACCAAACACACATACACACATATAAACATGCATGTGTTCTCCACAAGAGCACAGAACACTTGATCAATATTTTGATTGTGTTTTCAAAGTTAGGATGGAGAGATTACACTAAAAGCTTATGCATAAAGAACAACAAAACGACAATGGCAGTGGGATCTGAACGAAGCCCGGTTAAGATACCTATTTTAAGCAACATATTGTTCAGCTGGAAGCCTACATTTGAACGAAGGGACGTTTTGGGATGTTCTTTCTATGGCTGGATTCCTGCCATCCATGTGACTGGCATTCCAGCGACTGGAAAGGAAGACCGCGAAGTCTCTGGGAGTCCTTCTGGTTAAAACAGTAATTCCAGAGAGGAGAGACGGCATGAGAGAGAATGCATATTGGAGAAACCTGCGTCTGTTGATTTGTCAGATGTCCCGAATTTCATGTTTGCTGACTACAGAAAGGAAGTTTAGGAAACAGAAGCAGACTCGTGTGACTGTTTTCTCCATATTGTACCAGCCATCTGTTCCTATCAGAGAAGTTCTGGCTAAGGATGGAAGCCAAAGAAAACTCCCCAGGTGTGACTCTGGAGATTGTACTGGCCAGCCCACCGTATGGCACTGCTGGCTCGGCTCCTCGTGGAGCAATAAGCATTTCTGATTTGCACCGGTCCATTCATTTGAGGTACACACCCAGGGATATATGGAAAATGGATGGGACTTATTTTCCTAGAGTATCAAGTTTACTTAGACATTGAGGGGGCTTAAGAAAGGGGTTGGAGTAAAAATACATTGTTTTATATTAAATCAGACAGAATGTGAATGAGTAGAATGAAAAACATCTCATTAATTATTAACATAAAAACATGTCACGCCAGCCTGACCAGGCAGTGGCACAGTGGATATAGAATGCTGAACCAGGACATGGAGGACCCAGGTTCAACACACTGAGGTTGTGGCTTGAGCATGGGCTCATCTGGATTGAGCGCAAGGTTGATGCCTTGGGCATGGGATCATAGACATGACCCCATGGTCGCTGGCTTGATCCCAAAGGTCACTGGCTTGAAGCCAAAGGTCACTGGCTTGAGTAAGGGGTCACTAGCTCTGTTGAAGCCATCTGGTCAAGGCACATATGAGAAAGCAATCAATGAACAACTGAGGAGCCACAACAATGAGTTGATGCCTCTCATCTCTCTCCCTTCCTGTCTGTCTGTCCCTATCTGTCCCTCTCTATGTCTCTCTCTCTCTGTCAAAAACAAAACAAAACATGTCACTACCTTTTCACTCTCTTCTCCCTTAGGGGAACTGAGCAAGGGTCGGAGCTCGGGAAAAGATGGGATCATGAGGCAATGAAGGGCAGAGGGGAGGAAAACTGGGTTGGGAGATAGGGTACACTAACAAAATCACCAAGGAATTCAATGGGGAAAAATCTTTCCAACAAATGTCACTGAAACTACTGGAATCAAAAATAATGAAACTTAACCCTTAGCAGCTACATGTAAATACATATATATAACCTGAAATGGATCATAGACCTAAATGTAAAAGCTGAACTTATAACATTTATAAAAGAAAACAGAGAGGGAAATACAAGCAGCCTTGGATTAGGCAATTTTAAAAAAAATAGATAATGAAAAAGTACAAAGAGATGAGGCATACAACACCGACGAATTGGACATCATCAAAGTCACAATTTTTCCTCTTTAAAAGATTCTGTAAAGAAAATGGATTCCCGGCCAGGGCACACAGAGAAGCGCCAATCTGCTTCTCCACCCTTCCCCCTCTCCTTTCTCTCTATCTCTCTCTTCCCTTCCTGCAGCCAAGGCTTCATTGGAGCAAAGTTGGCCCAGGCACTGAGGATGGCTTCATGGACTCCGCCTCAGGTGCTAGAGTAGCTCCAATTGTGGTGAACCAACATCCCAATGGGGCCGAGCATGTCCCCCTGGTGGGCATGTGCCAGGTGGATCCTGGTCGGGCGCACATGTGGGATTCTGTCTGTCTGCCTCCCCCCACTTCTCACTTTGGAAAACTACCAAAAAAGAAAAAAAAAAGAAAATGGAAGACACACCAAAGACTAGAAAAAATAATTGCAAAATAGATAAAGAGTCTAATTCTACAATATATAAAAATACTTTTAACAACTCAAGAACAAGACAGTATTTTTAAAATAAGCATAGAATTTGATTAGACACCTCACCCCTCACCAAAGAAGATCTATAGATGGCAAATAAGTATATGGAAAGCATGTTCAACATCATTAGTCACTAGGGAAATGAAAATTAAAACCACAATGAGGCCCTGGCCAGTTGGCTCCATGAATTGAGCATCGGCCTGGCATGCAGACATCCTGGGTTCAATTCCTGGTCAGGGCACACATTAGGTGCGACCATCTGCTTCTCTTTCCCTCTCTCTCCCCCTACTTTCTCTCTTCCCCTCCTGTAGCCAGTGGCTCGATTGGTTCGAGCATTGGCCCCAGATGGACATTGCTGGGTAGATCCTGGTCGAGGCACAAGAGGGAGTCTATTTCCCCTCTTCTCACTTAAAAAAAAACCACCACACAATAAGATAGCATTGCATACCCCCTAGAAGGGTGGCAGCTGAAAGATGATCCGTGCAGTGTTGGTGAAGATGAGAAATAACTGGAATACTCATATATTGCTAGTGGGAACGCATACCTGTTACATAGTCACTGAACCACAGTTTGGCCTTTTTTAAAAAAAAAATAAATTTAAACATATATTTACCATATAACCCAGTTATCCTACTCCAAATTTACCCAAGAGGAAACAAACAACAACAAAAAAAATTAGGCTTACACAGAAATCTGCATGTTTCTATACAGCAGCTTTCCGTCCAAACATGGGCAACAGTCTGAATGTCTCACGGTGGATAAATGGTCAATGGACACAGTGCATGTGCATGCATATACTATTACTCAGCCATAAAAAGGAATGAACTGCTGATCCACAACTAGTGATCTACAACATGGGTGCAACTCCAACACACCATGCTAAGTGACCAGACATAAAGGACCATACACTGTATCATTCTATCCCTATGAAATCCTAGAAAAGGAAACTATAGAGTTAGAAACCTAATAATGTCTGTGGTTGCCAGGAACAAGCTATTTGGGAGAGGAAATTAATTGCAGAAGATGAAGATGAAACTTTTGAGAGAGAAGGAACTATTCTATACATTAATTGTACTGGTAGTTAAATTACCTTATACATTTGTTGAAACTCATCAAATTGCATATTTAAGATTGGTAAATTTTACTGTACTTAAATTAGCTCTCAATAAAGATGATTATTTTGTTTGAAAGGAGGTTGGATTGTAGAATTTATATCCCTTCAATCTATAAAGAATGGTTTTTAGGGAACTCAAACCTTTTATAATGGGGCTGACCCTGCGCTGAAGAGGAAGGCATTGTCTTTATTGTACTAGACAATAAACAAATCTTTCTTCAATTCCTGGGAAGGACACAATCTCTACTTTTCAAGGTTCTTTGTTCTACAAACATCCTTGAAAAAAGGGTCTGGAACAAAGGCAGCCGGTTTCACTGTTTGCAAGACATCAAACAATTTGAGAGACCCAATGGAGAATCCTTTCAACGCTATCACTTAAGCTTTCTCTGAAATTTCCAGGTTAAGAGTCTGGAGTCAAAATGTCCACATTCCACACCAGGCTAAGCCATTGACTAGCCGGACAAAAATATCTTACTAGGCCTCTACTTCCTTGTCTACCAGATTAGCATCATAATCTTTGTCTTAAAGGAATTGAGTGAGTCAAGTAAGATAATGTATTTTAAATGTTTTTCAAGCTCTAAAAAACTAGGTAAATAATGACTCCACTACACACTGGTCATGCCTTTTTATTCTCTTAGAAGATCGTCAGGTGTGTGGCTAGCTTCATAGTCTTACACTGCACTTGACATCAAACTGAGCAGATAGTACATATTCAAGTAACTGCTAATGGTTGCCTAATACTTTGAAGAACTAGGTGCAATGGAACTTGCTTTCTGGTTCCCCATGTAAATTCCACTTCTTCCCTTTCAATTTTTCTCTTTTGGGCACCCTTTCCCAATCACTGTTTTAAAAAAAGAAGGCCTAGTATATTTTCCTGAAAAAATAAAAAGAGCACTTTGAATTCTATTCCAACACCTACTAGGTGGTTACCTCCATCTGTGACAGGCCTTTGGGAAATAAAGAGTTATGATGTCCTGATGCGCTTGGCGTGCTCGCTGGGGAAGAAAAGTGTCCCTGTAAATGGTCAGCACTTACCGTGGTGCTCATGCTCAGTGGGGAATAAAAACGGAGTAGGAGAGCTTAGGAGTCAAGAAAATCATCCCTCATATCATTCTCTATTTTTTAATGCTCCAGTGGATCAACCTAAGTTTCTCCATCCACTTTTCCAATAGAGATGCGGATGGGGCCGTCTGCTGCGGGCACAGGAACAGTGATGGTGGAGGTTATCGTGATGATGATAATGGTGGAGAATGACGGAGTACACTGCAGATAATATCTCACTCGGAGGGTGGGTGCTCCAGTCAGCATACAAAGCGAAAAAACGTACAAGGTCAAGTCTATCCTTGAACAACATCTCAGGAAGGAGTCCCAGTGGGTACCAGAATTTCGTCTCTTAATAAGGCTTATTACACGTAAGGAATAGCTTGTGTACTAGCCAGGCTTCCCCAGTGAGGCCTCAAATGATGTACTTGACTTGTAACTGTGGGTCATTTTTTTTTTTAAAGCGTACAATCTTAAACTCCATAGTTTCTATAAGATGTTCACCTTGGGAGCAGGTTGGCACCTAAACAAACTGAACTAAAGCAAATACCATTGAGGTTGAAAAGACAGGCAGAACTCTCTCCCGTTTTCCTTCTCTTGCTCTCTTTCCCACAGAAACTGCATCCACCTAAGGTAACTAGGAACGTTATGTCACTGCTCCTCCCTTAAAGGTTCACATTTCCTTTCTCAACCTGCCATTTCTTGTTTGACTTGCCTAAATTCTCATAGAGAATGCCGGACACACCTACAGACAGCTTTTTCACACGCAGGATATATCTGAAATTGATACAAAAAGGAGGTCATAATAAGTCTTTCCCTGGATCCATGATTAATGTCCTCCGAGGCGCAGGAAAAAGCCTGTAATTGGGAAGGTTTAAGAGTACGTTGAGTGAATTCATTGCTGTCAGAGACAATTCACCATTGCCCTGATGGAGCCGCCAGCCACCTTTTCCAGGGCAGAAACTGGCCATAAATCTAAATAGGAAAATATCCGAGTTTTGCTACCGTGTCACATAAAATATCTCTTCTCGGAGCTGGAGGTATTTTTCAAAACTAAGTTAGAGCCGCGGCTGTGAATAAAACCAGGCTCCTTCGAGAATGAGTAATAGAGACAATGTTTTATCAGACTCCAAATCTGACCTTTCTTGGAAATTCTAATATCTAGCAAGAACTTGTGTTTGAGCTCATAAACATAATTTGTTTGATTTTCTTCCAAATTTCCACTAAGCTAAGATTGTAGGTGGAGGAAGAAAAATAAGAGTATGGTGAACCAGAGGACTGGGGGTACTACTGGACGCAGGAGGGCGACACTGTCCTATGGGGTGTCTCATTTGCCCCACACACTGGTGGCCTTAAATGGAATCATAAAATGTTTGAATTAATTGTTAATCTAAAAAGAATGGATGGTTCACATAAAAAAGAAAATCCAGTATTCCAGCTTCCCTTAGATGAAATGGCATGATCTGGTGCGGTGATTGCCGGGAAGGGGGTGACCGGGGGTAGGGATGGTGCAGGAGGGTACAGAGTGGATAAATGGTGATGGATGGAGACTTCACTTGGGGAAGTAAACACACAAGTACAGCTGTGTTTACAGATACAGATGATGTGTTGTGGAACTGTGCACGTGAAACCCGTATAATTTTGTTAACCAGTATTACTCCAGTAAATTCAACAAGAAGGGAAAAAAAAGATTAAAGTGTTTTACGTAAAAATTCTGTTTTGTCTTAGCCTATTACCATTTGCTGCAATTATCCATGACCAATTGACCATTTCTGATTCCTTTTATAAAACGGTCATATATACTTTAGCCCAGCGGTGGGATTCAAATAATTTAACAACCACTTCTCTGCCTTGCTGATGGTTTTAAATATATATATATTTAAAAAAATGATATGCTGAAAGATAGTTTATTACTTCATGCATTTAATACTTAAATAAGAATAATAAAAGAGGTACACAGAACTATATTGTTATAAGAATTTTAAAATATTAATAAAAAATATTAAATAATACCTGACAAAAAAACAATAAAACTGCTATTCAAGATATTTCCATATTGCTTCTTGATTGGCATTCTTACCTGCAATTTTTTTCCACCTATGGACTGAATGAACATGACTACGGGCGGTTAGAATACACTGTTGCACAGATGAACGTTAAAAAAGAGTAAGGAATGGCCTGACCTGTGGTGGCACAGTGAATAAAGTGTCGACCTGGAAATGCTGAGGTCGCCGGTTCGAAACCCTGGGCTTGCTTGGTCAAGGCACATATGGGAGTTGATGCTTCCAGCTCCTCCCCCCTTCTCTCTCTCTATCTCTCCTCTCTCTCTCTCTCCCTCTCCTCTCTAAAAATGAATAAATAAAAAAAAAAGAATAAGGAATGTAAATCTGTGATTTCCACATTGGGCTGCTATCCAGGTGCCCACCTTAGAGAGAACCCTGATTACAAGTGCCATTTTAACAAGTGTTTCACCGAACTCAACAAAAATTAGATATTGATTCTGCCGAACCGGTGTGAACCAGCTGAATCCCACCACTAATTTAGTCTCTTTTTAATGAAAAAATCATTGTATGAAAAGTAGGTCTATTTTCATCACTATGATTCTTCAATTCCTGGATTATATTGACAATTGTGTCACTTAAAATAATAATTCAGGAAAGTTATGCAATAAATCATAGAAATAATTGGCTAGTAACGGCTTCTGATTTGACTTTAAATTATGAGTCTGTTTTTAATACATTTATTCATCTTTCATGTAAGATTTTCTCCTATTTTCTTTAAGGATTTAAAGTAAGCTTTCTATAGTATTACTAAAATCTGTCTGCTAACTTTTTACTTGATTGATAAAAATTTCCAGTGTGTTATATTGACTAATAAGTTATTTAATAAATATTGTATTAAATAATGTCTGAGCAATGACAAAAAAAGGGAAAAAAGAAAAGAAAGAAAGAAAAAAATAGCATAATCTAGCAATACTAGGTTGATATCACCTCTAGGCATGAAGACTGCCCCTTTTATCAGAGCTGGAAATCTCTCATTTGCCACAGTCTCCACCACTCCCTGTTGTCCCATGCACTAAGACCAAGCACCAGTTATTGTTTTATCTAATAGGAGTTAAAAGGAAATCAAAAAGTTTTGTACCTATATGTCTACCAAAGGTATGAGTGGGGGTAGAGACAGAGTGAGCCCTGGTTCACACATCTCAGTTACCTGTTTGGCACCTGTAAACATTTGGGCTTGAAACTGTTTCCTTGAAAGTCTACCGCCTTCATGAGGCCTGCCTGATTCACCTGAGCTGGTTATATTTTTTGAAGTGCTTTCTACCAGAGGGTTCCTCTACATACCAATACAGCTGAGATTTCAGGTGCAACATTTTAATGATCTGTATACAAACTATCCCGTAATAAATAAGTTCAAACAAAAATCACTTCCACTGTCTCAGGTTAGCCCCTGGGCCCTCTCACTAAAAGACCACCCCTGTAATTTACCGTAAGTGTTGACATTCTGCTCAGAGCTCTGCCTGTGTTCCATTTAAGAACTCAGAAAAAGTAAACAGGTGAAAGGTACAACCTATAACATGACACCTGCTGAGTGAGAACAGGTTTGCCTATAATAAAGTAATTATGTAACTGTTACAATAAAATACCACTTACCTCACCATCCCATCAGGAGAAGTAATATTTTCTATTGGAGAAAAAAAATCGGACTCATTAAAAGATAAAAGGTGGTTACTAGCAATATTTCTGAGGCAAGAGAGAAAAAAAATTAGAAAATGAGCATTGCTTTTAGCGTGGGTATGGAGCAAAAATGATTTGACTATTGCAAGGACATTGTTCAGAATATTAGATGACTCAAGCAGCCACAGACTCTCCATATTTAATAGAAGTCTTTGGACAAAATTAAATCTCAGACCAGTATAAGGTCACAGAGTCAGCGTGCCAACCCCTTTTACATTTATTTTCATCTCATCTCCCACCTTGTCACCAGATCCTGGCCTTCTCTCCATCTCCGTAAATAAACCGTGTTGACTCCTGAACCAGCGCTCACTTTCTCGGCTTAATTACCTTCCACGATAACAGTCACTTCATCTCTCTTTGAGGGAGCCCACGCAGGCAGCTCACTCTCTTCTCTCGCTGCTCTGTTCAGCTTTGTAATGCTCCCCAGGAATCCTTCCATCTATCCTCCCCTCCTCCTCCCTCCATGCCTCCCTCCCTTCCCTTTTCAGAGTTAGTTCACTTCTTCTCTCAAGCTAGAGAGTGCCTAACACTTTTCAGCCTTCCAAGTCCCTTAGTGCCACTGAACTGGTATCTGCTCTTCCTTCCTCTCTTTCATTCATCCTAGCCACATCCTAGCCACAATGGCCTCTATTTCTGGGGCAAAGGACATTGTCGCTCCTGGGGACATTTGCACTGGCTATTTCCCCTGCCTGAATACTGAACTGGCAGGTCCCATCTTAGGTCCCGCCCACCTTGGCATGGCTTCCTCCAAGAGGGTGTTCTGACTCTGCCTACACTCCTTGTCCCTGCCCGAGTCACTTATTGTCCCCTCTCTGTTTCTTCCCTCCAATGTCTGTCACACTGTTGCTGTCTAGTTCTTTTTTTCATTTACTTATTTCTCATCTCTCACCTCCTAAGTAGAATGGAAGCTCAGCGAGGTCAGGAACTGTGTCTGCCTTGTTCCCTGCTGACACCCTGATCCTAGTACAAGGATACTCTTCAGATACTCGATAAATGTCTGCTGTTGAGTGAGTGAGTGACTATGAACCACTGAAGTAGACCTTTTAGCTGCAGAGTTGAAAACCAAGTATCACCAGGAAAATAGTACAGAGACTTAGCGTTATAATTTTGTGTAGTGACAGGGGTCTAAGACCATGGTTTCCAAATGTTGCATATGTGTAATGAACACGCAATGCATTAAATGCAAAACCCAGACACCCTTCTTTAGAGATTCCATTCTGGGGTTAGGCCAATAAGTCTTAAACAAGAACCTGAAGATTCTGATACCCGGTTCATGGAGCCCATTCTGGAAAATGCCTTTCCAGGGCTCAGATGGTGGTACAGACTCCAATAGGTGGAGCTCTTTCCCAGGGATTTATTTGCACGCAAAAAAATTTACAAAGGAGCCAAGGAGACTTCTGGGAAGAAGGAGTGAAGTAAACCCTTTAAGATTTAACATCTGATAGAGAATGGGTTGGTTATGGCTGAGGCCAGGTGGACTACCAGAGGATTATCACAGTCCCAAATATGAAGAAGACTGTGGATTCTTGGCCTGGGCTCCAGAGGGCCACACTGATACCCTTCAGGACCCAGCCTCCCTGCAGGTCCCAACAGAAATAGCTCTTCCTAAGAGCCTCATCGCAAATGTCCAACAAAGAGGTTTTCTTTGTTGTTCATTATAATCGTAGGAAACAATTCATTGAATTCAAGGTGAAATCTTTCTCCAAAGCCCAGGGGAAGAATGGGATGAATGCATATGGCTCCAGGACTCTATGCTCTTGTGAGATGCATCCTTCTCACACGCAGCAGGATGAGTCTCAGGTCGAGCATGTGGGCAAGATGTAGGTTGAGAAGAGTCAGAGCCAGACTATGTCATCTGAGCATGATTCACAGTATCATTTGGGCTCTAAGAAAAATATGACCTTATTTTGTTGTCATAGGTGAGTGAAGTCCAGGGACAGTGGTAACAGATTCATAGAATAAGAACACTAGAAAGATTCAAAATGCACCTAATCATTCCTGCCCATTTGAGAGACAGGAAAATTGAGGATCAGAGAAAGGGCAAGAGCTGACCAATGTCACAAAGTGAAGGATCCAAAATTCACTGATTCATTCAATCTCTGAAATAGTTTTGAGCATCTACCACTGGGCTAGCTCTTATACATAAATTCACGAATTCAATTCATTAAACATTTACAGATTTCTGACTATGAGCCTGGCACTGTGACGGATAGGAAATTAAAGCAGACACAGACTTTTCCATGAGGTGCTGGCTGTCTTAGTGGAGAAACAGTTTTGTATAGAAAAGATCAGTGTACGATGTGACAAACGCCACTCTTGCTGCATGTACACAGTGGGATCATATCCTACACATGTAAACACATTTCCTAAGTAAACACAGGAAAAAAAATCAAGGAGTTTGGAGCCACAGAACCTGACCCAGAGTGTGAACCCTGCTCCCTACGATCTATATGGCCATATACCGTATAGAGCCATATACCATATAGGGCCATTCACCATATAGGGTAATTCGCCAGTCTCCAGATTTTTCTGGAACTGTTTCCTTATCTAGCAAACAGGAGTAATCATTTTTTTAAAAAGATTTTATTTATTGATTTTTAGAGAGAGGAGAGAGAAAGGGCTGGAGGGAGGGTAAGAGAAGCAGATGGTCGCTTCTCCTATGTGCCCTGACCGGGGATGGAACCTGGGACTTCCACATGCCAGGCTGACTCTCTATCCACTGAGCCAACCGGCCAGGGCCTAGGAGTAATCATTCTTGTTCTACTTATTTTATGGGTTGGTCATGAGGAGCTAATAGAGGAACAACTGTAAAAGTGCTTCATAAACTTTAAAACATTAGGCACTGAGCCATGGGTGTCCTAGCCAGCCGACTTGTGAATTGACAGAGGCAGGAACTCTCTCCCAGGACTAACGCCTGCAGAGCGAGAGGACCGACACATCTACAAGGACCATGAAGCCGGGGCAAAGGGAGGTGCCTTTGATAACAGACTTCAGGATGGAAGGAAGGCCCTGGAGAGAGCTGAGGGGCGGCAAGGAGGAGCCCTGGGGTGGGTTTCAGGGCTGGAGAGCAAGGAGGGCACCAGGCAGAGGATAGGGGAGCAGGGACAGAGCCTGGGCATGGGACCGTGGGACCATGGGACTGAGGACAGCGGAACTGTTGGGAGCGCAGGCTTAGGAATAGAATAGACTCTGCTTTCCTCCCTGTGTCCAGACTCCTCGATCTCCGTGACACTCAGCCACTCACCTTCACCTGGGATGAAGACAAATCCTCAGCATGCCACAGCCATGGCCTGGCCCAGCCAAGATCTCCAAGCTCCCGCCCCATCGCTTCCCGAGCACGTGGCACCCTGCCCCTCTCTCTGCAAGAACTGCAAACACTCAGTCACGTTCTTTCCTCCCCGTACAGTCTGCGGTCTCCTCTGCCCAAACCTCTGCTCACGCAGCACCTCAGTCCAGCTGCTGCTTCTCAGGGGAGCCTGCTTGGCCTCCAAACTCAATCAGATGCCACTCTGATGCCCGCTCTTGGCACCCAAGAGGCTCCTCCAGGGCCCGTCTCATGGTTGCACTTAACACTGCTTCGTGTGGTGACCTGCTCGGCCATCTCTCCCAGCAAATGCAGCCCCCGCGGAGCAGGGAAGCACATCTACCTTTGTCCCCCACTGCAAGCAGCACACCTGCCACAGGTGCAAAGAAAGGCGATGAACAAAGGAACGGATCACAGCCTTGTGAGAAAAAGACTGTCTTTGGAACCTTCAAACTTATAGAACCAATGATATATGAGTGTGGGGGCCTAATCCACAAGGCAAAGTCTACAAGGTGGGCATTTTTATTCTGCCCATTTTATACATGTGGACGTCAAAGTTCAAAGAGATGAAGTAACTGGCCTGATGTCACACTGCTCCTGAGCAGCAGAACTGGGAGGCGACCCGGCTCACGACCTGACCTCCCAGCCAGCCCTAGCCCTCCACTTTCAAAAGGAAAGTTGATCCTTATGTCCCCGCCCAGCCAATCCTATAATCTCTGAAAAATGAGCTGGTGGATCCCCGGACAAGGCAACCCTCTCAGCCCTCCGAGGTGCCTGCCAACTTGCTCCTCCAGAAACGTGTTCCTCTCGATTCAGGCTGAGAACTGAGAAGAATTACAATCCAATTGACGCCACAGGCTAAATGAAGAGCCTGTTTAGCTGACATCAGCAGTGCTGACTCTAATATTTTGACATCAGTCTTCATCTGCTGAGGGGTTGCTCAGATCCCCATCCTCCCTAGGTGAGCGGGGCGAGTGGAGTGGGAGGAGTCAGGGGAGGCCCCACCTCCTGAAGGCTAATGAATGGCTTTGCCGGATACAAGACTGCTGCTCAAGAGAGCTTCCCCTTCCAAGTGCACAGGCCACCCCACCCCCGCCACCTGCATCTGCAGTAGGAGTGGTGGAAGAGTGGACTTCTTCCCCGAATCAGAAGTATCTGGGCGTTCTTCAGTCAGTTATTAGAACACATGTTAATCATTTACAGGAGTTTAGCAGCCCCCCAACATGCATGCCAGCTGGATGCCCCTCTTGTCAGGGCCACAGGCAGACTGAGCATTAGTCTGCTTTGATACCTATAGGGTGGGAGGGAGTAGGTAGGCAATAAAAGTTATTGAGGGCCTACTGTGTACCAGTTACCCCTGTCTCACTGAACTCTTACCTTAATCCATCCAGGTAAATGGGGGTAAATAAGATCATCCCCATTTCACTGAGGATTAAACTGAGGCTCAGAGAGCTTGTTACTCTGGGTCATAGAAGTGCAATAGGAAAAATTAGATTTAAATCCCGTAATAATTTAATTTAATTTAATTTAGACTTTCTGGCTCCAGAAAAGGTCTGCCTATTGTCTATGAATTTAACAACCAATATTTGGAACAAAGGGTCTGACAAATTTTACAGAGATATAAAAATTCAATTATATCTAGACATGCATTTAAGGAATCACACTATTAAAAAGAATGCATTTAGACTAGGGCTTTTCAAAGCATGATCTATAAACCGATGCCAGTCCATGAACTGCCGGTGACCAGTCTACTGGGGTAAGTACAACAATTCAGAAAAAGCATTTGGAGACTTTCATGACAAACTGACATGGGCATAACATCCAGGCATGTAATCATGTAATTCATGGTTATTGCATTTTACGGGAATATTCATCCATAATAGACAGGGAATGAAATCTGTAAATGGTCCTGCTCTGTAGATAGTTTTTGAGCAGTGCTGAATTAAGATGAAATCAGGTCTGGGGGTGTGGTATTATTTGAGGGGTACTCTCATCAGTACTGTGTCAAGCTCAAGGGCAAGGGTCCTAGGAGGCTCACTGTTGTCAATCAAATTCCTGCTCCTGCCTATTAGCTGTGGGACCTCAGGCAAACTACTCAACCTCTCCTGTCTATAAAGAGAGAGACAATGATGGTGCTAACTACCAAGGATTATAATGAGAATCAAGTGGAATTATCTATTCACAGCACTTAGCACAAGGCTATGAATAAAGTAAGCACTCAGTGAATGCCAGCTTTTACATTATGCCTAGCTAAATTGTTGTTATCATCCTTACTTGCCTTTCCATGATGTTTATTCTATTAGTAGAATATATTCCTTTGGGTTAAGCTAGCAGCCTGATTTTGAAATGTGAATACCCACCGCCTGCCTGAAAAGTAAATTATTTAAGCATATCAGCTCAATATACTATATACTGGGTGGGGCAAAAGTAGGCTGACAGTTGTTTGTATGGAAAATGATACAATAATTAATAAAAAAATAATACAAGAATAAACTCTGTGTTTTGTGTACCCACAATTGTAAACCTACTTTTGCCCCAGCCTGTCTATAATTAGTCCAGTGATAACTGGGAAAAAGAAAAACTGAGGGAAGGGAAAGACCCCAAGAGGTCTTGGGGTGGGTGAGGGCATGAGAGCTCGTGAGCAGGGCCTATGGACAGTCACCCTGGGAGGATCTTGAGAAGGAGGATTCTGGAGGTGGGAACGGAGGCGGGAATGGAGGTGGGAAAGGAGGCGGGAGTGGAGGCAGGTGGATAATCTGGGAGTGTGATCTTGAAGAAAGCAGAGGAGAGAAGACCTATTCAAATCAGCAGCACAGAGTCTGGTTAAAAACTAGAAAGCTAGAGCCAGATGCATAGGTTTACATTTTGTTTTGCCTTTTGTGGCCCTTGGAGAAGTTACTTTTACCTTTTTGTGCCTCAGTTTTTTCAGTCTATAAAATGGGATTCATAATCGTACCACTCTCCCGGGGCGCTTGTAAAAAGTTAATGACACTGTACAGATGTACATATAGAAGATACATCTTAGTCACTTGAATCCATATTAACACAATAAATTTTAAAAATTAATTTAAAAATTAAAAAAAAAAGATATAGCTTAGTGCCTGGCACCAGTAAGAGCTATAGAGTATTTGAAATAATTAGGTATATCATTAGGGGTAATAGTAGTAACAGAACATCCCAACCTGAGGCAGCTCTCTTGAAAATCCCTGCTGTAAAGACACCCCAGCTGAGCATATGAAGATGACTCAGCACAGCCCAATCTCACTGCTGAAAAATCAGCGTGTGACAGGTCAGTAAACCCAGGTCGATGCATAAAATCGAAAGTAAAAATAATTAAATTAAAAAATAAATATCAGTTTTCTACAGCAGTCTCCTCTTAATTCATCCTTAAAATCTCTTGGGGATTGCGGCCCAGACTGTGGGAAGGAAAGAACCTCATTCACCAAGTGCAGCAATGGGCACCGCTCACCCTGAGCCCGCCTGGCTGCAATGGCCTCCTCCCTCTTCTCCCTAGTCCCGGGAATGATCTGCAGCCACAACCAGTGTAATCCCAAAATTCCTGTCCAACAAAGACACACGTTAAAAGCAATCAGGGTGACGCAGCCCTGCCTGGTGGTAGAGCCAAGGCTAGCAGCTGTTCCTTGAGTGGGATCATCCTGCAAAGGCAGGGAAAAAGCTCGGAAACAGGCAGAGACCCGCAGCTGAGCAAAGGTGCTCACCAGTGGCCTCAGGACCGAGCATAACGTCACACACAGGGGTGGGGCAAAGGCCAAGACCACCAACCCTTGTGCACCCGAGCACGTGATCACAGCCACTCCCGTGAAGAGAAAATGCGGAGGCAGAGAAATACAACACAAATAAACCAAGAGAAATCCCCAGAAAATGACCTAAGTGAATCAGATATAACCAAATTACCAGATGCAGAGTTTAAAATAATGATTGTTAGAATGCTCAAAGATATTAGAACAACCATAGATGGCCATTACAAAAAACCTAAATAAAGAGATAACAAATATAAAAAAGGACATTGAAATAATAAAAAAGAATCAGACAGAAATGACAAATACAATATCTGAAATAAAGAATACAATGGAAGGAATTAAAAGCGGGATGGATGAAGCAGAGAATCGAATCAGTGAGTTAGAGGACACAATAAATAAAGGCACTGAAGCAGAGCAGAAAAAAGAAAAGAGACTCAAAAAGTCTGAGGAAACTCTAAGAGAGCTCTGTGACAACATGAAGAGAAATAACATCCGCATCATAGGGGTTCCTGAAGAAGAAGAGAAAGAACAAGGGATAGAGACTTTGTTCAAACATATTATAGTGGAAAACTTCCCCCAATTAAGGCAGGAAAACATTTCATATGTTGAGGAAGCACAGAGAACTCCATTAAAGAGAAACCCAAAGAAATCAACACCAAGACACATAATAATTAAAGTACCAAAGCTAAATGATAAAGAGAAAATATTAAAAGCTGCTAGAGAAAAAAAGACTATCACCTACAAAGGAGCCCCCCATAAGGATGACTTCTGACTTCTCAACAGAAACACTTGAGGCCAGAAGGGAATGACAAGAAATATTCAAAGTAATGCAGAACAAGAACCTACAACCAAGACTATTTATCCAGCAAGGCTATCATTTAAAGTTGAAGGAGAAATAAAAAGCTTTACAGACAAAAAAAACCTCAAGGATTTCACTGCAACCAAACCAAGGCTGCAAGAAATGCTAAGGGACCTGTTGTAAACAGATCAAAGGAAAAAAAGAATATAGCAAAAGAGAAAAACAGTTTTAAAGAAAAAAAATGGCAATAAACAATTACATATCAGATATAACCTTAAATGTTAATGGATTAAATGATCCGATCAAGAGACATAGGGTAGCTGCATGGATAAGAAAACAGGACCCATACATATGCTGTCTACAAGAGACACACCTTAAATCAAAAGATGCACACAGACTGAAGATAAAAGGATGGAAAAAATATTTCACGCAAATGGAAATGAAAAAAAAGCTGGGGTAGCAATACTTATATCAGACAAAATGGACTTTAAAACCAAGACCATAGTTAGAGATAAAGAAGGTCACTACATAATGATAAAGGGAGCAATCCAAAAGGAAGATATAATCATTATAAATATCTATGCACCAAATATAGGAGCACCTAAATATATAAAGCAGACTTTGATGAACTTAAAGGGCGAGATCAACAGCAATACTATAATAGTAGGGGATTTCAATACCCCATTAACATCATTAGATAGATCCTCAAGAAAGAAAATCAACAAAGAATCAGCAGACTTAAAGGACATATTAGATCAACTCGATTTAATAGATATCTTCAGAACCTTTCACCCTAAAACAGCAGAATATACATTCTTTTCAAGCACTCATGGTACATTCTCTAGAATAGACCACATGTTAGGGCACAAAAGCGGGCTCAACAAATTTAAGAAGATTGAAATCATATCGAGCACTTTCTCTGATCACAATGGCATTAAACTAGAAATCAACCACAATAGAAAAATTGAAAAACATTCAAACACTGGGAAACTAAATAGCACGTTATTAAACAATGAATGGGTTAACATTGAGATCAAAGAAGAAATTAAAAAATTCCTAGAAACAAACGATAATGAGCATACATCAACTCAAAATTTATGGGACACAGCAAAAGCAGTCCTGAGAGGGAAGTTTATAGCATTACAGGCATACCTCAAGAAGCTAGAAAAAGCTCAAATAAACAACTTAACCCTGCATCTAAAAGAACTAGAAAAAGAACAGCAAGTAAAGCCCAGAGCTAGCAGAAGGAAGGAAATAATAAAGATCAGAGCAGAAATAAATGACATAGAGGCTAAAGAAACAACACAGAGAATCAATGAAACCAGGAGCTGGTTCTTTGAAAAGGTAAACAAGATCGATGAACCTTTAACAAGACTCACCAAGAAAAAAAGAGAGAGAACTCAAATAAATAAAATTAGAAACGAGAATGGAGAAATAACAACTGACACAACAGAAATACAAAATATTGTAAGAAAATACTATGAAGAACTGTACGCAAAAAAACTAGACAACCTAGATGAAATGGACAAATTCCTTGAATCATATAATCTTCCAAAAATCAATCTGGAAGAATCAGAAAACCTAAACAGACCAATTACAACAAATGAGATTGAAACAGCTATCAAAAAACTCCCAAAAAAGAAAAGTCCTGGGCCTGATGGCTTTACAAGTGACTTCTACCAAATATTCAAGGAAGAACTAACTCCTATCCTTCTCAAGCTATTTCAAAACATTCAAGAGGAGCCCTGGCTGCTTGGCTCAGTGGTAGAGCGTCGGCCTAGCATGCGGAGGACCTGGGTTCAATTTCCGGCCAGGGCACACAGGACAAGCGCCCATTTGCTTCTCCACCCCTCCGCCGTGCCTTCCTCTCTGTCTCTCTCTTTCTCTCCCGCAGCCAAGGCTCCATTGGAGCATAGATGGCCCAGGCGCTGGGGATGGCTCTGTGGCCTCTGCTTCAGGCGCTAGAGTGGCTCTGGTCGCAACATGGCGACACCCAGGATGGGCAGAGCATCGCCCCTTGGTGGGCAGAGCGTAGCCCCTTGGTGGGTGTGCCGGGTGGATCCCGGGCGGGCGCATGCGGGAGTCTGTCTGACTGTCTCTCCCTGTTTCCAGCTTCAGAAAAATGCAAAAAAAAAAAAAAACAATCAAGAGGAAGGAAGACTTCCAAACTCCTTTTATGAGGCGAGCATAATTCTGATTCCAAAACCAGGCAAAGACAACACAAAAAAAGAAAATTATAGGCCAATATCCCTGATGAACTTAGATGCAAAAATCCTCAACAAAATATTAGCAAATCGATCCAGCAATATATGGAAAAAATCATACACCATGATCAAGTAGGATTTATTCTTGGGAGGCAAGGCTGGTACAATATTTGCAAATCAATCAATGTGATTCATCACATAAACAAAAGAAAGGAGAAAAACCACATGATAATTTTAATAGATTCAGAAAAAGCATTTGATAAAGTCCAGCACCCATTCATGATCAAAACTCTCAGCAAAGTGGGAATACAGGGAACATACCTCAACATGATAAAGGCCATCTATGACAAACCCACAGCCAACATCATACTCAATGGGCAAAAATTAAAAGCAATACCCTTAAGATCAGGAACAAGGCAGGGGTGCCCCCTTTCACCACTCTTATCCAACATAGTTCTGGAAGTCCTAGCCACAGCAATCAGACAAGAAAAAGAAATAAAAGGCATCCAAATTGGAAAAGAAGAAGTAAAACTATCATTATTTGCAGATGACATGATATTGTATATAGAAAACCGTAAAGTCTCAGTCAAAAACCTACTAGACCTGATAAATGAATTTGGCAAGGTGGCAGGATATAAAATCAATACTCAGAAATCAGAGGCATTTTTATACACTAATAATGAACTGTCAGAAAGAGAAATCAGGGAATCAATCCCCTTTACCATTGCAACCAAAAAAATAAAGTACCTAGGAATAAATCTAACCAAGGAGATTAAAGACTTGTACTCGGAAAATTATAAAACATTGATAAAAGAAATCAAGGAAGATAGGAATAAGTGGAGGCATATACCATGCTCATGGTTAGGAAGAATAAACATCATTAAAATGTCTATATTACCCAAAGCAATATATAATTCAATGCAATACCGATATAAATACCAATGACTTACTTCAAAGATATAGAACACACATTCCAAAAATTTATATGGAACCAAAAAAGAACACGAATAGCCTCAGCAATCCTAAAAAGGAAGAAAAAAGCGGGAGGTATCACACTTCCAGATATCAAGTTATATTATAAGGCCATTGTACTCAAAACAGCATGGTACTGGCATAAGAACAGGCACAGAAATAAACCCACAGCTCTATGGACAACTTGTATTTGACAAAGGAGGTAAGACAATACAATGGAGTAAAGACAGCCTCTTCAACAAATGGTGTTGGGAAAACTGGACAGCTACCTGCAAAAAAATGAAACTAGACCACCAACTTACACCACTCACAAAAATAAACTCAAAATGGATAAAAGACTTGAATGTAAGCCATGAAACCATAAGCATCTTAGAAGAAAACATAGGCAGTAAGCTCTCTGACATCTCTCACAGCAATATATTTGCTGATTTGTCTCCACAGGCAAGTGAAATAAAAGACAGGATAAACAAATGGGACTTTATCAAACTAAAAAGCTTCTGCACAGCTAAAGACAATAAGAACAGAATAAGAAGACAAACTACACAATGGGAGAATATATTTGACATAGCGTCTGATAAGGGGTTAATAACCAAAATTTATAAAGAACTTTAAAACTTAATACCAGGAAGACAAACAATCCAATCCAAAAATGGGCAAAAGAAATGAATAGACACTTCTCCAAAGAGGACACACAGATGGCCAACAGGCATATGAAAAAATGTTCAACATCACTAATAATTAGAGAAATGCAAATTAAAACCACAATGAGATATCACCTCACACCAGTCAGAATGGCGCTCATCAATAAAACAACACAGAATAAGTGCTGGCGAGGATGTGGAGAAAAGGGAACCCTCCTGCACTGCTGGTGGGAATGCAGACTGGTGCAGCCACTGTGGAAAACAGTATGGAGATTCCTCAAGAAATTAAAAATCGAACTGCCTTTTGACCCAGCTATACCACTGTTAGGAATATACCCCAAGAACACCATAGCACTGTTTGAAAAGAAGAAATGCACCCCCATGTTTATGGCAGCATTGTTCACAATAGCAAAGATTTGGAAACAGCCCAAGTGTCCATCAGAGGACAAGTGGATTAAAAAGCTTTGGTATATATATACTATGGAATACTACTCAGCCATAAGAAATGATGACATAGGATCTTTTACAATAACATAGATGGGCCTTGATAACATTATACTGAGTGAAAGAAGTAAATCAGAAAAAACTAAGAACTATATGTTTCCATACATAGGTGGGACATAAAGATGAGACTCAGAGACATGAACAACAGTGTTGGGGTTACAGGGTGGGGGGAGGAGAGGGAGGGGGTTGGGGGAGGGGAGGGGCACAAAGATCATGGCTTTTCAGCATTTGCCATGTCCCCCCTTAATCTATAGACAGACAGAAAATATTTACGTATGGTGTTCCCACTATAAAGATTGCTGTCTTAGGGACAAATGCTGATAAACTATTTCAGCAGTTCCTCCTTCTTCAAAGAAGAAGGAATGTCAACATAGAGCTCCATGTTTCAAAGGACATACTCAAGCTCACTCCATGATCCCTGGAGCTTTAGCACAAGGGAATGCCCCCACCCCACCCCCTTTTTTTTTTTTTTAGTATTTTTTCTTTTATTTATTTTTTGTATTTTTCTGAGGATGGGGATGGGGAGGCAGTCAGACAGACTCGTGCATGCGCCTGACTGGGATCCACCTGGCATGCCTACCAGGGGGGAATGCTCTGCCCATCTGGGGTGTTGCTCTGTTACAACCGGAGCCATTCTAGCGACTGGGGCAGAGGTCATGGGGCCATCCTTAGTGCCCAGGGTGGCTTTGCTCCAGTGGAGCCTTGGCTGCGGGCAGGAGAAGAGAGACGAAGAGGAAGGAGAGGGGGAGGGGTGGAGAGGTAGATGGGCGCTTCTCCTGTGTGCTCTGGCCAGGAATCGAACCCGGGAATCCTGCACACCAGGCCAATGACTTCGACGGGTCTACCATATTATGCTTTTTACTTAAAAAAAAAAAAAAATTACATTTCTTTTGAAGGCTGATGAACAGGAGACACCAAATCTTTTTCACCTGCAAACTACTACCTTCTTTATTAGATCTAGCTAATATCACTGTTCTGTCTTTTTTCCAAATAGCTCCAGATATATGGAAAAGATTTATATAGGCGGATGGGGATCCTCAAACCCCTCAGCGAGATCTTCTGAGAATGGCTTTTAAGATACCTAGAGGCAGAAAAAGCCCAATAGAGATCAGGGGAACTACCAGCTTTTAGGATACACCCTTAAAGGCTCCAACGCCCCAAAGGGGTCTCATAGGATGCCATCTGGGTCCTGCTTCAATAGTGGAAAGGAAGGTCATTGAGCTAAAGCCTGCCAGGCTTACACGCCTCTGCTGTGAGGAAACAGGGACACTGGAAGGTGGGCTTCCCCCTCGCTCCTCTAAGGGAGGGTTCAGTCTCTTCCAGCCCTGCTCCAGCCACCTATGACCTACCCTTGCCCAGAAAGCTGGGGTTTGCCACTGAAGGCTGAAGGTGCCCAGGGCCGTCGGCCCCATCTACGACACTGTGGACGAGCCTAGGGTATTTCTTCCAAGAAGCAGGTAAACTGATCTCATTTGCACAAGGGTCACTTAACTATGTTTTGTCTGAATAGTCAGGTTTTTTATTCTTCCCTCAAAGATCTCTGTTGTGGGTGTTGATAGTCCTATTTTCTACTGCTTTGCTTAATATATAGTGTTTCCTTTATCCCTCCTACCTCAATGCTCCACTCATATTTCAGGCTGGGACCTACTCCTAATTTAGAGCTCTCTTTCCTCCTTTTGCCAACTTATATTATGAATTTTCCTTTGCCACCCAGCTTAGTGTATCCCAAGGTTCTCTTTACCAGGCCACAGTCACAGAGCTCCAGGGAAAAGCAACCTGGTCTCAACTCTCCAGGCAGAGGAGAACAGAAGCTCCATATCCACGCATGCTGCAAATGGCTTTTTCCCGTCTACCTGAATCATTACCAGCTAGAAGCAACGGTCATTGGGACTTGGACATGAGCTGCAAAGAATAGAATGGTGACAACAAAAGTCCAGTGCCATGCGGACTTTTCCTATGGGGAACTTTCCTGGACTCCTGCTCCCTGTGACAGCTCCTAACAGACTGAACTGTGGTTGGGGTGCATTTTTCGGGGATTTGGCGTGGTGATGGGGCCAACTTGGACTTGGTGAACATGTTGAGGACACTGCTTTTTTGGGGATTCTTGCTGTATTGGCCAAGAGTTTTCTTAAAGGCTTTTAATCACTGTAAAAAAAAATAGAGGACTGGATGAAGAAGATGGGGCACATATACACTATGGTATACTATTCAGCTAGGAGAAATGATGACATCAGTTCACTTGCAGCGGAATGGTGGAGTCTTGGTAGCATTGTGTGAAGTGAAATGGGCGAATCAGAAAAAAACAGGAACTGCAGGATTCCATACATTGGTGGGACATAGAAGAGAGACTAAGAGGCATGGACGGGAGTGTGGTGGTTATGGGGGGTGGGGGGAGGGAAGGAAGGAGAGGGGAGGGGGAGGGGTATAGAGAGAACTGGATGGAGGGTGGCGGAGGACGATCTCTCTTTGGGTGATGGGTATGCAACAGAACTAAATGACAAGATAACCTGGAAATGTTTTCTTTGATTGTATGTACCCTGATTTATTGATGTCACCCCATTAAAATAAAAATTTATTAAAAAAAAAGCAATCAGGGCTACTGATGACCTACCAAACAAAGCCTAAACTCTACAGGGGTCCCCAAACTTTTTACACAGGGGGCTAGTTCACTGTCCCTCAGACCGTTGGAGGGCCACCACATACAGTGCTCTTCTCACTGACCACCAATGAAAGAGGTGCCCCTTCCGAAAGTGCAGCGGGGGCCAGATAAATGGCCTCAGGGGGCCGCATGCGGCCCGCAGTCCGTAGTTTGGGGACGCCTGCTCTAGAAGAATCTCTTAGGTCCAACTCTACCTAGCAAATTGTAAGTACGGTGCATGAATAGTGAATCACCCAGTCTGGTCCAACCTTTTACTTTATAGATGACCAAATTCAAGGCCACTGGAAGCAAGTGACTCATCTAAATTTTAGCTGGAAATAAAAGATAACTTTTAAGGAAACAAACTATGATTTTATTTTAATTAGAAACTATTTTTAAAAGGCTGATAGGTTGAAACTTCAGTGCAGAAATTTCAGGCATCCTGTAGATAGTAAAGAAGATATTTAGGAGAGGGGTAAGAGGGATGGGAGACTATGACTCCCTCTCAATCCATGCTGCATAGACAGCAATCTATCTACTTGTAAAGTGGGCGCCAACCTGAAAAATACAAAGTTGTCCTTACCCACAAAGAGTCAAGACCGTCAGGCCCCAACCCAGTCACTTGGTGATCTCTGCTGGTGTCCCCTGCATAATACACAATTGGTGCAGGTGGTTCATGAGCCTCCCAAGAGAATGTTTAGTCCCAATTATATACCTTTGGGCACTCGTTAGCACAGATCTTGCTTTTTCTACCTACTGATCTCCAATAGAAGGAAGTAGCACTCCTCAGAGAAATGGCACATTCTAGGACTGGGCAGGGAAGACTCAGATGAGCCTGCAGCATCTGGTCACCCCAGAGAGTAAAGCTGTGCTTGAAAAGCGAAAGGTTAGGGGCATGTCACAGGGATAGAGGATTTAACTTGAAAGAGCTCTGAATGGCCAAAGCTGGATTTCCTGAAGGCAATGATGCTGTGGTGTTGGGTTATAATTCAAAGTTTAAAATAAATACACAAGTCCATACTGATTTATATTCATATAAATAAATGTTGAATGACTGACTCAATAAATGAATGAATGAATGAATGAATCAATCAATCAATCAATAATAAAAGTGAGGGGGGCTAAACTTGCTTGAAAAGGTGAAGCTCAATTCTCCCCTTCCTTGAGTGTGGGCTGGATGTAAGGACTTGACTCTGAAGAAAGGACTACAGAAAGGGGGACAATAGTAAGTTTACCGCAGAGAAAGCCGGTCAACACTACCTTAGTCAAATGACCCGGGTTACCATCACCAAATGGGAGTTACATTAATAACACGTGCCTGTGTCCCCTGATGTGATGAGGAAGGGCACTTCATCTCAGTGGCATTCTTCCCCCATAAAAAGCCATTCATCAGACGGGCACACATGGAGGGCTGTCTTACAAAACATAAAACTGACCAGTACTCCTCTAAACATTCAAGGTCAAGTAAAACAAAAGTGACTGAGCAGCTGCCATAGACCAGAGGAGACTGGGGGCACGTGACAAGTAAGCATCAGGTGGTCCCCTGGCTTCTCTCCCAAAATGAAGAGAGAGCATTAGTGGACAAATCTGGTGAAATCTGAATCCGGTCTTGACATTAAAGGTACTTAACAACGTTGGTTTCTTCATTTTGAGAAATGCGCCATGGTAATAGAAGATGCTTCCATTAGGGGGAACTGGGTGAGGCGTAGTCTCTGTACTACCTTTGCAATTTTTCTGTAAGTCTGATATTATTCCAAGTTTTTAAAAATAATTAAAAAGCCTTCGAGGAAGCTTACACCAAGAGAGCTGAGCCCCGTGAGTAAGGAAAGATTTCTGAATGGACTACAGATAACTCACAGGAGCCTGTCTGAGTCCATGTCTGTGTCCGTGTCTGTGTCTGTGTCCGTGACTGTGCCCATGTTCGTGTCTGTGTCAGTGTCCATGTCTGTGTCCGTGTCTGTGTCTGTGTCCGTGACTGTGCCCATGTTCGTGTCTGTGTCAGTGTCCATGTCTGTGTCCGTGTCTGTGTCTGTGTCCGTGACTGTGCCCATGTTCGTGTCTGTGTCAGTGTCTATGTCTGTGTCCATGTCTGTGTCCGTGTCTGTGTCTGTGTTCGTGTATGTGTCTGTGTCCGTGTTTGTGTCAGTGTGTGTCTGTGTCCATGTCTGCGTCCGTGTCCGTGTCTGTGTCCGTGTTCGTGTCTGTGTCCGTGACTGTGTCCGTGTTCGTGTCTGTGTCAGTGTCCATGTCTGTGGATAAGAGCCTGAATGGCGGACCAGCAACGTTACAACAGGACAGCCATGAATTCACTGCCAGGAGAGGGCTTTCCCAGTCTATAAGGCATGTGACAAGATCCAGGAAGTTCCTATGTTATTAGGTGGGCTCACCCTACAATCCTTCCAGTAGAAAAATAACAAAGCTTATTGGTATGTTTCTGCACAAAGAGGCAAGGAGACACACACCCAAATAACTTCCAATCTTGGCTCAAATCACAAGGTCACCGGCTAATCTATGGGACACCCAGTAACAACTGAATTTCAGATTAATGGTGACATAGGACATGTGGTATTTGAGACATTTAATTTTGGGACATCTACTAATATTTGTGTATCTAAAATTCAAGTTTAACTGGGCATCCGGTAGTTTAACTTGTGAAATCTGTCAAGTCTCAAAAGTCACCGTAGCAGTGAGGCCTACCTTGCCATTCCTCTTTAAATTTACAACCTGCCCCTGCTGCACACCCTGCTCTCCCTTTCTTCCTTGATACACAACCTCGCATGTTATGTAGCCGGTCTATTTATCACACGTACTGTTTGTCTTGTCTCCCTACGCTGCAACATAAACTTCCTGAAGGAAGGGATGGCTCACTGATCCCTAGGTGCTCAATGAATATTTGTTGAATAAATGAATATCTTAAGGGAGTAAGATTTATTGAGCTCCTAGGTCATAGCAGGCATTGTCGTAGTTGCTTGGGATACTCACTGCAACCTTGTGCAGTAGATGTTCTCTTTTCTCCACAGTCAAGGCTCAGAGAGGTTTGGTAACATGTGCGAGGTCACACAGCTAGTAAGCTGCAGTTTTAGGCCACGAATGCAGGTCTGCCAACTGGGTGGGCCATCTCCTTCTGCTGCAGGAGGCTCTTGCCAAGAAGAAATATATTTTATATATTTGTTTTTGGAGGGAATTTCTAGAAGAGTTCCATTTGGTATGTGAAGCATATGTAATGCAGGGAAATGATCCTCAGGTGACTGTTCTTGGTACGCACAGGACAAAATACAAGCAATGGCTCCCCAAAGCTCTGGGGGACCCTGTCCCATCTTAAAGCCACCTCTATTCACTTGTCTCCCCTCACGTTCAAAGCACAAATTCGTGAAATTGTTCCAAGATGTCTCCAAGGTACAATTTTTGTTTTACAGTCACTGTCAGCCCAAACCGTTCCATGTTAATTTCCTACAGCCTACTTCACTGTCTGCTTTCCTCATTGCTGATATTTATTTCCCAGCTAAATGTGCATTTATTTGTTGACATTTTTATTAAATTAGACTGTAATAAATCTTTCCGTGCTTATATCTATTTTCCCCGTGTGCTCCAGGGTTCAAAGTAAGTTGACGTGTTTATTAACAGCGTGACCAAGTGCTGCGAGCAAGCGATGAAGGGTAGGTGTCGTACCATTAAGGCGTCGGAGGCAGAGCCCCCAAAGCCCGTTCGTGGTGTTTTCACACACCTTGAGGTCTGGGATTGGTTCTGACACCCGCACAGTTTGGACAGACACCCTGGAGAGAGAGAGACAGAGGAAATACCTTTTTCTGTGCTGTTAATTACTGAGAACTTGGAGAGTGGGATGGGATGCCAGGAGACACCTTGCTGGGTGATGAACAAGAAGCCTTGAGAATAATCTCAATTTCCCAGTGCCTCACCAACACATGGAATCGTGACTAAGAACACAGGCTTCAGAGTGAGACAGAAAGTGTCTGCCTCCCAGCTTGTTGGCTTGCTGTCGGTCTAACTCTGGGCAAGTTATTTAACCTCCGTCTAGGCCTGGAATGTCTCATTTATAAGACGGGGCTAACTATGATACCGACTGCATCGGGTAATCATGAAGATGGAATGAGGTGGCACCCATACACTCCTATAGATCATCGTGACAGCTCCCACACTGGCGCGAGACGACAAGTGTTATCTTCTCGCTTTGCTCCAGAGCTCCTTGTCTCAGACGTGGTTCTGTCTGGTTCTGCCGCCGTTCTGGAGAATGTTTGCCTGTCTTGAGTTATCCCAGTGGGAGCCATGCTTCAGCACTGCGACTGACCCATGTCAAACTGGAATGCCTTCTTTCATTCACAGGCCGGGGTCTCCCCAGTGCACCTGAGCCCCCCGGGTGCCAGCAGCACACAGTATCTGAGCAAGCCCAAGCTTTGAAGCCAGAAGATCTCTCTCAGAGAGCTCAGTGAGTTTGCCAGAGGAGCACTGGTGTGGGCACGCTGGTTCAACTTCCCAGAGACTCAGCGTGCTAATTCCTAAAATGGGGTCATTGATCAGCCCACTACCTCCCATTGTAATTGCTTAGTAAGCTGCAAACGGTTGCAAGGATGTTTCTGATTATCTTCTTAGTAACCAACAGATTATCCAATGAACAGAGCCAATGAATTCATGGGTCTTGCACTGACAATGGGAATCATTTTGACAGTTTCTCTCTGAGGACAAAAGCCCCGCTCCTTACCAAGACTTGCTAGCCTTACACAGCAGGCCCTGCCTCTTTCTTGGTTTCATTTCCAACCTCCTTTTCCTGCCTCAGGCAATCTACTTACCCTAGTCTGCTTGAGCTGCTGTAACAAGAATACCATAAACTGTGAGGTTCATAAACAACACACATTCACATCTGGAGGCTGAGAAGTCAATATCACAGTGCTCACAGCATCCTCATCAAGTGAGGACTGTCTTCCTCAGTAACACCTGTTTATTCACTGTGTCTGCACCGGGAGGAGAGACAAAGGAGCCCCTCGGGGTTCTCTTTTAGAGGGCACACTAATCCCACTCATGAGATCTCTGCTCTTATGACCTGATCACCTCCCAGAAGCCCTATCCTCTAATACCATTGCCCTGGGGATTACGATTCTACATACAAAGGTGGGGTGGGAGGGTGGGGGAACAACACTCAGTCCATTGTACCATTCTTCCTCATATCTGTTGTCTTACACACAATATAGGTTCCTGCCTCAGGGCCTTTGCACGGGATATTTTCCTGAGCCTGCAGCCTCTTTCCCCAAATTTTCACCAGCCTGCTTCCTTCCCATCATGCAGCCTCAGGTCAGTTCTCACCTCCCTGGAGGGGCCCTCCCAGAGTACTGTCAGTCTACAATCGCACCATAACTCACCTCTCTGTCCTGTGCCACCCAGTTCAGTCTGTTCTTGCCATGCTGTGTGATCCAACTCAGCAATTCTCAGTTGAAGCAATACTGCCAGCTGAGGAGGGGTTTGGACATGTGTAGGGAGAGTTTTGATTGACATGATGATGAGAGGCCACGACTGGCCTTTAGTGGACGGGGCTAAAGGATGCTTAATGTTACACAGCATCTGAGAGGGTGAACAGTGAGAACGTTCCCGCCCAAAATACCAACAGCATCCCTGTTGAGAAACACTGGTTCACTGTCTTATTATGTGTTGTCCCCCACTTTAAATGTAAGCTTCTGTCTTAGGTTCCTGTTGCTGCTATAACAGAAACACAAAATCAGTGGCTAAAAACAACACAAATTCATTCTCTCATAGTTCCTGAAGTCAGAAGTCTAAAATCAGGGCATCAACAGGCTATGTAATGCCTACATTCCTTCTGGAGCCTCCCCTGATGAATCTGTTCCCTTGTCTCTTGAGCTTCTAGAAGCCACATGCCTTCCTTGGCTCATGGCTCCTTCCTGGCATCACTCCTTTCTACTGCTTCTATTGTCACAGCTCTACTACTGATTCTCAGTTCCTGCTTCCTTCTGCCTCCTTTTTCTTTTATTTTCTTTTCCTTTTCCTTTTTTTTTTCATATTTTCCCTAAGTTAGAAGTGGGGAGGCAGTCAGACAGACTCCTGCATGTGCCCAACTGGGATCCACCTGGCATCCCCACCAGGGGGTAATGCTCTGCCCATCTGGGGCATTGCTCCACTGTAACTGGAGCCATTCTAGCATCTGAGGTGGAGGCCATGGAGCCATTTTCAGTGCCCGGGCCAACTTTGCTCCAATGGGGCCTTGGTTGCGGGATGGAAAGAGAGAGATAGAGAGGAAGGAGAGGCGGAAGGGTGGAGAAGCAGATGGGCGCTTCTCCTGTGTGCCCTGACCGGGAATTGAACCCAGGACTTCCACACACCAGGCCAACACTCTACCACTGAGCCAACTGGCCCGGGCCCTGCCTCCCTCTTATAAGCACCCTTGCAATGACATCCAGCCCACTACACAACGCAGCATAATCTTGGCTCAAGATCCTTAATAACAGTCACAGCTGCAAAGTCCCTTTTGCTCTCTATAGTAACATTCACAAATTCTAGGGACCAGGACACATCTGCGGGTCCCATTATTCGTCTTACCACAGCTCCAATTGAGCAGGGACTTTGTCTGTCTTGTTCAGTGTTACAGGCCCAGAACCTAGCACAGACCCTGACACACGGCGGGGTACATACTCAGAAAACATCAGCTGCTGGGTGAGTGAATGTCAAGTCTGTTGTTTACCGCAGCCTGGTAAACAAGTCTGTGGGTGGGCTCCCGTGAGGATGATGCCATAGAAAATAAAGCTGCTGCATTTCAGAACTACCTTGCTGCTCCTCTCGGAAAACGAATGTATTCATGCTGAAAATGCCTCTACAAGCCAAGTTTTTAAGTTCTTCCTCCAAATCAGTATTATGACTTTGTCAGCATCTGCCCCAACCCTGAACTCTCAGAGTAAATCTTCCCCTGAGATACCCTCAGCCATAAATCTTCCCACTGGCTGTTTTCACAAGGAATTGAATCTAAGTGAGGGAAAGGCAAGTTAATCCTAAACACTCACAGTTATAACTAAATAACGCCTTATTTTAAAATACCATAACTGATACGAATGCATCAGGCAGTTGTTCTATACGTTCCCCCCTGGGGGCATATAACAACATAATGCAGATTATTCAGAAAAGCTAGCATGAAAGTGAAACTGCCAACCAAACTATTTGCAAGTTTTGTCCTTTGAAAAAATTTCTGGGCTCAAACCAAGAACAGTATGACATGCCATAAATTTCCGAAGGCCAGGCTGACACACGCAGTTTACTAGCCCGGCCATTACAGCTGCGGGGCCTTCATGCCAGCCCCTTACGTCCTTTTTGCTCAAATCCCCACCTCTCAGAAGAAGATCGGAGGGTCCGAGAGTGAGAATGATGAGACAAGGGAGGCAGTGTGGGGACTGGGAATCAGATCTCCTGGCTTTGCGGGGGCGGGGGGCGGCCTTGTCACTTCACCGTGGTCTATCTGTGCTCCTTCCAGAATAGGATTCTCTGAGTCCGCAGGAAAGTCAGAGAAGGGACTCTCTGCAAATAGGTCGTTTGCAAAACTCAACTGCAGAACTAAATTACGGGGGAACTTCTGCGTGTC
Source organism: Saccopteryx bilineata (assembly GCF_036850765.1). Classification (NCBI taxonomy): domain Eukaryota; kingdom Metazoa; phylum Chordata; class Mammalia; order Chiroptera; family Emballonuridae; genus Saccopteryx; species Saccopteryx bilineata. The sequence continues at coordinate 179,487,921 of NC_089493.1, read as the reverse complement.
AGGATGCCCAGACCCGGCCCAGGAAGGAGTGCGAGATCCGGCCCACATCATTCTGCCTCCGCAGCGAGTAACGTGAACGCGAGGTGGGAGGTGGGTGGGAGGCGGAGGAGGGTGTGGAAAGAGAGATGGGGAGACTAAAAGTGAATCACTGTCTTTATCAACTACCACATGTATCAAAGGGAAATTCTCATTTATAGAGAAGATTACATTTGCTGCTAACTTCAGGCAGGGCTTCTGCCAAACTGGGGAAGGAATGACTCTTTTTTTATGGAAATCAAATCTAGTTTGATGCTGGGAGGCAAGGTTCCATCGAAAATGATAAGTGACAGGCTCCGCGATGTGTCAGGTACCTGCTCAGGCAAACACAGGGGGACTCGCCCATTTCCGCGTGAGCACTTGATGGTCAGCACTCTCGCTGTCACCATGGAAGCAGTGGGAAGTCATTAATGCTTTTACAGACACGTCAGGGTAAGGGCCAGGAAATAGACTCTTCAAATTGTGTGTTGTAGGCCCTTCACAGTTAATTCAGACTGGCGCACTCCGCGGACGGACGGTGCCCAGGGACGGGGGGTTGGGAGGACTGTCGTATAAGCATGGCCTGGGGAACACAACGTTCTACTTTTCTCGGCAGGCAAGGCTCAGAGGAGAAAGTAGGTGTATGAATCAGGGGGCCCAGTTCTGTGTCCTGAGTGACAGCCCTGTGGTCCTTAACCTTAGAAAATAAATTCCCCCCTCCAGAATGTATTGCCTTGTCTGCTGAATGAGAGATGAGTGGGCTGCGGTAGGGGCTGTGGTTTTGTCTTTCCAGAACGTTCTCCTATTCCCTTTGTTTTGGTAACGCTCTCTCTCTCTCTCTCTTTTCTTTGAGAGAATTCCATCCCTTCTCCACAGGCCTGGAGGTCCTCTACACACATTCACCCGTGGCCAGGGGATGCACACGGGGCAAAGGCTGGGGAAGTCCTGGGGCCCCACTCCCTAGGCAGGGAGGAATTTGGGAAACAGGAGCCCAGCAGAGCCAGTGAGCAGTGAGACTGCCTCTTTTCTAAATCTGGCTCTGCCACCTGCTAGCTGTGTGAACCTGGACAGCTTACATAACTTCTCTAAGTCTCCGTTTCCTCAGTACAGATAAGAATAGTGGCCGCCTCACAGAACCGTGCAATGTAATGCAGGAAGGAGTATAAAGCCAGGGGTGCAAGATGGAATCCCAATAAATGTTAGCTAGGCGACCTGCTATTATTACTTCCTGGTATTATTGTGCAGCTAGAGAGAGAAAACCTGTCTGTCCTCTGCAGGTACAAAACTGGTCATGTGAAGTTGCAGGCACCAGGACCATTGTGCCTGGAATCAAGGACAAAGCCATCCGCAACGGGAGAGAACAAAGGTAGACAAAGACAAGCAACGCTGACTGATGCTAATAGAGACAGGTCCCCGGCAACTCTGGATAGCTTGATCCAGCCAGACCTGAATCCTAACCTCTGAAATACCAGTTTCCATGGGCTGATGAGTGCTCTTCTTGTTCTAAAGCCAGTGTGAACTGTTTCTTTCACTTTCCAGTTAATACGAGGGGATTTGATTAAATAATTTCTAAGGGTTCTCTCCTTCCCAAGATGTCTTGGCCCCATCATTTTATGCTACCGATTCATTATGCATTTAGGGCTACCTAAACTGTGAAGAGAATGCTTCTTGACAAAGAAGATAGTATTGAAATATCTTCATTGAAAACAAATTCCCCACAGATGCCTGAAGTAGAGAACATTTAGGGGAATGATTTGGATTCTTGAGAGGAAAATAAAAGCCAATAATGGAGAAATGTTCCTAATCAGACAGCAACAAAAAACTGAAAGCAGTTCAAATGCCCACTAAATGTCCACTAATAGGAGAATGGATAACCACGTGGAAATATACTCACTCGACAGAATTTTGCATGGCAGTCAATATGAGTGCAGCATAGTTGCTTACAACCAGATAGGTGAATCTTAACAATATAATATTGAATTTTTGAAATGTAAGAAAAAGAAGAAAACTATACAAGAATATATACAGTACAATACCATTTTAAAAAATAAACTGTAAAAAAATAAAAAAATTAATAAACTGTAATTATATAACATATTTTAAGAAAACAGATGTGATAGCAAGTTGAAGGAAGGAAGGCAGAAAGGAGAGCAAGCGAGAGAAAGAAGGAAGAGAGAAAGTAAAGATCAACTCAAGATTCTGACAGAGTTTTCATTGGATGGAGAGAATTCACAGATAAGAGTGGTGGAGAATCTCACGGGTAGATGTAAGTTAATGTTGATATTCTAATTTCTACTGCTCACAAAAATTAGGGGATATTTCAAAACGCACTTTCAAGATCAGGGAACATGCAGATACTCCAATACTTTCAGCCTTTTGTGTAGTTCATTTTCACCAATGAAATAAAAGTTGGTTTTGCATTTCATTTGCATAATTGAACAACTTTTTTTGGCTTGTTGTTTCCTTTTCTGATGTTCTTATTTAATAAAAAAAAATCAAATGCTTCTTTTTTTTAATCGCTTCATATTCAGTTTCAAATATCCCTAATGTTTGTGATCAGTGTCCAAAGCTAGTACCAATGTAAAGAGTGTTTCATGAGCCAAAGGTTATCATTAATCTAATCCTGTGCCCCTAGGTTTTAAGGGAAAAAAATGTCAGGAAGAATATTAGAGAGGAGGAAAGGGCATTTTTGAAAGCCTTGGTGCCCTAGTCTTCCCCTCCCCCCACGATACCATTGCACTTGGGTGGAAGCACTTTGTGTGTGTGTGTGTGTGTGAGTACACACATGCATTTTTTGATAAGAAGTGGGAGGAAGTCAGAGTTGTAACAAGTTCAGAGAAGTCATAAAGAACATAATCTTTTAGTGCATTTTAGGCCAACACGACTTAACTTTTGTCCTAAATACCACGGGGAGCCAAGAAAGTCATTTCAGCAAAGAGAAGCCTGATCATATTTAAATTGCAGAAGGTCAGCTTGGCTGCGGAATGCGTGGACAGGTGGGGAGACAGGGATGCAGTAGAATGGTAGCAGAGGGAGGAGGTGAGAGGTTCTGCGCTCTACCTAGCAAGGCAGATCGTGGGACCTAGGACCAGGGGGCAGCAGCTGGCGATGGAGGGGAAAGGATGAATCTAAGAGAGTGTCTGGGGATAGAAACTGCATCTTTCTAACTTTTCTACTTTTCAAGGAGACAAGAAAAAATAGAAAGACATTCATCCATAATGCTCTCAATGACAAATTTACACTCTCACCATTAGTCGTGCAAACAGGTCCATTTCATTAGGGGCACGTGCATTTCACCAGAGGTACTCACAAAAGGAGGTGGTCTTCAAACACTGAGCCCAATGCAATGATGCTAGCGGTGGTTGTCCAGCACGCTGTCATGGTAACTGGGAAATACACGATCCATGTACTCATTAGAAAGGAAAATGAGTGCCCCCCAGTCTACCCTCAAGCTTATGACTTGGAAACCTAAGCCACAGAAAGTGTCAAAAAAAATTATCCAAAAATGATCAGCAATTTTGACCACCCTCAGCTGAGGAAGAAGGCAGGCCTTATCAGCTCCGCCTTTAGCAGAAAGCCTGGAACGCCCAACAGTTGTAATATTCTATTCAGGTTTTTTTGTTTGGTTTTTCTTTCTTTTTTTTTTTTTGTGACAATTAAATCAAACCTTGATGAATTTGGATGAAAAAAACACCCAGCACAGTGATTATGAGCACTAATTAGAAAGCAAAATAGTGGCTTTGATGAATCTGTGCTTGGGTTGTCCCTTAATTAATTGACTGGCTGCTATTATACTCAGTGATTGATTGGTTGAAATACTCCATTAAAATCCAATACAGTCAGGGTCCTTGATTCAGAAGAGCCTTCCAAGGATGAGCGTGAGTGGGGAAATGGGGCGTGAACAGCATACATTTATTTATTATTATTATTTTGCTGGATGCGGAAGGAATTCTTCAAGTAAGGTTCTGAGCATGTCTTCATCCAAACACAAGGTAACCTGTGTAAGTCTGGGGAAATTGTTTTTAGAAGTGGTGAACAACTCATTCACTTTGCTGAATGAAATGGGTCCATGGTAGTCTTCCCCAACCTGTTTTGAACACTCACTGTGCCCATATGTACGTCCATGAGCATGACATTACCATGCGAAATGCCGTGAGTTGTGTTGGCACACCCTTCTTGACTTTATGTCTGGTGTCCATCTGGAATATTATTAGCAGGAAAACATTTCAGCAAGAGACAGACTGTAGAATGTATCTCCCCCCTCCTTCCTTCCTTCCTTCTTTCCTTCCTTCCTTCCTTCCTTCCTTCCTTCCTTCCTTCCTTCCTCCCTCCATCCCTCCCTCCCTCTGTCCCTCCCTTCCTTCCTGTAAAATCTTGTGACATTGATCAAGATAGCAGATGGCAGCAGCCAAGCTCAGAGCTTTCCCTTGCTGTTCACAAAACACGCCTTTCTCTCTTGGAACGGGAGAAGCAGTTGTATAACACACTTAGACTGATCAAAGAGTAATTTTCCAGGGACCATTCTGAAGAAACTGTAAATCTGACTCAAACCAAGAAACAATTAGTCACCTGTGTCAGGGATCCTACATCAGCGTGTCAGCTCATCATCAGAGCTCCAGCCTCCGAATTCTATTTTAACACCTGCATCTACTACCCAAATATGAGACCTATTCTTGACTCCGCAGAAGGTGATAAGAAGAAAGGAGAGACTGACTATTAGCCAAGTTGTTGCCCATTCCCCCGATGCCGAGGAAATCCCTGCTATAATAATTTTATTTGTATTGAAGAACAATAAATACCTGTGTGTTTAAGTGATGATGGCATTGAGATTATTACTTTTGCTTTTCCCCCCCCAATTACCCTACATCAATGATGCCAGTGGTAATGGATAAAAAAACCTAAACCAAATTGCTGATTTCTTAGGTTCTATAAAGAAAATGTTATGCAAAGTCTGAAATTACTTTGACTCTTGAAATAGGAAAGATGAGTTATTATGCCAACTTATTTGGGGACAAAGTATAGAAAACTGCAGGTAACCTTCCAACCAAGCCTGGAAATGCCCTAATCTATGGACTAAAAATGGGTTTGTTAGATGGGAGAACATTGTTGTCTCCTAAGGGACATAGCAGCTCCCTATAAAAATTTTTGCCATGAGGTAGACTTGTAGATTCATACTTAGGAGTGAAGACAAAAAGAAAAGTTGTTCGGTGTTTCGTTGTTTCTTTGGTTTTTTACAATGGCTTCCTTGTGTTTACCTCAGCTTGCACAGCACTAGAGTCCACACAGTCCTGCCTGATCTGCCCTGCGGGCACCTAGTTTTAACCAGCACAGTCTACAATGTCACTCTGACCCTGATAAGTGGGATGAAAGAGTGGGGAACATTTTATCATCTGGCTTGCTTTAAAACCATTTCCAGGTGGAAATCTGAGTTTGGGGTGTTGTCAAACACCCACCGCTGCCTAAAGAACCACCCCCGCCATCTGAGACAACTCAGGATCATTTTCTCAGACAGACGTAATCGTCCCCTCCTTTGGGGAGTCATACCTCAGCCCTTTGCACTGTCGGAGGACAGACACCAAGTTTAACTCCGTGCCTTTTGCATTTTTGCCTTATTCCTCTATACTGGGAGACAGACACCCAGATGGCTGCATTCAGCTTTAATTCATCTATAGATCCAAATCCAGTTTCCTCTACCTCGTTGAGGTGGGTTAGTAAGATGCTAGGAAAACTTCTTGGCAAGTAGAAAGGGGAAACTGACACAAATAACTAAATAAGGCCACGTGCTTTACAGTCAGCTGATAAATTTGTAGAACACAGACTTTGCTCTTACACTCACCAGAATCAGAACTCGGGTTCCTTTTGCTGTACTACCAGCTACATGGCCTGAAAGAAGAGACTTAGTTTCTTGGGGCCTTTGTCTCCTAAGCTTTAAGATGGAGATAACAGCCTGACCAGGCAGTGGTGCAGTGGATAGAGCGTTGGACTGGGATGCAGAGGACCCAGGTTTGAGAGCCCAAGGTCACCAGCTTAAGCACGGGCTCATCTGGCTTGAGCAAAAAGCTCACCAGCTTGGACCCAAGGTTGCTGGCTCGAGCAAGGGGTTACTTGGTCTGCTGAAGGCCCGCAGTCAAGACACATGAGAAAGCAATCAATGAACAACTAAGGTGTTGCAATGCACAACGAAAAACTAATGATTGATGCTTCTCATCTCTCTGTTACTGTCTGTCTGTTCCTGTCTATCCCTCTTTCTGACCCTGAGCGAAAAAAAAAGATGGAGATAACAGCATCATGTATTATACAGGGCTTTGGAAATGCTCACAAAAATTAGGAGATAGTTCAAAAGTGAATATGAAGCGATAAAATATTCCCTAATTTTCGCAAGCAGTATATGAAATAAAATAATGCACAAGTTACCCAGCACAGTGTCTGGTACAAGATAATTGTTCACTGTGTGGGAGTTATTAAGACCACTAGTAAATTCAGCCCAAATTTACTCCCTGTCTGTCTTCGCCACTGAGAGCTCCTTCCGATCAGAGGTAAGATTTATTCCTATTTGCAACCCCAGTATCCAGCTTTGTGCCTGGTCCTCAGTGAGTACTCAGTAAAACTCTCTGGGAAAAGTGCACATTTCAGATGTCTGGCTTGCAACCTTATGTCCTTCTGTCGCTTGCATGGCTGGAGAATCTTGGATTCAATCACAAACAGCGGAAAGTGAAAGCTAATTATTTGGGTAGCATCCGTAGGTCTCTTCGGCAAGAACTAGATAATACTCCCCTTCATTCAATAGCACGAGAGGACTTGGTCTTCTCTTTGCTGCACCTCCCTCACCATATTTTGCTCTTAAAAATAAAACAGAATAGAAGTGATGTGGGAGAGAGAGAGAAAAAAAAAGTATTATACTAAAACGCTTATCTCATTTCATTGAAAGAATTATAAAAGCTAAGATAATGATCTGCATCCTCAAAGAATAATTACTTTAAATACCTTAAGCCCAAGATCCCCTTCCAGACAACGTGTCATCTTTCTTCTTTAAATGAAAAAAAAAAAAAAGCATTAAGTTATGTTAAAGTGTCCCAATTAAGCCTGGCTTTCAGAGCCCCCAAGCTTAGGGGGGGTATCCTCAGGGGTGGGGGGTAAAGTACAGGTGCACCCAGAAATCTCTTATAACCAGTTCTGCCCTGCCATTTCTGGCTGCCTTCCATTGCTTCAAGCCGCTCCCCGAAGCCTTAGCTGTGCTTATTTCAGGAAAGAGCAGATAAACATACCGTGGCAGGTCAAGTCCATTACCAAAGTTGGTAGGGCACCTGCAAGCTTCTCTCGGAGGCTTTGGCCCCAAAGCTTCCATATTTATTAGGAGCAAGCCTCTATCTAAAAGAGCATCCATTTTAATTCTCCAGAGAGGACAGCCACTGATCCCAGTCACATCCTTTATAATGAGCTTGGTGTAGAGGTCCTGAAGGTATTCAAGGCCAAGTCAGTTCTTGCGGTGCCGGTAGGTTTGTACTTGAACTTGGGGAAGTACGATTCAAAGTTATTTTTAATTACAATAAAAAAGAAACAACACTTTAACCTAGAATAACAGGGTTGGGAGCGTGGAAGAGAATAGCTACTCCCAGGAGAGAGGGAAGCCAGGCAGGGAAATGAAAAAAAAAAAAGCAGGTGATTCACAAGAACGGAGAGAGACTAGGACAGATGGGAGAGGAGCTTCGGTGCCTCAGAGGCACAGAATGTTATCCCAGAATAGCAAGGTTCTCTAGCAGATGCTGGGAGAGCAGAGGAAGAAACAGGAGAGGGAGCAGGACTTCTAAGACCATATTGATAATTAACTATATAATTAGGAAGGTTCTAGTTGTTTGGCACCTAGAACCTAGTTGTTTGGTCCTCTGGGGCATAAGGAAGGAGCCATGTCGTTCTCTCTGGATGTATATCAGGCAGGGTTCTGGGTTGTCAGCAACAGAAACCAGCTCTGGTTAATTAAGGAAGAAAACTATTCATTAGAAGGATTCGGGTAGCTCCTGAGTCCCAGGGAGGCCGGACAACAGACGCCTCCAGCAGGTCTGTTCAGACGTCCCCTGCCAGCATGGCCAGGCCCCAGGAGCTCCAGGTCACATCCCCACACTCCTGTCACTGGAGACTAAGTCCACCGCTGGCAACTGTCCTCCCTGAGAACACAACCTTGCTACAACCCTGCTCGCAGCCAGAGAGGAGTCACGGGGGTCTCTTCACTGGGCCACCAGCTTCTACTCAAAGTCTGGGTCAGCGTGTGTCAGAGCTTAGCTCCTGGGCCTTGCCCGCGCTAGAGCCGTAGCTGGACAACTGACTTTCTGGCATCTTCTGCCTCTCTAGTGAGAAAAGAACCCTATGTTTGGTAAATTCCTCAAACACTGAAGATGAGTCCAGTTAGGAAAGCAAAAAAATAAAATAAAATAAAATAAAATAAAAGAATGACAAAAATCTAGTGTATGATGGAAACTGTTTTGAGTTCCTAAAAAGTTCAGAGCAACAGGACCCCCGGTTCTGAGAGATAAGCTCTGGCAGCTACAGGAACTGGTAGAGCAGTTAGAAACACGGCTCTGGGGACAAAAACCCAGGTTCAGTCCTGGTTCCATTTCTTCTTATTTATGTGATCTTGGGTTAGACTCTTTAACCTCTTCAAGTCTCAGTTTCCTCATCTGGAAAACAGGGTTAATAATAATTTGCTAACTCTGATGCTGGGGCATGTGTGGTGACAAAGTTGTTTCTGTCTGCCCAGAGGCCCTTTCTGGTCCTTCCTCTTTCCTACGGACGACTTCCTCAGGGTAATCCAAGTGGGCCTATCAACTCGCCCTCCTTCACACAAGTGGCTGCTATGGTCTGTTTCCTCTCACAGCACTTCTGATATCAAATGTGTGGGTTTCCTGCACAAAGCAATTCTCCAGTTACCTACAGACACCAATGGGGTGTCCTACCATTTCACTTAATTCTGACACTTTCTAGCCAATGTTAGCACAGACCCCACAAGGTAAGGGCTCAGTCCTACAAGACTGTCCCCCACTTCAGACACCAATCACAAGTAACGGGTTCCCAGGTTGCCCAGACTTCTGTCTGAGTTGGCTACACACATCAGGGCTTCCCCAAACACCCTCCTTGGGTTTGACAATTGGCTATAGTGGCTCACAGAAACCAGTTTACTATAAAGGATACTATGAAAGACATAAGTACACAGAAGATGAAAGGTTCACAGAGGGAGGTATGGAAGGATCTGGAGCACAGAAGCTACCTGCATGGTAATGCCCGTGCCCCACAGGGACAGAGTCCGCTAGGTCCCCAGCTGGGATGGTGGCTGAGAAGCTTGGCTCCACCCACTGCTGCTCTGTTCCTTGTGCATGGGGCCCAGTTTAGGCTCTAAACTCCTGCTCTGCTTCATAGGCCCCCACCACCTGCGCTCAGGTCACCCCCTTCTTTTTATTCTTTTATTTTTTTTATTCAGGTCATTTCTTTTTATTATATCACAATGTTACAGTGACTAAGGACTCAGGTCTGACCAATTATTGTAGTCCCATAACCTGGGCATCAGTGATTGGCTCAGGGATGAACATAGGACTCAAGTTAGACCAATCAAAATCCTCCCTGGAACCTTTCTCCTGGAGAAACTTATAAAAGCAATTTCATTCCACCAGGGCCCCCACATGGCGAGCAGGTGACTTTGGATCTGCAGGAGGCTACCTCTTCTACCTCACCGAGGAAGTCTGCCTGAGGTAGAGAAAAGGGACAGGGTCCTAATGACAGTGCCTGGGTCCCTCCGTCCAGCCAGACACAAAGCAGCTGCTCTAGGGGTTTCTCAGTTATAAGAGTCAGTACATTTCCTTTTATGCTTAAGCTAGTTTATACTGAATGTCTGTCATTAACAACCTAAAGAGTCCTCCAGAATCCATTCTATGAAAGGCCTGCATAAGATCATGCAGTCACATGCTTAGTGGGGTACCTGGTAGACATGTGGTTCCTGACCTCCTTTGACTTTAAGTCTAATAAAAATGTTTATTACTATTTGCATTGTTGGGACGGCCATACCCATACTACTGATCACTCTCTATGCTCAATGCATTTCACTTTGGCTCATAATGTTCCCTTTTCCTGAACGCATTTCCCTTTCTCCTCATTCTACCCATACTCCACACCTTACAGGGCACAAGTCTCGTGACAGACAGAGAGTCCTCTCTGACCACCCGGTCTCATCAGTTTCCCCTTCTTTACGTACATCGTATCTTGTAGGGTGTGCCAGCCCATTTCTTACCCGGTTCCCTACATTCTCTGAGCACGTGGACTACTTCACATGTGGCTCTCCCATGTCCCAAGCTGCATTACATCAACAATGATGTAATGCTTTTGTTTGTTTGTTTTATAAACCCACCTGCAGAAAACAGGGTATGGCATTGCTCTTCTCTGTAAATAGAAAGCAATTAACCAGGTGAGCTAATAAACACTTCGGCTTTGTAATCACAGATTGAGTCAATGAATTCCATGTTCAAATGCACAGAAAGTAGAAACCTACCATGGTAATATGTGAACTGGCAGAAGGAAGACTCGAACCCTGGCCTCCTAACTTTCACTTGAATAGTCTTACTGGTGTATGAGTTCAGGTACTTTGAGGGTATGCCAACTGCAAAACTAATGATATTTAATACTCCCTAAATACCCTGGTAGTCAGCTCTCCCTTCATTATTTCACTTAACCCTACAACGGAAATACTATTATTCTCCCTTTTTGCCATTGGAAGAATTGAGTCTTAGAGAGAGGTTAAGAGATTTGACCAAAGTTATATACAGTTATTAAGTGTCAGACTAGAATATTAGCCCAGGACAATCTGACTTAAAAAAAAAACACAAAACTGTTCTCTTAACTACTGGATTGTCATGTGCCCTCTATAAACAGGTAGTTGGGATCCAGGTTACCTTGAAAATGTTATCTGAAGACGGAGACCTCAGTAGCTTTGACACACACCTGGATGCTCCAACGAAGCCAGAGCTTTGACATTCTGCCATTTCCACACTCCAGACGACGCAACACCTTTTTACAGCCGAATATCACATTTTGCTCATCTTCAACCGAATGCTAATTTTATACACATTCTCCACACCCAGATTTAGATGAGGCCCCCAGTTGAGCACACTTCATTTTGATCTAAATGTGCCACATCCCAGTGTGACAAATGCGCTGCTGGCACTGTGATTACGTATTCAGAATAATGTGGAGGTCGGCAGGGGGGCTTATAAATCAATAGCTTATTGGGCAATACATTGTCCGATTTTTTTGCCATTTTCACACTTGAGAACATGAAAAACTTATCAACTGGTCATACATTAACAACGGATGTAAGGTTTGGACAAGGAAGTAAAATAAATCGAAGTTGATCATCCATTGACCAAGAAGAGGAGACCTCCCCAGCTTTCTTACAACTGCGCTACACCCAAGAACGGGGCAAAGCCTAGAACCAAGTTAATATGGTCACAGTATGGTCAGGCCTGGATCTCTGGTTTTTCTAGAACAGACATTCATCCCCTAGCCAATAGACAGTTAATGCATATCTGCACCAGCCCATAAAATCTCGTGGTGATGGCCTCGGAGGAAAAAGTGACAGGCGAACAAGTGACGCACTGCACACAAAACGCACGAGACTTTTTCAAACACAGATGCAGGCTACAAAGGAAATATAATAAAACGGGAGATTGGGACGGACAGAGCCTGGGGATAATAAAACAGAAAGTGACAAGACAGGTCCAGAGAGGAGGAAAGAAGGGCACCGAGGCCTGGAAGATGAGAAGGCATCAGCTCTGTGAAGATCAGAGGGCGCGCACTGTGGGACCAAGGCCACAGCACACAAAGGCGCTGCCGGCGTGAAGGAAAGAAGCTGTGTGATTGGCCAGGAGGAAGCGGAGGGAGAGGGGCGGATAAATGACATTCGACAGGCAAGCAAAAACGTGGTCATGTAGGACCCGGCAGGTCATTGTAAGACATTTGGATTTAATTTTAAGTGTAGAATGAAGCCATTGGAGGGATTTTCAGCCAAAGAGTGATGTGATCTGATTTATAAGCTTTCTGTCACTCCAGTCCAATTGCATGTCCTTACTGCAAATCTAAGGTTCTGGAAGAAAAATTAGCTCCGAGCAAGAGCTGCCAGGGTACAAACTGTATTAAAAGCTACAGACTTTTATTTTTTTCCCTTTCATCCCCCCAGGGGGGGTGGGGGATAAGGATATTCCTTCCCAATAGCCACATCCTTACAAGTGCTTTTGAGCGTGTTTTTTATATATAGTATCCAAATGGCAACAGACTCCTGGAAAATTTTCCCTTGATGTTGTGGTTAAGCAGACAGTGTGCCGAACGACTCGCTGAGCTTCACTGGAAAATAACAGTCAGGGAAGACCAAGTAACCTTTCTTTGTGAGTGGAGGTAAAGATTTTGTCCTGAGCCACCCGCGAGAGTCTGTCCGCTACGGACCATGAACTATGTTCCCCAAGAAAGAGCAAGGGGTCTGGGCACCGAGAGAATAGCTCTGTATCTTCCTAGGTGGGCAACATCAGTCAAGTTATTTAATATTCCTGAGCTTTACTTTTCTGTTCTGAATATGGGGACTAATGATGGTACTTACCTTCTGTGATTACAGTATGAATTAAAGGAGGCAATTTAATTAATAATGCATTGTCTTTAATGCATAAATACTTGCCATCAGGGACCCATATTTGAAAGGAGCATGCTTAGACTGAGAAGTACAAACCACCATGACACAAAGTATCCGGCAGGGCAAAGTATCCGGTAACCCTATGGGCAACTGTGCCTTTTCTGAGAATAATGCTAAAAACAAGGGTTGGCAACCTATGACCCGTGGGTCCAGTTCAGCCCACTGCCTGTTTTGGTACATCCTGTGAGCTAAGCATGGCTTTTTCATTTTTAAATAGTTGGGGAACATCAAAAGAAGGACTTTGTGACATGTGAAAATGATGTAAAACTGACATCGCAGTGTCGATAAATCATTTTCTGGGACACAGTCACGCTCAGGCATTCACAGAGCATCCATGCCTGTTTTCACGCAAAATGTGACAGGACGGGGCAGGGGCAGAAGCAGCCGTACAGCCTGCAAAGCTGAAAGTATTTACTGCCCGGCCCTTTGCAGAAGAAGTGTGCTGAGCCCGGCTCTACCCAGCTGAACGGACTCTAGTGTAACTAACTAAATTGCCCTCTGTTCATATCTCTTACATTCAGGTTTCTTTTAACAAGACTTCAAATTCCAAGGTGGCGGCTGAGGCTTCCCTCTGAAAGTTTGGCCTGTAGGTAGCTGGTGCGAACTTGGACGCGGTGAACTGAAACACGTGGGTGGGCGTAGGACCTCATGGTCATCCCACTGCCACCCTAAGGTAAACTGACCACACGAAGGGATGTGCATTTTCCTCTTCAGTGAAGTTATTAACGGAAAAAATAACAATGCTAACCAGAACCATCAATACCACATTACTATACTGCTCACAAACATTAGGGGATCAGAAAACGTGCAGATCCTCCAGCTCTTTCAGTCTTTTGTGCATAGTGCATTTTCACCAAGGAAATAAAAGTTGGTTTTGCATCTCATTTGCATAATCAAACAACTTTCTTTGACTTGTCGTTTGCCTTTCTGATGTTCTTGTTTAATAAAAATAAAATCAAATGCTTCTCTTTTTTATCGCTTCATATTCATTTTGAAATATCCCCTAATGTTTGTGAGCAGTATCTATTTAAATAATTGCTATAAGGCATGATTTAAAGAAATGCAACTGTAAGTATATACATGAAATAGCTTCTCACTAGGCCTTAAGAGTTTCCGATCAGTAATTAATATAACCTTGACTGTATCTTCACACTTGAGAAGTCAAGACTTCCACCTTAGACTCATGGAAACCTTATATTGAAAGGAACATCAAAACCCCACAACATCTCCAGACGGTTCTCTATCAAAAGCGATAGCAGGCATTTTTCCTTCTAGCTTTTGATCTCCCTGTCAAAAGACGTCTTTCAGTGCGCACATTATCAAGGCAAATGCCCTTCCAAGTTCCGTGCCCTTGATCTGTCTATCCTTCTCAGATAGTCAGGATAGATCTCGGCTTTAAACAGGGAAAACTGACATGAAATTGTTATGCTGCTGGTATAGTCAAAACCTAATGACTCCTTTGTCAGTGTTACCTCGATAAATTCAATAAAAAAAACCCTAATGAGTCTTTTCCATAATCAGAAAAAAAACGTTGTCTCTATCTGCATTTCTTCTCTGTATTTCTCCTTATTAATAAGCCTTCATTTTTTCTTAACCCCTGAGGATACAGAAAGGTACCTCTCCGAGCACATGCCAAAAATTACACTGTGTGGTTCATAGGTTTCATCTCTTCCAGCCCTTATTCAACCTCAGTGACTGTGTTCTATCCCCGTTTTACAAGAGGGCAAACTGAGACTTGGAGAAAGCAATTTGCCCTGTGTCAAGCTTGTAAGTGGCACACATGGTAGTTGAACCCAGAGCTTCTAACTCCCCAAAGCGCTCTTAAATCCCACACTCCTCTCCAGAGTCAGTTCGTTGCACTGCCGAAGTTTAACTTTGAATCATTCAAGATCCTCCTCTCCCAACTAACCAAAGGTAAATAATTCAAGTCCTATATAATAAAGATACTTGATGTTCTTAGCAGAATAAAAATGATTTACTTTTAAAAAAATGTTCTTTCCATGAAGCTTGCTTTGGGCAGTGTATCACAAACCCTGTGAACCAATAACATATGCTTTATTTAGGATAAGACTGATAGATTTGGGACACGGCTCGGGTGTTTCTTACGCCTTGCGGGTTTGGCAAGCAGCTGAAGCATCCCACATCTGTGTTACTGGAAGACAATGCTACGGGAAGGCATGGGCTATCTTTCATATTCATTCCTTAGAGCTTTTTTGAATCTACTGCAGGATTTTATGCTTCTTAGTCCTACCACTCACCTAAACTATTTATAATATGATAAAGAATATATATGATAAGTAATACCATTATTCTTTCAAAACTCATTCCATAATGCTTATTTTTAGGACATTTTTATTTTTAAATTAATTTTATTGAGGTATAATTTGCAATACAAAAACAAATGCAATCATGTTAAGCCTATCCTGGTGCATTTAGACACACGTATGTACCTTCGTAAATACCCTCTCAATGAATATAAAGAACATTTCTATTATTCTGCAAAGCTCCCTCATGGTCCTCTGTAGGCACCGACCCAGCCCCCATCAACCTCACTTCAGTTCATCAAAATAGTAGTTTTGACTATTCTAGAATTTCATATCAATGGACTCATACAGCATGTGCTTCTTAATTCTGGATTTCTTTCACTTAGGATACTGCCACTGGCATTAATTTATATAGTTGTGTGCATTAGTAATTTAATTCTTCTGTTACTAAGCACTGTTCTACTCTACAGATATGTCACAATTTGTTTATCCATCCACCTCCAAGTATGCTTGGTTGTTTCAAGTTTGTGGTTATTATGAATGAAGCAATAGATCAGTATACAAGTCTTTGAGAGGAAATACATTTTTATTTCTCTGTGTAAATACTTAGGAGTAGAATGGCTAGATTATACAGTGTGTCAGTTTTGTAAGAAACTGCCAAACAGTTCTCCAAAGTGGTTGTAAGATTTTATACTTCCACCAACCAGGTGTAAAAGTCCCAATGTCATGATCATATGTATCAGGTGGTTAGATTTTAACTTTAGGATAACCTAGGTCTTTCTCAATAGTCACATTGTCATCAGTAAGCCAATATCTGTGATGCTATAAAGGTAAGTGATATCATCTCAACTGTTAAAGAACCTAATTTTATGGATGAATTTCTAAGATATAGAATTTAAAAGCATATGACTTAAACTCCAGTCTGTGACCATTAAATTGACTTGGGTTCTCTGTTGCTTAGAGACAAGACTTCAATGAGTGACTGCTGTTTGGGAATTGACCATGGAACTAAAGCAAGTCAGGACTACCAGTGACAGGAAAATGTGACCTATCTCAAACCGCCATCTGATGCCTGCTGTCTGCATTAGATGGGCACTGAGGCTGGGCTTGACCGCTTCTAGGGCATCATTAGTAAACGGGAGCAGAGAAAAGGACCAGATTGAAGACTGGGCACAAGCCACAGGAAACCGCATCTGTGCTCAGAATAGCACTCCCTGTTCTGCTCTCACCCAGGGAGCAAGACAGTGGGGAATGGCATGGGGCAAAATGAACTTCCACTCTTTCTTTTCAACTCGGCGAGAAGTAAGGAGCTGACCACAGATCAGAAAGACCTCTCTCAATACCGTGAAGGGCTTCAATTTAATAGCCGAGAGACATGAATTAACCAAATGAAACGAAGCCTTCTTAAATGCAGGCAGCTCAAGTATCACAGGTTGTGGCAACAAGGGGGAGAATCCAAGTGGAGAACAACACCCCATTAGAGGACATCAAATAATGAAAATGGAAGAACTGCATGTCTTCAATGTAAGGTATAGGAACTCTATCTAGGATTCTTTGTCTCATTGCCTGCTAGTGGTAGTTTTTGCTTAAAATATAATTTTAGCTGTAATGTAGGTGATAGTACAAGGCATTATGGTTCCATGATAAAAAATATGGTAGTAGCTCCTGACTTACGAAGCCTGGATTTGGACAACAGGAACAAGGTTCTCTAAAAAAAAATACCATTGACTGATGGTCTGTTCAGATTATAGCTACAGGTTCACATAGCTTAAAAGACAAAACAACCAAACCTGAAGTTATAGAGTCCTAGGATAGTACTACAAGAAATAGATGGAAACACAGAAAAAAATCTTGATAGCAATTAATATCTAACTTTTTAAAGTGTTTTCTGTCTTGCTATATGCTTTACACACGTTTTTATTCAACTTTTGCAACAACTGTATGAAATCAGTACTTTTTCTGTGCATCTAACAGCTAAAGATGTTGAATCACAAAGAGGCTTGGAGAAGTACACGCACCTAAATAAGAACAGAACTTTCCAAACTACAAAATTACTAAAACAAACCTATCTCTCATGAAAGGAAAGAGGGCGCCTATGTTTGGTCCTGGCAAAGAGCAGGCAGATAGCTCATGGCAGATGAAAAACAATTTCTGAAAGAAATGCTACAACAGAGGGGCTCAGGTTAGCAGAAGCTCCTGTGAAGAACGGCCAGCTGTGTCTAAGGAGGCATCCTTCACATTTGTATAGCAATTCCCAACACCAGAAACATTTCATGCCCTGTCTGGCTGGCTCAGTGGCTAGAGCATCAGCCTGGCATGCAGACATCCTGGGATCAATCTCTGGTCAGGGCACACATGAGAAGTGGCCATCTGCTTCTCTTCCCCTCCCTCTCCCCCTTCTCTCTCTCTTCCTCTCTTGTAGCCAGTGGCTCAATTGCTTTGATTATGACCCCAGGTGCTGAGAATAGCTTGGCTGGTCTGAGCATTGGCCTCAGGTGCTAAAAATAGCTCAGTTGATTTGAGCATTGGCCACAGATAGGGGTTGTCATGTGAATTCAGGCCCTCATTTCATATATAGGATCTCATTTAATCCCCAGAACATCTTGCAGGGCTGGATGGGGGCCAGTTAATCATTTCTGCTCTTTCACAGAGAAGACAATGAGGTTCCAGGTAATCAAACAACTTGTCCTAATTCCTACAACCGGATTGTAAAACAGTAATAGAGATACTTTGTTTTCTGGTTCTGTTTTCCCTTTTCAGTTTTAACTCTTCTTCCTACCTGTGGTGGTTTACAGGGTGACAAAAATATAACTTTATGGACCATTACCAAGATTCTCTGGAATAGACTATTTTAATTTAACAGTCATGATAAAAATACCTACAGCAATGGTATTGATTGAAGAATATTTGCCAGATATGGTGCTAAATATTTTCCATAAATCTACTCATGAATCCTCTTCACACAAGCCTATGAAGTAGGCATTATTATTATGCCCATTTTACAGCAAAAAAAAAAAAAAAACTGAGTTAAAGTGGTGGTGAGTAGCCAGGATCCCAAGCCTGACTTCCTCTAGAGCCCCACCCTGGCTCTTAACCAAGTAGATACACTGCCTCCTGCTGTGATTATTCCATTTTTCAACTTAAGGTGGAACCCCTCCAACTCCATGAGATTTGGAACTAGAACGAAGAGGCTGGAACGTGTACTCTCACTGTGAGCATACACCTCAAATGTCTATGTCATCCACTAATGAGAACCTATCGTCATAGCAACAGACATATCAGATTCCAGCTGGATCCCGGAAGCAACATTCTCAAATGATACACAAGAGAGCTGGCCTCCATTCGGTGCCATCATTCCAGATTCTACTTGAAATTTATTTTTAAACTCAATTTGTTTCATCTTTTAATTTAAACAGAAAGCCCCAGGAGCAGAGAGGACATTCATGAGACAAATAAGACACAAAATTATTTCATTTAAGAGATACAGAATAAAAGAAAGTTTCATGGCATGTGGGGCCATTTTCCTGATATGGAAACCTTCCGTTTTATATCTTTTTACCACCTAGTACTAAAAACTACTGTGAGATCCTACAGCAGAGCAAGCCAAGTACTCTGTAATAAGCAAGAGTTCTATTTCAATTAAATGTTCTTCAGGTGAACCCACTGTACCTGCTGAATCTATAAGCCAGTGGGGAAATATTTATTACCCATGTTATGGATGTGAATGAGGTTAGTATGATGTCATGGGACATAGTTAAAATAAAATAACTATGCGTCCTTTATTTTTATTTGCTAAGTGTGGCCCCTTAGGTGTTCAGAGCCAGACTGAACAAGTTTCAACTTTTAGGTCTACCATCTATTAGCTGTTCCTTCAGATCAGTTATAATGAACCTGTATAGAAAGATGTCTAGTTATTCAGCATGTCAAATCGTTCATCTGTAAAATGGGGTTAATATCTGTACATATCTTCTAAGGTTGTGGTTGTGTACAAGGAGTTAAATTTTAGAATACTAGACTTAGAGTGTTGACCACATAGTAAACTATACACATGTCAAATTGCAATTATATTGTACTTGAATTAAAAAAATAAAAATTAAATTTGAAAAATAAAAATACCTAATATACTCCTGGAACAAACATACACTTAGTATATGTTTATTATTATCATTATTATCACTGGTATCATTGCCAGTCATATTTAGAATGATTAAATATAAATGATCGTTGCCACATTTCTCCTAAGAATAATTTTAAAAGTACCAAACATCTTTCCAGAAACCATTTAGGTTTAAGTGACATGATGAGTCAATGACACTTGACTAATAATAAACAGCAATTAACTAAATTCAATTCAATAAGCATTTATTAATTTTCTAATATATGCAAGGCACAGAGCTACATGCCTGAAGTAGAGAAATCACAAGCTCTCAGAGCTAAGAGGAAACTTGAGAGATCTCAGTCAAGGCCCCTGACTTTACAGATGAGGAAACACATCACTGAGGGTGGCGCAGACGATTTACCCAGCATCAGTGGGTGAAATGGTGGCAGAACCAGGACTGGAAGCCAGCCCTGTGACTGAATCCTGCGCATCCTTTACTCATCTTCCTGCCTGTTTTTGTGAAGAAAGCACTAGTCCTTGGAGCACAGACTCTGGTAGGGAAATACCAAACAGATACAACCACTATTTTCCTCACAAAAATTCAGTAAGTTAACAGGAAAAAAAAAAAAGAAAAGAAAAGAAAGATGAAGAAGAAGCCTGACCGGTGGTGGTACAGTAAATTGAGCATTGACATGAGATGCTGAGCTCCCAGGTTTGAAACTCCTCACTGGCTTGAGTGCAGGCTCATTGACGTGATCCCATGGTCGGTGGGTTGAACACAAAGGTCGCTGGCTTGAAGCCCAAGATCACTGGCTTGAGCAAGGGGTCACTGGCTCAGCTTGAGCACCCGCCACCCCAGTCAAGGCACATATGAGAAAGCAATCAATGAACAACTAAAGTGCTGCAACTACAAGTTGATGTTTCTCATCTCTCTCTTCCTGTCTGTCTCATTCTGTCTCAAAGAAGAGGAAGAAGGAGGAGGGGAAGAAGGAGAAGAGGGGGAGGAAGAGGAAGAGGAAGAGAAGGAGGGGGAGGAAGAAGAAAGGGAAGAAGAAAAGAAAGAAGGAAAGAAGGAAGGAAGGAAGGAAGGAAGGAAGGAAGGAAGGAAGGAAGGAAGGAAGGAAGGAAGGAAGGAAGGAAGGAAAGAAGGAAGGGAAAGAAGAACAGCAAGGATTGCTAACTTTATTACTTTTAGGGAAACTGAAGCCCCTAAAGTCAATTGACTGACAAGATTACAAGGTTAGTTTGAGTCAAAGTCTGATGTAGACACCAGACCCTCTCCTGGCTTCTTCCACTAGAACGGGCTGCCCTCTCCCATGAAATGAAACTGAAACATAGTAGGAAGAAAGTGATCCAAGCAAGTGTATCTTAATAGTGACATTTTTACACAAAACTACACAGACCATTGGAATGACCTAGAAGACCAAGCAGAGAGAAATAGTCAACAAAGTTAATCAAAACTCAGAAAGACCCTTTCACAAAACCCAATAACCAGCTTCCCCAGATGGCTCATAGGCAAACCCAGCCTGAAACCAAAGACCAGAACAACAGAACCACCAGAGTTTGTAGACACACATCTCAGAGATGTGGGCTAGGATACGTCTGAGGATATCAGCTGGATCAGTGGTCCAGGTGGGCTTGAACACAAGTCTTCTAAAATCTAATTCACTCTCCACAGCACCACACTGGCTCTTGCTCCCTCCTCTGTAAGAGAGGGTGCAGCCCCAACCACCATTCCACTTTCTATCGTTCTGAATCTGCCATTTCTAGGTACCTTATACAGGTGAAATAATAGAATATTTGGGACTGTTTGTGTGTCTGGCTTATTTCACTTAGCATAATGTTTTCAAGATTCATATACGTTGTATTATGTATCAGAATTTTATTTCTTTTTTAAGGCTTAATAGTGTTCCCCTATAATATATACCACACATTCTGTTTATCCATCCATCCATTGGTGACACGGAGTTTGCTTTGCCCCATTCAATTATTGTGAATACTGCTGCTAGGAACATGGTGTGCAAATATTACTTTGAGGCTCTGCTTTTACTTATTTAGTGTGTGCACCAAAGAGTGGAATTGCTGGATCATATGGTAATTCTATGGTTAGTTTAGTTTAGTTTTTTTTTTTTTTTTCAGAAACTGCTCTGCATATTTTTAAGCTAGATTTAGCAACAAGGCTGAACTTATAGAAGCCCGAGAACTGTGCTTAATTATTCTTTCATAAAACTATTACTGAGCACTTCTATATGCCATCATTGCATCAGACGCTAGGAATCTGGTGATAAGTAAACACAGACACAGTCGCATGAGTAAAGCTTCCAGTGTAGTGGGACACCAGGCAGTAAACAAATATATACACAATGAGTTCATCACAAGTGGGAATACAACTCAACTGCGAGAAAACAAAAACAAATAATCAGATTTAAGAATGTGAAAAAGACCTCAACAGACATTTCTCCAAAGAAACCACACACTCACACACTGGCCATCAGGTACATGGCAAGGTGCTCAATATTACTACCCATCAGGGACATGGATAAAGAAGATGTGGTATATATACACAATGAAATATTATCATTCAGCCATAAAAAAAAAAAGAAGGAAATCCTTCCATTTGTAACAACATGAATGGACTTTGAGGGTATTATGCTAAGTGAAATAAGTCAAACAGAGAAAGACAAATAGTGTATGATCTACTTGTATATAAAATCTAAAAATGTTGAATTCATAAAAATATAGATTAGAACAGGGGTTGCCGGGGGTTGGGAGTTAAGGGAAATGGGGGGATGATGGTCAAAGGGCCCAAACTTGAGTTATAAGATGAGTAAGTTCTGGGGACAGAACACACTACATGATAATTATAGTTAACACGAATGTATTGTATATGGGACAATTACTGAGAGAATAGATCTTAAATGTTCTCACCACACACAGACATAAAAGGTAATTATTTGAGGTGATGGAGGTGTAACTTATTGGTGAACCTGTTTTGCAATATATACATGTTATCAAATCATCATCTTGTACACTTTAAACTCCCACAATGTGTCCATAACATCTCAATGATTCTGGAAATCATAAGTGGGATAAGTGATATAAAGACCACTATGAGAGACCCTGTCTAAAAAGTCAAGGTAAGGTTCCCGAGGAAATGATGTTCAAGCTGAGATGAGGGGAACAACCCACAGCCGTGGTAACGAACTATGGCTTACAGGCAAATCCAGCCTCCCACCTACTTTTACAAATAAAGTTTTACTGAAACACAACCATTCTCATTTGCTTATATGTTCTCTATATCTATGGCTATTTTCATGATACAACAGCGGAGTTGAGTGGTTGTGACACGGATAACATATGGCTCGCAAAGCCTATCATATTGATCATCTGTTCCTTTACAGAAAGCTTGCCCAAAACACTCCAAAAGTCACTGAAGAGAGGATTAAATAAGTGGAAAGTATAGCAGGAGAGAACATAAGATGTGCACGGGCCCCTAAAAAGAAGGGGACCCAACAGTCTAAGCACTTTGAATAGCTGTATCAGCTCCCAGGGTGGGGAGTTGACTGTTAAAACCAATTGCCATACACTTGTGCTTCAAAACAGAAGTGTATCCTCTCTCCATTCTGGAAGCTAGAAGTCTGCCCAAAAAGTGTCAGCAGGGTTGGTTGCTTCTGGGGGCTCTGAGGGAGAATCCAGCCCATGCTGCCTCCCAGCTGCTGTTGGCCACGCTGGGAAATTCTTTGGCTTGTAGGTGCATCATGCTGATCTCTGCCTCCACTTCACGCAGTCTTCCCCTCTGTGTGCCCTGAGCCCCCTCCTTTTCTATCTCTTATGAGAACACCTGTCATTGGAGTGAAGGACCACCTTGATCCAGAATGATCTCACATTCATATTCCACCCTAATTGTAACTACAAAGACCCTTAGTTCAAGAAAGTTCACTTTTGAGGTTCCATGGGAAGATAAATTTGGTGGGTCCAAAGTTAACACACTATAGAAAGCAAAGAACTCGTGATGGCCTGTGTGATGGAGAAGAGGTAGAGAGATGAAGAAGGAGACGAACCGAGACAGACTAAGGGGGTCAATGCTATGGGCCTTTGAAGGACACACAAATGATAAAGGAGAGTCCCTAATCTTGGGGGGAGGGGGCAAATATACTGCTCACAAAAATCAGAGAATATTTCAAAATGAATATGAAGCGATAAAATATCCCCTAATTTTTGTGAGCAGTGTACATTAGCATGCAATCTGACATAAACTTAAAGTAAGTACCTCAAAAAGATGGTGTTATAATTGGATCAGTCCAAAAGGGACTCCAGAAATACTTTTCCAATCACACTTTCTAAATGGAGCCCCCTCAAAGTGTCAGATTAATAAGTTGCAAAAATGCTTGACAGAAAAATTAATATTTGAATGATAAGTCTCAGATTAAAAACGTCAAGATTTTTGAAATGCAATTTGAGTACTGTGGACACTATTTTTATCTGGTAATACACATTGTCTTCTTTTTTTTCCTTTTCTTTTTTTGAGATTCATTTGTCAAAGACTGGATCATTGAGACAAGTCTCGGGCTTGCTCTCCTGCTTGCCCGGACTGAGGCCATGCGACCCCATCTGTAAGTTCTGCTCAGCTCATTTATTATGGCCAAGGATGACCCTTGAAGGACGGCCTGTAAGCAGTTCCCATCCCATGCTCGGAGCACCACAGCAGGCCTCAGCCATTACTAATTCAGCTTGACCTTGTCCCAAAGTTTGGGGACTCAACAACTTCATCCATTTCCCAGACCCTGGCCACTTCTTGCAATTCTGTCCTAGTGGCAGGAACCAGGCCTTGCTTCCAGGAACGGAGATGCCGTGTTGATCATTTCTTTTGGATCTCACCCCATCGATGCGGAAGTCATGCCTCCCCCCACCTTCAGGGTTGCTGTGAGGCTGCTGCTACCACCCAAAAACTCCTGTAGCAAATACACATGGTAGATCCCAAGATCAGAGGCAAGAAACATAACATTTTTCTTAAATTGAACTTAATTTCTATTAAAGTTGTACTTTCTTGTCGTAGAAGCTGAACTCACAATTCAGAGTGTCCCCACCTCTCCTTTCCCCCAGGACCATGGCATAAGTGGAAAGAGACTGGCAAGGGCTACTGTAATTTATCCATGCTGGCATCTTGTGAGATAACTTTATTCCAATCCCTCTCATTGAGATCACTGTTGTAGCCTCCTTTCTGCCACCCCAGGGCCTTGGCAGATCCGGCTCTGCTAACTGTGGCCTCACTTGTTCTACCTCAGGTGAGAGACTAAGCCACATCTGTGCCACTCTGAGATCTGGGGAGTGTGGTGACTCCATCTAGGTACGCCATGCAGTCATTTCTGCTCCATCCGCCCTGCCCCATTCCAGGTGCAAGGGAATGCCGGGAGCTCAGCTGCTCCCTGGGAGTCATCCAGAAATGGGAGAAGTACATCCCTGTTATCAGACTCCTTGGATCCCTCTGGGGATGGTCTCAATCCCTCCAGCCCAACACTCAGAAGAGGGAAACAGAACAGGAGGCCTCTCCTCAGGGACCCACCTCTCCTCTTTTCCCATTCTCTCCATACCTCTAGTCAAATGGCCTTTTTATCTAGTCTCAGAGATAGGGAAATGGACATGACTAACTGTATCTTTCTGTGTCTTTTTACATAATACAGTGGTACCTTGACACACGAGTTTAATTTGTTTAATGGTCGAGTTCGTGACTCAATTTGCTCGTCTGTCAAATCGAATCTCCCCATTTGAATTAATGAGAATGCAATTAATCCATTCCAGCCCCCCAAAACCACAATTTTTTTGTTTTATATGCTTTTAAATAAGAAAATGTACTTAATAAATAACAAATACATATATATATATATACAGTATACACATATATATATGTACATAATAAGAGAGAATGTAAAGAAATAAACTGGTTTATGATGTGTATTTATCCTCAAGGTCAGGTAAAGATGCTGGTGGAGGGAGAGGATACATTAGCATAACAATGGCCTTCCCCAAGCAGGAAGGTAATTAGCAATTTCAAAGACAGCTGCCCAGCACCGTTTTTAACAATAAAAGTGAGCAAACTCAGAAAATACAAATTTTACAAACTCATTTGCCCAACAATCATCATTTTTCTCACTGACTTTTGGCTTTTTCACCACACTTTCCTTGCTTTCACTTAGAGGCCGTTTCAACAAAAACCTTTCCATGGAAGTTTGTTTCTTCCTCCCTTTCAGAACGTTCAGCAAGCCTTCTAGTGGAGGATGGCGGAAACTCGCGATTCAAATATCCGCTCATGACTTAAAGCAAAAAATCCCACGAGTGACTGCTCATCTCTCAAATTGCTCGTGATTTTTTTTTTTCCTTTTTTTTTTTTTTTTTTTTTTTTAATAAATTTTTATTAATGGTAATGGGATGACATTAATAAATCAGGGTACATATATTCAAGGAAAACATGTCTAGGTTATTTTGTCATCAAATTATGTTGCAAACCCCTCGCCCAAAGTCAGATTGTCCTCCGTCACCCTCTATCTAGTTCTCTGTGCCCCTCCCCCTCCCCCTAACTCTCTCCCTCCCTCCCTCCCATGTCCTCCCTCCCCCCCACCCTTGGTAACCACCACACTCTTGTCCATGTCTCTTAGTCTCATTTTTATGTTCCACCAATGTATGGAATCATGTAGTTCTTGTTTTTTTCTGATTTGCTTATTTCACTCCTTATAATGTTATCAAGATCCCACCATTTTGCTGTAAATGATCTGATGTCATCATTTCTTATGGCTGAGTAGTATTCCATAGTGTATATGTGCCACATCTTCTTTATCCAGTCTTCTACTGAAGGGCTTTTTGGTTGTTTCCATGTCTTGGCCACTGTGAACAGTGCTGCAATGAACATGGGGCTACATGTGTCTTCACGTATCAATGTTTCTGAGGTTTTGGGGTATATACCCAGTAGAGGGATTGCTGGGTCGTAAGGTAGTTCTATTTGCAGTTTTTTGAGGAACCACCATACTTTCCTCCATAATGGTTGTACTACTTTACAGTCCCACCAACAGTGAATGAGGGTTCCTTTTTCTCCACAGCCTCTCCAACATTTGCTATTACCCGTCTTGTTGATAATAGCTAATCTAACAGGGGTGAGGTGGTATCTCATTGTAGTTTTGATTTGCATTTCTCTAATAACTAATGAAGCTGAGCATCTTTTCATATATCTGTTGGCCATTTGTATCTCTTCCTGGGAGAAGTGTCTGTTCATGTCCTCTTCCCATTTTTTTATTGGATTGCTTGTTTGTTTGTTGTTGAGTTTTATGAGTTCTTTGTAAATTTTGGATATTAGGCCCTTATCTGAGCTGTCATTTGAAAATATCAGTTCCCATATAGTTGGCTGTCTGTTTATTTTGATATCAGTTTCTCTTGCTGAGCAAAAACTTTTAATTCTGATGTAGTCCCATTCATTTATCTTTGCCTTCACTTCTCTTGCCATTGGAGTCAAGTTCATAAAATGTTCTTTAAAACCCAGGTCCATGATTTTAGTACCTATGTCTTCTTCTATGTACTTTATTGTTTCAGGTCTTATATTTAGGTCTTTGATCCATTTTGAATTAATTTTAGTACACGGGGACAGGCTGTAGTCGAGTTTCATTCTTTTGCATGTGGCTTTCCAGTTTTCCCAACACCATTTGTTGAAGAGGCTTTCTTTTCTCCATTGTGTGTTGTTGGCCCCTTTATCAAAGATTATTTGACCATATATATGTGGTTTTATTTCTGGGCTTTCTATTCTGTTCCATTGGTCTGAGTGTCTATTTTTCTGCCAATACCATGCTGTTTTGATTATCGTGGCCCTATAATATAGTTTAAAGTCAGGTATTGTAATGCCCCCAGCTTCATTCTTTTTCCTTAGGATTGTTTTGGCTATTCGGGGGTTTTTATAGTTCCATATAAATCTGATGATTTTTTGTTCCATTTCTTTAAAAAATCTCATAGGGATTTTGATGGGAATTGCATTAAATTTGTATATTGCTTTGGGTAATATGGCCATTTTGATTATATTTATTCTTCCTATCCAAGAACAAGGAATATTTTTCCATCTCATTGTATCTTTTTCGATTTCCCTTAACAATGCTTTGTAATTTTCATTATATAGGTCCTTTACGTTCTTTGTTATGTTTATTCCTAGGTATTTTATTTTTTTTGTTGCAATCGTGAAGGGGATTATTTTTTTGAGTTCGTTTTCTAATATTTCATTGTTGGCATATAGAAAGGCTATGGACTTTTGTATGTTAATTTTGTATCCTGCGACCTTACTGTATTGGTTTATTGTTTCTAATAATCTTTTTGTGGAGTCCTTCGGGTTTTCGATGTATAGGATCATATCATCAGCAAAAAGTGATAGCTTTACTTCTTCTTTTCCGATATGGATGCCTTTTATTTCTTTGTCTTGTCTGATTGCTCTGGCCAGAACTTCTAGCACCACGTTGAATAAGAGTGGAGAGAGTGGACAACCCTGTCTTGTTCCTGATTTAAGGTAGAAAGTCCTCAGTTTTATGCCGTTTAATAGGATGTTGGCTGATGGTTTATCATATATGGCCTTTATCATGTTGAGATATTTTCCTTCTATACCCATTTTGTTGAGAGTCTTAAACATAAAATTGTGTTGTATTTTATCAAAAGCCTTTTCTGCATCTATTGATAAGATCATGTGGTTTTTGTTCTTTGTTTTGTTGATATGGTGTATTACGTTAACCGTTTTGCATATGTTGAACCATCCTTGAGATTCTGGGATGAAACCCACTTGATCATGATGTATTATTTTTTTAATATGTTGTTGTATTCGGTTTGCCAGTATTTTGTTTAGTATTTTAGCATCTGTATTCATTAGAGATATTGGTCTGTAGTTTTCTTTCTTTGTGCCATCCTTGCCAGGTTTTGGTATGAGGGTTATGTTGGCCTCATAAAATGTGTTTGGAAGTATTGCTTCTTCTTCAATTTTTTGGAAGACTTTGAGTAGAATAGGAACCAAGTCTTCTTTGAATGTTTGATAGAATTCACTAGTATAACCGTCTGGGCCTGGACTTTTATTTTTGGGGAGATTTTTAATAGTTTTTTCTATTTCCTCCCTGCTGATTGGTCTGTTTAGGCTTTCTGCTTCTTCATGACTCAGTCTAGGAAGGTTGTATTGTTCTAGGAATTTATCCATTTCTTCTAGGTTGTTGTATTTGGTGGCATATAATTTTTCATAGTATTCTACAATAATTCTTTGTATTTCTATGATGTCTGTGGTGATCTCTCCTCTTTCATTTTGGATTTTATTTATTTGAGTCCTGTGTCTTT
This sequence comes from Saccopteryx bilineata, assembly GCF_036850765.1. Classification (NCBI taxonomy): domain Eukaryota; kingdom Metazoa; phylum Chordata; class Mammalia; order Chiroptera; family Emballonuridae; genus Saccopteryx; species Saccopteryx bilineata. The sequence goes on along the minus strand of NC_089493.1, from coordinate 179,459,486 downwards.
TTTCCTTGGTGAGTCTTGCCAAGGGTTTGTCAATTTTGTTGATCTTTTCAAAGAACCAGCTCCTTGTTTTATTGATTTTTTCTATAGTTTTTCTGTTCTCTATTTCATTTATTTCTGCTCTGATTTTTATTATCTCCTTTCTTCGGCTGGTTTTGGGTTGTCTTTGTTCTTCTTTTTCTAGTTCCTTAAGGTGTGAAGTTAAGTGGTTTACTTCGGCTCTCTCTTGTTTGTTCATATAGGCCTGAAGTGATATGAACTTTCCTCTTATTACTGCTTTTGCTGCATCCCAGAGATTCTGATATGTCGTATTTTCATTTTCATTTGTCTGTATATATCTTTTGATTTCTGCACTTATTTCTTCTTTGACCCATTCATTTTTTAGAAGTATGTTGTTTAGTTTCCACATTTTTGTGGGTTTTTCCCCCTCTTTTTTGCAGTTGAATTCTAGTTTCAAGGCTTTATGATCAGAAAATATGCTTGGTACAATTTCAATTTTTCTAAATTTGCTGATATTGTCTTTTTGGCCCAACATATGGTCAATTCTTGAGAATGTTCCATGTACACTAGAGAAAAATGTATACTCTGTCGCTTTGGGATGAAGTGTCCTGTAGATGTCTATCATATCCAGGTGTTCTAGTATTTCGTTTAAGGCCACTATATCTTTATTGATTCTCTGTTTGGATGACCGATCTAGAGCCGTCAGCGGTGTATTGAGGTCTCCAAGTATGATTGTATTTTTGTTAGTTTTTGTTTTAAGGTCAATAAGTAGCTGTCTTATATATTTTGGTGCTCCTTGGTTTGGTGCATATATATTAAGGATTGTTATGTCTTCTTGATTCAACTTCCCCTTAATCATTATGAAATGACCATTTTTGTCTCTGAGTACTTTTTCTGTCTTGTAGTCAGCATTATTAGATATGAGTATTGCTACCCCTGCTTTTTTTTGGGTGTTGTTTGCTTGGAGTATTGTTTTCCAGCCTTTCACTTTGAATTTGTTTTTATCCTTATTGCTTAGATGTGTTTCTTGTAGGCAGCATATAGTTGGATTTTCTTTTTTAATCCATTCTGCTACTCTGTGTCTTTTTATTGGTAAGTTTAATCCATTTACATTTAGTGTAATTATTGACACTTGTGGGTTCCCTACTGCCATTTTATAAATTGCTTTCTGTTAGTTTTGTATCTAGTTTGATTCTTCTCTTTTGTTTTTCTATCATTTGTTTTTGTTTGTTTGTGTTCCATACTTCTTTCCTCTGTTGCTACCTTTTTTAAGTCAAGTGTTTTTGTGGTGGTTTTTTTAAGGATGGTTACCATTAAGTAATGAAAAGGGTACCTACCATATTCATTGTAGTACCCTATCTTATAAGTATTTCTGCACTTCATCATCCTTTGCTACTGTTAATCTCCATCCTCTCCCCCCTTTTTTTCCTTTGTTGTCACAGTTTAAGTTTGGTTTTATTGTGTTCTTGGTGGAGCTGTTACTTGTGGTGTTGTTTTCTTTTGTTCTTTGAATCTGGTTGGAAAACCCCCCTTAGTATTTCCTGGAGTGGGGGCTTTCTGTTGATAAATTCTCTCATCTTTTCTGTATTTGTGAATGTTTTTATATCTCCTTCATACTTGAAGGATAAATTGCTCGTGATTTAAAGTGCTCGTGTGTCAAGGTACCACTGTACTTGAACCTTGGCTTTGGATACAACAAAGCCAAAAATTTTACTTCTTTTTTTCTTCTGGTTCTCTTGTCCTGCCCCCTTAAGGTCAGGTGTTATAGAATATTCTAACCACTATAAAAATGGAAGTAGGGGTACAAGATAAGAAAAAGGGGGAAAACCTAGATTAATACAGCAAAATAATATCCCACTACTCTTCCCTTATGCCAATGGCCCTTGGCCACATCTGAATTCATCATGTCCAAATTCCTCCAGCCAGGTAGATCAATGCGCAGTAGCTCTTCCAACACCTGGGAAATTATCTACATGCTCTATGACATTGGGCAAGTTACTTAACTTCTCTGATCTACAGTTTCTACTTCTGTAAAAGGGATATAATAAGGGTTCTACCCTTTGAGTGAATTAGATTAAATGAGAGAATTCTTGTAAATCTCTTAGGACCTGGTCTGGCAGTTGAAAAGCATGCAATAAATGGTAGTTGTTATCCGTGACAGTCCAAGTTACATTACTTGTGTGGGAAGGCGTCCTTTCAAGCCATGGACTCCCATCAGTGACAGTGGAGTTAATTGGATTATATTTGGTCATGTCCTACGATGTGACAAGCAGAGACGCAATATCTTGTCCATCATTGGATTTCCATTAAAATATCATTAAGATTAAAAGAACTATAAAATCTTAACTGGGGCATTAATTTCCACAGTAATAAATTAAAATTTTCAGGTCAGCTACAATAACTATAATAAACAGCGGGGGCAGGAGGTGGCGGGGGGGGGGCAAGAGAAGAAAAAACTCTATAAACTAAACAGTTTAAGGTTGGCAGAGTGTAGCCTTTATTCTCAGTTGCTATTTTCTGTCACAATTTGTTTTTCTTCCATTTTAATTCAAAAATATTAGTGGGGAGACTCTACCCTCTCCCAGGCTTTACGCAATTCCTAGTACATGTTTGATCATTACAATTACCCAGCAAAGAGAAGTTTGGGGATGCCTTAATAACAGTCTTCAAATGTATGAAAAGTTATTACACGGCACATGATGACCAGCTGTTCCCTCCTTCCACAGAGGACCAGGAAAAATAAATAGGCTTAAAATTACAGGGCCCAATCATTTGACATTGATCCATTGAAGAATTCTGCAGAGTACAAAGTCAACTGTAGATAACTTTAAAAAGAGTTTAGAAAACATGGTGCAACCAAAAGAACATCTGACAAAGATTCGGGGGGTGTAGGCTGGTGTGCCGAACTGAAACCCAGAGTCCCTGCAAGCCACTGGTCCCCCAAGGCCATTTTCCAATCTGCAGAATCTTCCACACGGTCCTTAGTTATATAATGGGCTCAGAGGGTAACCAGAATTTCCCTGGGACCCAATAGCCATGGGTACAAATGAGGTCACTGTAAAACAATGCTTTATCAAGTGGGGGGGGGCATTTTTGCAATGCCTGGAGATATTTTGTGTGTGTGTGTGACAGAGACAGAGACAGAGAGAGGGACAGATAGGGACAGACAGACAGGAAGGGAGAAACATGAGAAACATCAATTCTTCGGTGCAGCACCTTAGTTGTTCATTGGTTGCTTTCTCATATGTGCTTCGACTGGGGGGCTACAACAGACTGAGTAACCCCTTGCTCAAGCCAGCGACCTTGGGCTCAAGCTGGTGAGCCTTGTTCAAACCAGATGAGCCCGCGCTCAAGCTGGCGACCTCAGAATTTCAAACCTAGGTCTTCTGCGTCCCAGTCCAATGCTCTATCCACTCCACCACCACGTGGTCAGGCTGCCTGGAGACATTTTTAATTGTCATAACCCAAGAAGGCAAGGTGCTACTGGCATCTAAAGTGTAGAAGTTAGAGATGCTGCAAAAATTCTACAACGCACAGGACATCTGCCCACAACAAAGAACACCTGGTTCAATGTGTGAATGGTGCCAAGGTGGAGGAAGCGTCCTCCAGAGTAAGAACCTACCTTTCTTTCATTGGTACACCTACTCACTTAGCCCTACTTCCCAGGGTCTAGGTTTTACCTGGCAATTTGAGAGCCTTTGGGTATGGTAGCTGTTGCTCTTCATGGGGTATTTCTAGCTCTACCTTCTGGGTCATGGTCAGGCTGCAGTTTCCTACCCTCTTTAGGTGTAGCCATGTGACTTGGTTTGAGCCAATTAAATGTGAATGTAAGGGAGGTAGTTAACTTGTAAGGCTATTGGATAATTTACTGGGCTCCCTTCCCTGCTCTTGCAGATGTCTTGGAAACACAGATCAAGGATCACAACGATGCCCTTATCCCCCTGGCTTCCTCAGTCATATTGATGAGCAGTGCCTCCAGTCAACCATGTAGTGTGAGAAATAAATGTTTCCTCTATAGTTGGACAGAACCAGGAGTATGATCATTTTAAAGATGAAAGGAAAAGATGATTTTTTAGAAGAGCACCATTTGAGGAGTATAGGCTGTCAAGTCAAACCTCATTAATTTAAACCCGTCTCTACCACTTACTAGGTCTGTGACCTTAAGTTATTTAACGTCTCTCCCTCCAGGTTTCTCATAAGTAAAATGGGGTAATAAGAGCATCTCCCTTCAAGATCAAGTAAGAATATTATTTAGAGCATTTAGTAAAGTGCATTGCTTGCTGTTATAAATATTAACTCATTTAACTCTAATAGCTCTGTGAAATAATTAGTATTATTATCCTGAACTGCATGGATGAAGAAAATGAGACACTATGAAGTTAAGTAACTTCCCTAAACCCACAGAACCAGTAAATGACAGAGGCACTATCCAAACTGAGGCTGTTCAGCTACTAAGTCCTTGCTACCAACCATGACACAATCACAGTGATGATGATGATAATGATGATGATGACAATGACAATGATGATAAACCACAATAATGTCAGTGTCTTAAAAATACTATCTGTTGGGCCCTGGCTAGTTGGCTCAGTGGTAGTGTCAGCCCAGTGTGTGGATGTACTGGGTTTGATTCCCTGTCAAGGCACACAGGAGAAGTGACCATTGACTTTTATACCCCTTCTACTCCCCCTTCTCTCTCTCTTCCCATCCCACAGCCATGGCTTGATTGGTTGCAGCACATCAGCCCTGGGTGCTGAGGATGGTTCTGTGGAGTTTCTGCCTCAGGTGCTAAAAATAGCTCTGTTGCAAGCATCAGCTCCAGATGGGGGTTGATGGGTGGATTCCAGCTGGGGCACATGTGGGAGTCTGTCTCTCTATCTCCCCTTTTCTCACTTGGAAAAAGAAGAAAAAAGGAATACTGTCTGTTGGGCCATGCTGAGTTACAGACAAATAGAGGGCCCAGATTGTACCCTCAGCAAGTTCACAGTCTATTAGGGAACATAAGACATAAACTTGTCAAATGCCCAGGCAAGGCAGAATGGGATAAGTACCCTAAAACAGATAAAGATAAGTGCTTGGCAATTTTATTACACCTACCATTTAACCCTACCATTTAACCCTCAGTTAACCTGAAAATTCAATTAACCAGAATCATTACCCATATGTTAGCATTAATCAAGGTTTTATAGCATCAGTTGAACTCATTTAACCTTACTAAGCTGATGATTGCATATGTATTGCAAGAGGAGTTAGGACCACAGTACCTCAGAGATCGGCTCCCTGGCTAAGTGTTTTCCTAAAAGCAAAGAGAACACGGCTGGGCGGACAGGGTGGAAGGGAGGAAACAATGTGTGCTTAGCCCAACTCAGTAAAAAGGGGGAGAAAACGTTGGTTTGTGGAAGACTAAGTAGGTCAGACGAGAAAGAAAGCGCCCTTGGCATCGCTGGCATTTTCTGGGTAGCGTCTGTCAGAACAGATGGCCCTGTTTCTCCTGCAGACAGTCCAAAGGACAGGGACTGGTGAGACAAGGTGTACCCGTCTATATAAAACCAACCATGAGGATGGGCAGCTCTGGAGCCCCCAAGCGCGATTTATAAGGAATGGTTCAAAAACACAAAAGGCAAGGAAATTCAGGGCGCGGGCAGAGCAACCACGGAGAGTAAGCTGTTTCCCTGGACAATACGACCTCCTTTCCTTCCAACCTGAGAAAATCCAATTCATCACCCATGGCCCAACCCAAGTACCCTGGCACCTGTCCCCTAAGTGCTCCTGAAAGAATAAAGTTGTTCATTTTTCTAAATCCCCCCCTTTTTTTATATATCGTTTTTGTACCATCTTTCACGCTGTGATTCACACAATGGGCTTCTCTAGGAAGGAGAAAACACTGAGATGCTGACAGTCATAGAAAGTTTGGTCAAGATCAGTACAGAGAGGGGTAGATGTAGGTTTACAGTTGTTCGTATGGAAAATAATATAATAATTAGTAAATAATACCATAATAAATCCTGTTCTGTGTGCTCATAACTGTAAACCTCCTTCTGGCCACCCCTGTTTGACCCATACCACTGAATGAAAGGCCGCGAGCATCTCTCTCTCCAGTTGACTATGTCCCTTTGCTAGTTTTATGAGCTATGTGTCAATGCATGCGACACAGTGGAACTCAATAAGCATGAAGCTCACTGTCAAAATTAATTTTACGGTGTTCCTTCCTCAACATTCTTATAATGAAATAAGAAGACTGTGCCCCTTGGACAAATGTCTAAGCAGATAAATGAAGCTTGCATTAATGGTAGGGACAGAGGGAGTAAGGTGCAAGAATTCAGATTTCAGTTCTAAGACTAATCCCACTGACATGTGACAGTCATGAACCAAACGTTCATCGGATTGAACCAATTTCTTCCCGTTTGAGAGCACACTAAGTCACACCAATATGGGAGTTGGAACATTCTCCTGGGAGATTTGTTTCCTAATTCCACTCAGCTAGAGTTTGTCTTCCCTATTCCCATTCTCTCATGACATTTTGTCTCTTTTTCATCAGTTTTATTTGTTGTGGCCCCCCCAACACGGTGAACCTTGTTTAGCCAATTCTTGAACTGAATCGGAAAGGTGACCTTACCAATCAGTTTTCTAATGACAATCTAAGAGCTAACTCAGTCCTGTTCTCTTTTAGACAGCAATGAAGGACTCCACTGCGATACCAGGGGTAGATGTGAGCTCACCCATCCCGTCATTAGCACCAAGGATTCGAGGTTATTGTCTACTGCGGTCACCTCTTTGAGCTCAGTGGCCCCTGAAGACATTGTAGCCAGACATACTTATAGACATGAGAGTCCCAAAATGAATATTAGTACGTCTGGGCCAGATTTGCATTTGCAGATTGGACTTGCTCTCCTTTTCCAGGCACCCTCCTAACCTGATTTCATCCAGATAAGGCTGTGGATACATGGTCTTAAAGGACGCCTGAACAAATGAATTCCAGGGCTGGCGCTTGCCCTCTGAGATTTGTAACAACATTATACTGAATATTGAAGATGAGACGAGAGGGCGATCAATGCTTCCTCAGCATTGATCCTCAGCAGTGTGTGTGCCTGTGTGAGTGTGTGAGTGTATGTGTGTGTGTTGTGTGTGTGTGTGTGTGTGTGTGTGCGCGTGCTTGTGCTGGGAGCCAATCTATTTAGAGTTGTCACTGCTTCCTACAATATCATCTTCACCTTCTCATTAAAACACTCCATTACCAAGTGTCCATTCCAGTAACATGATTGATATTTAAGTTGAGGCACAAGGATCTTTTCAGCCAGGGCATGGTGTTTACAGCCAAGACAAACAAAATCAAGCTGCAGAAGTACTGGTACCCATGTGACCCCCAATTCTAAAAGACCCTCCGTCCCTTTCCTAGCGTTCCCTTCCAGTGTTTAAGAGAGAGGTCGTGACTTCAAAATACCACGTTAGGTATCATTAACACACAGAAAAATCTCAGAGAACGGGTCAGATTGCCCTGGCTTCCCCCACCCTCTGAGTGGGTGGTACATATTTTTTTATTAAATGTTTATATCCTGAACTTTCATGGCCCCCTTGCTTCTGAAGTAAGCAAAATGGAACCTGACGTGAATGACCCAGTCTATGGCTTGCAAACTGGCTAGTTCTTGAATAAGCCATTTAATCTCTGGGAATCTCGGTTTTCTTGTCTATAAAACTGAGCTCGTTATCCAGAACTCTCTCACAAGGTTGCTAGAAGATTTGTTTTGCAAATACTTAAGGTTATTAGTATTCAATGTTCTTCATTTTATAAGAAGAGAAACCAAAGCACAGGTTAAAAAAAGAAAGAAAGAAAGAAAGAAAATGCCTCTTGTCAATTAGATAGGAGTGAAATTTAGGAATTAAATTTCTAATCCTATTTTTGTTCCTTGGATAACACATTTCCTATCCTTTTACCTCTAGCCAATAAACAAACAAACAAACAAATAAATTGCAAGCAAGACCTGTGTCTCTGAGGGAACACACCATGAAGGTATTCATTAGGCACTCACTGAGGAAGTACTACATGCTTGAGCACTGTTTTTAGGTGCCTTAAGTGAATTACCTCTTCTAAAAATCATAGCAGCCCTATGAGGTCTGTAAGCTGCGTGCTAGTATCCCCATTTTAAAGATAAGTAAACCGAGGCACTGAGATGTCAACTAACTTTCTCAAAGTCGCAAAGCCATGGCTCAAACCGGAAGAGTCTAACTTCAGCGCCCACAGTCTTAACCCATGTCTCAAATGGTGGGACTTCAGATGACACACACAGGATTGTAAAGGAAAGGGAACTCATTGGGGAATTCTTCCAGTGTCTCTTGAATGATTTCAAAGAGGCAGAGATGTCAGTGTGGTCTCTGCAGCTACAGAAGCCACGAGACCTCATACGAGACCGAATGCCTGAGCTATGAGGTTCCCTAAGTTTTGCTCCACAGATCACTTCGGGCATCAGAGAGCCTAGACATCACCGCAGAGAAAAACATGCAGCTCGTAGGGACAAAAGAGAATAGCTCCGAGGGATTGCACTGAAACCCACACCGACAGCACAGGATGAAAGCAACAAGCTGGGAGAGAAGGGAAAGGCTACTGGCTCCTGGAGACAGAACTCATCTGAGTTTGAGAAGAACAGATTATTTCTTTAGGCAGCTGAGCAGAAATCCATCGACACAGAGGATCCACATTTCCAGGGTGCGAGACAAGACGCAGACCCGTCCCCCCTCAGCCTGATGGAAGGCGGCACGTGGTATCCCTCAAGGAGGCATGAGCAATATTTTAGGGGCAGGTGGGCACATCTTTAAATAAAATTGAATCCCATTAGGGGAGAATTATTCTTTTATCATTTTCTTTTCCATGCTCCTGATTATTATCAGGTCTTAATATGATACTAGTACATTTTTTAACAACTCCCTGACACCTGTAACCTACCTTTCAGCCAAGACGGGCAGGTAATACAGTATCGAACCAGAAGTGAATAAATTCTTTCATTCTCACGGTGTTCACTTTTATGGCTGCCTTTCATTTATGTCAGGATTTTTTAGTTGTGGTAATAAAAGATTCTTCTTAGAGTAAATTTATGTAAAAAAATATAAATTTTTAAACACATGTAAATTTTATTACATAAAAAGTTATAAGGGTTGTATGCACGTATGGCATAAAAATTGCGATGATGGTTTATGAATGACAGAAGTCTGGGGATCTTATTCTAAGCCCTTCAAACAAGCCCTATGCTACCCAGGAGCAGCGTCCTGTCCTGCGGTAGTTGGGCCCACTTGAGGATCACATCTGTCTCTGGAGGCCACTCTTGAAGAGGAACGCAGACATGCTCCAGGCTATCCAGAGGGACCGGAGAATGACCGGAACAGAGGACAGAATACGAACCACAGCAGAAGAAGGTGAGAATGACAGGCCTCTCCACAGGGCAGAAGAGCCGCTGTATAGAATCGAAAGACCAGCTATGTGGACAGGACTTGGTGGGTTGGGTCTTTGTGTCCAAAAAGGACAGACCTGGTTCTATCTATCTGGACATAGATACTGTCAAGAAACCTATTTCTGCACACTACATGGAGCTTTCCTGCAGCCCAACCTGTCCGTGGGTAGAATATAGTAGCAAGACGTAGGCTTAGGGACCAGAAGGTGTCCCTGGGTTCCATCTTGCCACCAGTACTTCCTGGTAAATGAGACTGTAGACAGAAACTTAACTCTCTGACTGTGTGTTCCTCATGTATAAGGTGAGAAGGTGAGACTAGATGAAGGACGGTGAACAGGTTCACCTTGATAATGCTGATGGCTTGGTACCATATTTCCCCATGTATAAGATGTTCCCATGTATAAGACACACCTTAATTTGGGGGCTTGAAATTTGAAAAAAAATAAAATAAAATTGATACAACTACTCATCACTGTAAAAATTCCCATCCATTAGCTTGTCTTCATCTGTGTCTGTCTTCATATTATATTGCCTCGCCCTCAGTTCTGTCTATGGCATTTGAAACACCATACTTCTTAAATGACTTGACAACGATCTCAATCTTGATATTATCCCAGGATCTTTTCACCCAGTACAATGAGCACGAAGACAAGCATGAAAATGTAGGAAATGCAAGTAAAAAAATCTACAACAATGAGCCCCAAAACAAGTATGAAAAGGTGGGAAATGCAAGTAAAAAAACCCCTCAACCACTGTATAAGACGCATCCAGTTTTTAGATCTCAAATTTTTCAAAAACGGGTGCGTCTTATACATGGGGGAATATGGTATCTGCTGCCTGGAACTTCTTGTTGAGAATTTTAAAGTCACATTCGGGCTTAGTGGGAAGAGGAGCAGATTAGCAACATCTACCATGAACAAAGGCGGCAGTCACTCCGTTTCTGATCGCCTGGACCAGATAAAGTATCACTACGATCCCTCCTGGCTCTACCCCACATCAGCTGCACACCACTTTCTTCTACTGACAAACAGGCTCACTTCCAAAATCAATTCCTGGCTGAAAAAGAATGCCACACTATCTTCAAAAAAAAAAAATTTTTTTTTCTTTTTTGCTGTGTTCATTAGTGTCAACTTTGTTTATGGATATCAACAATGCCTTCTCTGTTTTTATGGGATTATTTCAAAAGCCACAAATCCTGGACCACTCTGTGTTCTCAGCAGCAGCCTGGTGGATCTCTGGGAATGCTATCAATTACAACAAAGTAAGGACTCAAAACTTACCTGTCCCCCAGGTTTCTTAAAATTAATGTGCTGCTTCTGCTGCCCTGCCTGACGAATAAAGGGGGAATTCTGTTCTCCCTTCACTCTTGTAAGACCGACCTGTGCTTCTGAGGAGTGAAACCATCCCTCACTCACCTTAAAGATGTTTGGAACAAGCGTGCCCTCCTGCAAGGGGACTTCCTCCCCCCCAGACAAGCCCTGAAGAGTAAATCTGCCCTTCCGATGATGATGTGAGTTCCATTTTATTTCATTTCCCTCCTCATCCATAACGTGCGGTATAATAAATGACTCAGCACTCGAACGCCAGGAGAGATCTAAAAGAGAATGCATTTGTCATGAGCCCCCATAGACTCTGCTGACTGCTGGTCCTGTTAGAGTGTGACTACACTTCATATTTCATCCGCATTCTGCTTAATTTACCGCCCGCGTCATCCCGCGGGGCTATCAACCTGGAAAGGGGATGCCCTTGTTGTGTGGACTTCCCGGGTACTGACGGGCGAGGGGCTGGGGCTGTAGGGAGAGGGCCATCATTCATAATTTCCCACTCCGCTTCGTCGAGGCAGGCAGATGCCTCGGCGCTCCAGGGAAAGGTGGACTTGAAGCTAAGCAGATGGGAGGCAAGTACCTCAGCAGCCTGTGTGCCGGCTGCAGTGTCTCTAGCTACGTGTCTAAGCAGAAGAGTGTTCACGCTTTTTACTACTGAGTGTGTAAATCCATGTTGCCCAGTACTCTAGCTATTAGCCCCACGTGGCTACCGAGCACTTGAAACGTGGCAGGTCTACGCTGAGATGTGCTGAGTGTGCAAAATACCCATCAGATCACAAAGAGATAGTTCAAAAATAAATACAATAATTTTTTTATTTTGGTTCCATGCTGAAATGATGATATATTGGATAAACTGGGTTAAGTTACACATACGGTCAATTTTCATATTATTCAGTGGCTTTTTACTTTTTAACGCAGCTATTGGAAAACTTTAAATTGCATGTGTGGCTTCCGTTATGTTGATACTAGACCTCACTGCCCTGCAGTCAGAATATCATCAAAGCCCAGCCCTTCCTTCTTCAGAGAGGAAACCAGCAGCCTGGTGGGGAAAGCAGCTTGACTGTGGTCACACAGCTGGGGAGACAGAGCTGGGGATGAGTCCCCACGGCGCCAGTGCCCAGTCCTGACCCCTTCCCCACACGTCATCTCCTAATAGGAGGACATGGTTCTAATAGGAGGGAGACCTGGACTTCATTGCAGAGTCCAGCCCTTAACTCAATGGTGACGGTGGTGACACTTCCACACCCCAGTTATCACTTCGCCAAAAGGGCAAATACATCCCCCATGGTTGATGGGGATATCAGAGAAATCTTAAAATAGGAGCTTTGGGAACCTTACAGGACAGCACAATAATGAGGCATCTAGCACAGAGTATCAGAGCTCAAACATTGGAACGAGACCACGTAGCTGCATTTCAGTCCTGACACCGCCACTACCACTTTATGTTGATTATTTAAATTCTCTGGGTCTCGGTTTTTTCACCCATATTCATATTTATCTTATAAAGTGGCTGGCAAAATTAAATTAGCTAATACATATTATACACATAGAACAGTGCCAGGCACATAACAAATATATGACAAGTGTGAGATATTGTAATTAGAGATGATGGTTACAATTAATAACATGATTAATGACTATTATTGGAGAAGATTGTTATCTAATATTATTAGAGATGATAGTCTACTTTGAGCAGCCACATTCTTGTAAGTAGAACTCATAATTTTTTTTTTTCTTAAAGGTAAGCTCATGGGTGATCGCCCAGTCTGTGTGACTTTGGGGACAAGACAATGAACCAATGTCCCTAAAAGAAGGATCAGTTTCACTATCTCAAAAAATATTAATAATACTAATACTTTCTTGGGGTTTTTTGTTTGTTTGTAGTATATTTTTCTGAAGTGAGAAGCGAGGGAAGGCTGACAGAGAGACTCTCACATGCGCCCGACTGGGATCAACAAGCACGCCCACCAGGGGGCGATGCTCTGCCCATCTGGGGTGTTGCTCCGCTGTGACTAGAGCCATTCTAGCACCTGAGGTGGTGGCCATGGAGCCATCCTCAACGCCCGGGCCATGTTTGCTCCAATGGAGCCTTGGCTGCAGGAGGAAAAGAGAGAGAGAGAGAGAGAAAGGAGAGGGGGAAGGGTGGAGAAGCAGCTGGGCGCTTTTCCTATGTGACCTGGCCTGGAATCGAACCCAGAACTTCCACACACCAGGCTGATGCTCTACCGCTGAGCCAACTGGCCAGGGCTTTCTTCAGTTTCTGGGAGAATTAAATGCCTAATACACTGACTGAAAATCAATGTTAGCTTTCTACTTTAAATAACAACAAAAAAAAGCTTTCTGTCCACTAGTAGATATTTTAGTACCACCATTAGAAATGAATCTTTTCAATTCCAAGTGTCTGTTCTATTGGATTCCTTTACCTCTCTTCCTTCTCTCTCTAATCACATACAGAACTCCATCAACTCCCAACAAACTTCTAGACTCCGGCATTCTTCTAACTGTAGTCCTCTCTCCTTCCAAATACTGCCCGACTTGTGTAAACGGATGGTCTGCACCTAGTGCCTCTTCTTGTTTGTTTCCCATGAATAATGTCTTCTGATGCAAGCCTGAGTCTACGTCACATCTCTCCGCAGAGGGTTTTCAAAGGCACCACAAGACGCCAAGTGGCACTGCCTTTTCTTGGTCTTTTTCTTGACTTTCCTGTACAACCTCCTTTTAATTCTTTGTTCCCCTGCTACTCCACTGACCGCTCATCTTCTCACTGCTCTTCACGGTTCACTCTTCCCCTCCCTCACCTTGACCTTCCTCAAGGTCTAACATTCCCCTCTGTACTCTGCCTGTTCTCTACCGGTGAACTGATTCTCCTCATGGCTTCAAAGATCTATCTCCCTCCCTCTCTCTTCCCCACACCTTGCCTTTCTCTCTCTCTCCCTCTCTTTTCTCACTCTATTTTAGGCATTTTTAAGTAAATGGCCCTTTCTTACAGCAACCTTGAAGCTCTTCTCAAATGACTGACCATTATTTCAGTTAGTGATCTTACTATTCTCCCAGTTTTTCAATATTGAAGACTTAGACTTTTCCTAGAGTCCTTATCTTGGTTTATGACATCTCAGAGCTAGAGTCTGTACTTTCTATCTTACTAGTTGTGTTAGTCAGAGCTCTTCAGAGCAATGGAAATAACAGAATATATGTAAACACACACATATACAGACACAAGGAGAGAGAAAGAGAGGGGGAAGGGGAGAGAAGGAGAGAGAAAGAGAGGGGGAGGGGGAGAGAAGGAGAGGGGAAGAGGGAGGGAGGGAGGGAGGGAGGGAAGAGGGAAAGAGAGAGGGAGGGAAGAAAGGAGGGAGGGAGGGAGGGGAGGGAGGATGATTATGAGGAACTGGCTCATGCAATTAATTAAAAGGCTGAGAAGTCCCACAATCTGTTGCCTGCAAGCAGGAGATTCAGGAAAGCTGATGGAATAGTTCTGGGTTTGTCCAAAACTTGAGAACCAGAGGAACTAACTGTGTAATTCCTAGTCCCAGGGCAGAAAAAAACTATTGTCTCAGCTCAAGTAGTCAGGCAGAGAAAAGGCAAATTCTCCTTTCTTCCACCTTTTTTGTCCTATCTGGGTCCTCAGTGAATTTTACCATGTCCACTCACATTGGAGGGAGCAACAGGTCATATTTAGTCTACCAAAATTCAAATGCTAGTTTCATTCAGAGTACCGTCACAGACACAGCCGGAAATAATGTTTCTCCCAGTTTCTGGGCACCCTGTGGCCCAGTCAAGCTGACACATAAAATTCACAATCACACCAGCTAAGTAACTTTGACCAAATTGCCCAACCTCCCTGACCTCAGTTTTCTCATCTGTAAAACAGGGTTATTGTGAGAATTATATAGGTGAACACCTTCAGACACTTCACGTATCCTTTTATTCACCTTGAATATCGCCCACCAACTGAATTCCTACTCATTCATCAAATGAATTGCCCATGGTGGGTATTTTTCCACTCACACATAAAAAATATTCATTCAGTGTTGGGTATTATTTATATTATTACTACTCCATATTTAACTTGCAGAATTAACTTGTAGATTCTTTTACCCTTGCCGTAACTCACTATGACTTGTAGATTCTCCTTATGAGATGCTTTCTGTGTCTCTTTATCTTTTTCCATTTTCCATCCCTACAATTTCCACCAGGCTTTTATCATTTCATAACAAATCTTCATTCAATTTCCAACAGTGTCTTCTAGTCCTTGTCTCCATTCATCAGCCCTGCCAGGCTAATTTCTTTAAAATCCTACTATTATTCTGTCACTTCCGTATTTGAAAGCCTTCCAAGATGCCCCATTGCCTTTCTGCCGTTAAAAAAAAAAAAAAAAAGTAATAACATCGAGGCCCTCCATTATCTGGCATTAAATTACTTTTCCAGTCTCATCTCCCAAAATTGCCTACAATATTCTCCACTCGAGCCCTACTGATTTATTTCTTGGTTTTTGAATCAACTTTGTGTTTCCACATCAAGGCCCTTGCTGGCAGTATCACCTGCCTTGAGGAACCTTCATGCTTCTATGTATGAAATTCTGATTCCTTAAATCTTCCCCTGATCAGCCTTACTCAAACCACATTCTACCTCCTTTGAACCCACCACCATACCTATAACTCTTGGTTGATCATGAATCATATACTCACTATTTTTGTCAGCAAGTTCATAGGCTTTGAGCTAGAGATTAGGTTTGGTTTGAGCTCCTGCCTCCTACTAGCTGTGTGCACTTGAGCAAGCCCCATAACCTCTCTAACTCTGTTTCTTCAGCTATAAAAATATAATTTTATCAACTTCACAAAGATGGCTATAAGATTAAACAAGATATTGCATCTAACATATGTCAGCTGTCAAGATAGCAAAATGCACTCAGATGGGAAGAAAATATTTGCAAGTCATATATTTGATAAGAATCCAGTATTCAGAATATAGTAGCTTCCAAAACTCAACAATAAAAAGTCAAGCGACTCAATTTAAAAAAGGGGTAAAAGATTTCAATAGGAATTTCTCCAAAGAATATAGTATGCAAATAGTCAATAAGCCCTCAAGATCATTTGTCATTGGGTAAATTATAGAAATACAAATCAAAACCACAATGAAGTGCCTCTTCACGCCCACTAGGATAACTACAATTTTAAAAACAAGAAAATAAGTGTTGGCAAAGATGTAGACAAATTGGATACTTTATACATTGCTGGGGGTGGGAGAGATGTAATAAAATGATGTGACTACCATGAAAAGCAGCCTGGTCCTTCCTCACAAAGTTAAACAGAGTGTTACATCTGACTCAGTAATCCACTCCTAGTGGGATTAGTTTCAAGAAGAACAGAAACATGCTCATACAAAAACTTATATCTGAATGTTCACAGCAGCATTATTCATAATAGCCAAAACATAGAAACAACACAAATGTCTACCAACTGATGGACGGATAATCAAATGTGGTGCATTCATCCAATGGAACGTGACTTAGCCATGGAAAGGAATGGTGTATTGACCTTGGAAACATTGTGCTAAGTAAAAGAAGGCAGACACAAAATGCCATATGTTATATGACCCCATTTATATGAAATGTCCAAAATGAGTAAATCCATAGAGAAAGCAGATGAGTAATTTTAAGGGATTGAGGGGAGGGGAAATCAGGAGTTACTGTAACAGGTACCAAGTATCCTTTGGGGGTGATGAAATTAGAGAGTGAAATTCTAATTTGATGGTTGTACAACATTGTGAATATACTAAAACAGGCGCGCACACACACACACACACACTATATATATATATATATATATATATATATATATATATATCATATATGTATATATATACTTTTAAATGGTGAAAATTTTGGTGCATAAATTATATCTCAAAAATGTGTCAGACAGAGATTGTTATAGACATTAAGTGATCTGCTAAGTTCCCCCTGCCTCCTCATTAAAAATGGTGAAGTTAGTATTCGAAATCACATTGTTCTGATGACGCAAACACCATGCTTTTCGCCACCCCACTAAGCTTCCCCTCACGTGTGCTGAAGCAGAGAGCCACAGGAAAACAAGCCTTTCAGATGGCTCTGCCATAGTAACTAAAAAGTTGTTTGTTCAATCGTGTGATCACTTGATGGTGAGTAAAGAAGAAGGTTATTCATATCCTTTGTTCAACTAAATGAATCTGTGGAGACTATGTTAATAAATCTAGCCAAATACACAAAAGATTATACAGATAACTTGGATGCGGGAGTAGAAGAGAGGCAGAAAGAACATTATCAACACCGCTTTTGCCTCAAGAACACATGGCAAGCACTGCTTTTGCCAAAGAGATTATGAAAGGAGTTAATAAAAATCAAATTAAACTTTAGGGAAAATTGGTTTGACAAATAATTCTTCAGCTAGAGACTGTGTATTAAAGCAAGGATTAGAGGGAAACAGCAAATATTTCTGGAGTGCCAGCCACAATGTACAAACTCAGACACACATGGCTTCGCAACCCTCCCCGGCCACTTTCTCAGCCGAGTAACCTTGGCCAAGTTACTTAATTTCTCCAATCATCTTTTTTTTCTCTTGTGTAAACTACAGAAAATAAAATTCCTCATAAGGTTATTATTTTTATATCAAGGGCAGCAAATGGTGGCTCTGATGATTAATTATTATCCACAGACCAGGAATAATGATACAACCCAACATTTGGGTGTGTGTGTGGGGGGGGGAGTCAATTGAAAATATGCAATTTTGAGCACAACTTCCCTGTGTCAAAACAAGTCCCTGGTCCTATACTGCCCCTTCATTAGGAGTTAACCCTCAAGGACCCCTACCAGGACAACTTTGGCAGATGGATGTTACTCATATACCTTCATTTGGCGAACAGTCGTATGTCCACATTACAGTGGATACATATTCCGGATCTATAGTAACCTCTGTCAGAACAGGAGAGGCTGCTGAGCATGTTATAGCTCATTGTCTGTATGCATTGTTCTGTTATTGGATTTCCTAAACTGGCTAAACTGAAAATGCTCCTGCATATGGAGCAAAAGCATTTACTGTATTTTTTCATGCTTACAATCTTTAAAGTTAAAGTATTATTAAAGTGTATTCAGCAAACATTTTAAGGTCAATTAAAAAAAATTAAAAGGAGGTAGTCATATCCTGGAACTCCTATGGGTCTACCATATTATGCTTTCTACTTAAAAAAAAAATTTACATTTCTTTTGAATGCTGATGAACAGGAGACACCAAATCTTTTTCACCTGCAAACTACTACCTTCTTTATTAGATCCAGCTAATAATACTGTTTTGTCTTTTTCCAAATAGCTCCAGATATATGAAAAATATTTATATAGGCGGATGGGGATCCTCAAACCCCTCAGCGAGATCTTCTGAGCATGGCTTTTAAGATACCTAGAGGCAGAAAAAGCCCAATAGAGATCAGGGGAACTACCAGCTCTTAGGATACACCCTTAAAGGCTCCAACACCCCAAAGGGGTCTCATAGGATGCCATCTGGGTCCTGCTTCAATAGTGGAAAGGAAGGTCATTGAGCTAAAGCCTGCCAGGCTTACATGCCTCTGCTGTGAGGAAACAGGAACACTGGAAGGTAGGCTTCCCCCTCACTCCTCTAAGGGAGGGTTCAGTCTCTTCCAGCCATGCTCCAGCCACCTATGACCTAACCTTGCCCAGAAAGCTGGGGTTTGCCACTGAAGGCTGAAGGTAAACAGGGCCATCGGTCCCATCTATGACACTGTGGACGAGCCTAGGGTATTTCTTCCAAGAAGCAGGTAAACTGATCTCATTTGCACAAGGGCCACTTAACTATGTTTTGCCTGAATAGTCAGGTTTTTTATTCTTCCCTCAAAGATCTCTGTTGTGGGTGTTGATAGTCCTATTTTCTGCTGCTTTGCTTAATATATAGTGTTTCCTTTATCCCTCCTACCTCAATGTCCCACTCATATTTCAGGCTGGGACCTACTCCTAATTTAGAGCTCTCTTTCCCCCTTTTGCCAACTTATATTATGAATCTACCTTTGCCACCCAGCTTAGTGTATCCCAAGGTTCTCTTTACCATGCCACAGTCGCAGAGCTCCAGAGAAAAGCAACCTGGTCTCATCTCTCCAGGCAGAGGAGAACAGAAGCTCCATATCCACGCATGCTGCAAATGGCTTTTCCAGTCTACCTGAATCATTACCAGCTAGAAGCAGCAGTCATTGGGACTTGGACATGAGCTGCAAAGTATAGAATGATGACAACAATTCCAGTGCCATGCGGACTTTTCCTGGATGTGGACTTTTCCTGGACTCCTGCTCCCTGTGACAGATCCTAACAGACAGAACTGTGGTTGGGTTGCATTTTTCAGGGATTTGGCATGGTGATGGGGCCAACTTGGACTTGGTGAACATGTTAAGGACACTACTCTTTTTTGGATTCTTGCTGTATTGGACAAAAGTTTGCTTAAAGGCTTTTAATAACTGTAAAAAAAAAAGAAGGCTGAGATAACATCAGAGTAATGGCGGGGTAAGAAGCGATACTGATAAATCTCCCCCAAAACTCAACAAGATCTTCAACCAGAAACAGAAAAACCTATACTTGGAGCCTCCAGATGCTTCGCAATACACCCGAAGGTATGGTCGAGTGAAAAATTGGCTAAATATATAACCAAACCCCGAAGGAAATAGGGAGTAAGAAATGCTCTGCCTTCCTCACTAACCTAAACAGGGCGGCTTTCTCTGGTAACTGTGAATAAAGAAACTGAGGCAGGCAAAGGGGGTGAATAGATCCAGGCCGCCGCGGCACAAATGGCCGAACCAGGCTGTGGCACGGAGATCCAAGCCGAGGAAAAACTGATCCTGTGGCAACCCGGGCAATACAAGCTAACACTCGCGCCAAACCCACACAAAGAAAGACAAGCGGGGCAGCCATTTTACCCTATCTCCTAGTCGGTGCGCAGTTAGTGGGTGAGAGATTTCTTCCTAAGCCCCGGGAGTGGGTGCCCGTGTTACCCCATGGAGAGGCAGAGTCAGAGGTCTTTCTGTGGGCCGAAAGCAGAATCTCTGGGCAGCCCCAGTGCCCTGGGAAAGCCGCGCACGGGAGGGAGCGAGAACTAATTCCAACGGTGGAAATTTTCCGTGTTGGTGGGGGTTTCACTCAGAGGGAAACGCGGCCGGCCTCATATCCTGGTCTGCGCGCACAGATAGTGAGTGAGAGATTCCTCCGAGTGCCTCGGCAGTGCGTGCCCATGTTATCACACAGAGGGGCAGAGTCAGGGGCCTTTGTGTGGGCCAAAGCGGAATCTCGGGCCACCCCAGCGCCTTGCAAAAGGCGCGCATGGGGACGGAGCGAGAGGCAATTTCAATGCTGCAACTTTTCCATGCGGTTGGGGGTGAGACTTTTCCATGCGGTTGCGGTTCCATGCACTCAGAGCGTGAGACTGCTGGCCGGATATCCTGGTCTGCGCACGCAAATAGTGAGCGAGAGTTTCCTCCAAGCGCCCCGGGAGTGGGCACCCATCTGTGTTACCGGACAGAGTGGCAGAGCCAGAGGTCTTTGAGTGGGCGGAAAGCCCGCCTGATTATGCTAGCAGCTCTGACTGACTGAGCCTTACCCAGAGCCCTGTGCTGAGTGGAAATAGAGTGGGGAGTTGCCAGCTCTTTGAGCCTCTTACTATCCAGGCAGAGGCAGCAGCAACTCCATAGCTGGATTATCAGGCTACTAATTGAGGAAGGAAAGACTAGGAGAGAGGCTCCAGGAACACGGACTCTCTCACTGTTGGAGCCTATAAATGCTAATGAGCCTCGACTGCCAACGAGACTGAAGCACAATACATGACATCGCCATAGAGACTTATCAACTGCAAACCTCTACCTGAGCATGCCACAGGGGCAGAACCCGGGGTACAGAGTCACCGACCAGGAAGAGGGAGAGAAAAGAAAAAGCAAGAAGATAACCTCTCAAAATCAAGAATAATCTGCAGACTTTATAACCTATCCCATTTTATTATATTTGTTCGTTTGTTTCTCTTATCTTCATTCTTGATACTTTTTTTCCTCTTCCAATTTGGCCGATTAACTCTCTGCCGGTCTTACTCTCTCCTCTCCTTGAACTACACTACACATAAGTGTTACATCTCCCATTATCTGTTCTCTCCTCTTCCTTTCTCTCTATGAGGGTTGCACTCCAAAACCCTTAACTCTCTCTCTCTCTCTCTCTCCTTTCTTTTTTCTTGTTTTAGTGGTTCCCTCTTTTTTTTCTCTCTCTCTTTCTTTTCTCCCTCTATATTAGTTTCTTCCTTTCTCCTTTACATCTCCTCTCATTCAAACCTCAATAACAAACAAATTATCTTATCTGGGACTCAAACTTATGTTTGTGGCATTTTGGGGGTTTTTTACTTCACCTTTTTAACTCACTAGCAGTGCTCCCATCCCTGGCTCTCCATTTTATCTAGTTCTTGTTCCACTAAATACAATAGTAATTTTTTAATTTGTCCCCCCATTTTTCCGTTTTCCTCTTATTCTTCTCATCATAACTCTTAGACAAACAACACCTAAAAGCCAATCATTTTCTTCTTGACCCAAATTTTTTCCTAATTTGCTTTTTGTGGGTCCATACCCCCTTTTTTTTCTTTTTTTTTTTTTTGCCCCTTTATTACTTTTCCCCAATTCAGGCCCTCCATCACAGGCATTGTTTGTTATAATTCACAGTTCACCACAAGATTTTCTCAAGAAAGAGGGGAGAGGAGAGGAGAGGAAAAAAGGAGGGGGGGGAATAATTTCCTGTTTTAAAAAATTTTTTATTTTATTTTATTTTTCTTTATTTCATTATTAATTTAAAAAAAACTTTTTTATTTTTTATTTTTTATTTTTTTAACTTTTTATTCTTTATTAAATCTCATTAATACTATCAACAAAACCACCTTCAGATGCCATTAAGGAAGAGAAAATCGAATATCATGGATACAAAAGAAAGGTAACACAGCTAGATGAGGAAAAATTAATGGAGAAAAAATTTAATATATTGGAAACCTTGGAACTAAATGACAGAGAATTCAAGATAGAAATCCTAAAAATCCTCTGAGATATACAAGAAAACACAGAAAGGCAATTTAGGGAGCTCAGAAAACAACTCAATGAACACAAAGAATATATGTCCAAGGAAATTGAAACTATAAAAACAAATCAAACAGAGATGAAAAACTCAATTCACGAGCTGAAAAACTAAGTACCAAGCTTAGCTAATAGAACAGGTCAGATAGAAGAGAGGATAAGTGAAATAGAAGACAAGCAACTTGAGGCACAACACAGAGAAGAAGAAAGAGACTCAAAAATTAAAAAAAAAAGAGATAGCCCTACAAGAATTATCTGACTCCATCAAAAAGAATAACATAAGAATAATAGATATATCAGAGGGAGAATGGAGAGAAAATAGAATGGAAAACATACTCAAACAAATAATAGATGAGAACTTCCCAAGCCTATTGAAAGAACTAAAACCTCAAGTTCAAAAAGCAAACAGAACACCAAGTTTTCTTAACCCCAACAAACCTACTCCAAGGCATATCATAATAAAATTGACAAAAACCAACAGCAAAGAAAAAATTCTCAAGGCAGCCAGGGAAAAGAAGAATACAACATATAAAGAAAGGCCCATTAGATTATCATCAGATTTCTCAGCAGAAACTCTACAAGCTAGAAGAGAGTGGATCCCAATATTTAAAGTCCTGAAAGAGAGGAACTTTCAGCCACTAATACTATACCCATCAAAGCTATCCTTCAAATATGAAGGAGAAATAAAAACATTCACAGATACAGAAAAGATGAGGGAATTTATCATCAAAAAACCCCCACTTCAGAAATTACTAAAGGGGGTTCTCCAATCAGATACAAAGGACAAAAAAAAAAAAAAAAAAAAAAAACAGAGCCACAAGTAAAAGCTTTAAGAAGAACACAATAAAACCAAATTTAAACTGTGACAACAACAAAAAGAAAGAGGGGAGAAGATGGAGATTAACAGTAGCAAAGGACGATGGAGTGCAAAAGTACTCACAAAATAGTTTGCTACAATGAACAGCGTAGGGACCCTTTTCATTACTCAAAGGTAACCACCATTGAAAAACCCTCCACAGAAGCACATGAGATAAAAAATATTGCAACAGAGGAAAGATGTATGGAATACAACCAAATAAAAACAAAAGATAGAAAAACGAAAGAGAAAGATCAAACAAGACACAAAACTAACAGAAAGCAATATATAAAATGGCAATAGGGAACTCACAAGTATCAATAATTACACTAAATGTAAACGGATTAAACTCACCAATAAAAAGGCACAGAGTAGCAGAATGGATTAAAAAAGAAAATCCAACTGTATGCTACCTACAGGAAACTCATCTAAGTAACAAGGATAAAAAACAAATTCAAAGTGAAAGGCTGTAAAACAATACTCCAAGCAAATAACATCCAAAAAAAGCAGGCGTAGCAATACTCATATCTGATAATGCTGACTACAAGACAGCAAAAGTACTCAGACAAAAATGGCCATTTCATAATGGCTAAGGGGACACTGAATCAAGAAGACATAACAATTCTTAATATATATGCACCAAACCAAGGAGCACCAAAATATATAAGACAGCTACTTATTGATCTTAAAACAAAAACTGACAAAAATACAATCATACTTGGAGACCTCAATACACCGCTGACAGCTCTAGATCGGTCAACCAAACAGAGAATCAACAAAGATATAGTGGCCTTAAAAAAAACACTAGAGCACCTGGATATGATAGACATCTACAGGACATTTCATCCCAAAGTGACTGAGTATACATTTTTCTCCAGTGTACATGGATCACTCTCAAGAATTGACCATATGTTGGGCCACAAAAACAACATCAGCAAATTCAGAAAAATTGAAGTTGTACCAAGCATATTTTCTGATCATAAAGCCTTGAAACTAGAATTCAACTGCAAAAAAGAGGGGAAAAATCCCACAAAAATGTGGAAACTAAACAACATACTTTTAAAAAATGAATGGGTCAAAGAAGAAATAAGTGCAGAGATCAAAAGATATATACAGACTAATGAAAATGAAAATATGACATATCAGAATCTATGGGATGCAGCAAAAGCAGTGATAAGAGGGAAGTTCATATCACTTCAGGCATATATGAACAAACAAGAGAGAGCCCAAGTGAACCACTTAACTTCACACCTTAAGGAACTAGAAAGAAGAACAAAGAAAACCCAAAACCAGCCGAAGAAAGGAGATAATAAAAATCAGAGCAGAAATAAATGAATTAGAGAACAGAAAAACTATAGAAAAAATTAATAGAACAAGGAACTGGTTCTTTGAAAAGATCAACAAAACTGACAAACCCTTGGCAAGACTTACCAAGGAAAAAAGAGAAAGAACTCATATAAACAAAATCCAAAATGAAAGAGGAGAAATCACCACGGACACCGTAGATATACAAAGAATTATTGTAGAATACTATGAAAAACTTTATGTCACTAAATTCAACAACCTAGAAGAAATGGATAAATGCCTAGAACAATACAACCTTCCTAGACTGAGTCAAGAAGAAGCAGAAAGCCTAAACAGACCTATCAGTAGAGAAGAAATAGAAAACACCATTAAAAACCTCCCCAAAAATAAAATTCCAGGCCCTGACAGCTATACCAGCGAATTTTATCAAACATTCAAAGAAGACTTGGTTCCTATTCTACTCAAAGTCTTCCAAAAAATTGAAGAAGAAACAATACTTTCAAACGCATTTTATAAGGCCAACATAACCCTCATACCAAAACCAGGCAAGGATGGCACAAAGAAAGAAAACTACAGACCAATATCTCTAATGAATACAGATGCTAAAATACTAAACAAAATACTAGCAAATCGAATACAACAACATATTAAAAAGATAATACATCATGATCAAGAGGGATTCATCCCAGAATCTCAAGGATGGTTCAACATACGTAAAATGGTTAACGTAATACACCATATCAACAAAACAAAGAACAAAAACCACATGATCTTATCAATAGACGCAGAAAAGGCTTTCGATAAAATACAACACAATTTTATGTTTAAGACTCTCAACAAAATGGGTATAGAAGGAAAATATCTCAACATGATAAAGGCCATTCATGATAAACCATCAGCTAACATCATATTAAATGGCACTAAACTGAAGTCTTTTCCCCTTAAATCAGGAACAAGACAGGGTTGTCCACTCTCTCCACTCTTATTTAATGTGGTACTAGAGGTTCTAGCCAGAGCAATCAGACAAGACAAAGAAATAAAAGGCATCCATATCGGAAAAGAAGAAGTAAAGGTATCACTTTTTGCAGATGATATGATCCTATACATCGAAAACCCCAAAGAATCCACAAAAAGACTACTAGAAACAATAAGCCAATACAGTAAGGTCGCAGGATACAAAATTAACATACAGAAGTCAATAGCCTTTCTATATGCCAACAATGAAACAATTGAGAACGAACTCAAAAGAATAATCCCCTTCACGATTGCAACAAAAAAAATAAAATACTTAGGAATAAACATAACAAAGAATGTAAAGGACTTATATAATGAAAACTATAAACCATTGTTAAGGTAAATCAAAAAAGATATAATGAGATGGAAGAATATACCTTGTTCTTGGCTGGGAAGAATAAATATAATCAAGATGGCTATATTATCCAAAGCAATGTACAAATTTAATGCAATTCCCATCAAAATTCCAATGACGTTTTTTTAAAGAAATAGAGCAAAAAATCATCAGATTTATATGGAACTATAAAAAACCCCGAATAGCCAAAGCAATCCTAAAGAAAAAGAATGAAGCTGGGGGCATTACAATACCTGACTTCAAACTATATTTTAGGGCCACGACAATTAAAACAGCATGGTATTGGCAGAAAAATAGACACTCAGACCAATGGAACAGAACAGAAAGTCCAGAAATAAAACCATATATATATATAGTCAAATAATTTTTGATAAAGGGGCCAACAACACACAATGGAGAAAAGAAAGCCTCTTCAATAAACGGTGCTGGGAAAACTGGAAAGCCACATGCAAAAGAATGAAACTGGACTACAGTCTCTCCCCCTGTACAAAAATTAACTCAAAATGGATCAAAGATTTAAACATAAGACCTGAAACAATTAAGTACATAGAAGAAGACATAGGTACTCAACTCATGGACCTGGGTTTTAAAGAGCGTTTTATGAATTTGACTCCACAGGCAAGAGAAGTGAAGGCAAAAATTAATGAATGGGACTACATCAGACTAAGAAGTTTTTGCTCAGCAAGAGAAACTGATAACAAAATAAACAGAAAGCCAACTAAATGGGAAATGATATTTTCAAACAACAGCTCAGATAAGGGCCTAATATCCAAAATATACAAAGAACTCATAAAACTCAACAACAAACAAACAAACAATCCCATAAAAAATGGGAAGAGGATATGAACAGACACTTCTCCCAGGAAGA
Organism: Saccopteryx bilineata; assembly: GCF_036850765.1. NCBI lineage: Eukaryota > Metazoa > Chordata > Mammalia > Chiroptera > Emballonuridae > Saccopteryx > Saccopteryx bilineata. The sequence goes on along the minus strand of NC_089493.1, from coordinate 179,433,205 downwards.
AATACAAATGACCAACAGATATATGAAAAGATGCTCATCTTCTTTAGCTATTAGAGAAATGCAAATCAAAACTGCAATGAGATACCACCCCACACCTGTTCGATTAGCTATTATTAGCAAGACAGGTAATAGCAAATGTTGGAGAGGCTGTGGAGAAAAAGGAACCCTCATCCACTGTTGGTGGGAATGTAAAGTAGTACAACCATTATGGAAGAAAGTATGATGGTTCCTCAAAAAACTGAAAATAGAACTACCTTATGACCCAGCAATCCCTCTACTGGGTATATACCCCTAAAAACTCAGAAACATTGATACGTAAAGACACATGCAGCCCCATGTTTATTGCAGCATTGTTCACAGTGGCCAGGACATGGAAACAACCAAAAAGGCCGTCAATAGATGACTGGATAAAGAAGATGTGGCACATATACACTATGGAATACTACTGAGCCATAAGAAATAATGACATCGGATCATTTACAGCAAAATGGTGGGATCTTGATAACATTATACGAAGTGAAATAAGTAAATCAGAAAAAAACAGGAACTGCATTATTCCATACGTAGGTGGGACATAAAAGTGAAACTAAGAGGCATTGATAAGAGTGTGGTGGTTTACAGGGGGAGGGGGGAAAGGGACAGGGAAAGGGGGAGGGGGAGGGGCACAAAGAAAACTAGATAGAAGGTGACAGAGGACAATCTGACTTTGGGTGATGGGTATGCAACATAATTGAAAGACAAGATAACCTGGACTTGTTGATCTTTGAATATATGTAACCTGATTTATTGATGTCACCCCATTAAAAAAATAAAATTATAATTAAAAAAAATAAAATAAATCACCATTACTGTGGAACTGGTGGGCAGTTAGAAAATTTTACTACTAACAGAGATACAAAAGTGGGCGGTAGGTATAAAAAGGTTGACTACCCCTGTTCTAAATAGTACTGCCTCTGGGGATAAAAGAAGCAATACAGTAAGAAGGTCTGACATGGAGACGCAGAACAAGCAGAAAGAGAAGACGAAGCAGAAGAAATATTTGAAGAGACGATGGCTGAGGATTTTCCAAAACTGAAGAAAGATACTAGGTAAGAAGCAGTGTAATGACAAGAGGAATAGACCAATTGAGAATCAGAATAGATTTAAATACACCTTTCTCACTAATTGATAGAGCAAACAGACAAAACCTCAGTACTGATCACGGCCTAAAGGCATGCAGAATGTTTTGGGGTTTTTTTGTGTTTTTTGTTTGTTTGTTTTTGTTTTTTTTTACAGGGACAGAGAGAGAGTCAGAGAGAGGGATAGATAGGAACAGACAGACAGGAATGGAGAGATGAGAAGCATCAATCATCAGTTTTTTGTTGCAACACCTTAGTTGTTCATTGATTGCTTTCTCATATGTGCCTTGATTGCGGGCCTTCAGCAGACTGAGTAACCCCTTGCTTGAGCCAGCAACCTTGGGTCCAAGCTGGTGAGCTTTTTGCTCAAACCAGATGAACTCACACTCAAGCTAGCGACCTCGGGGTCTTGAACCTGGGTCCTCTGCATTCCAGTCCGATGCTCTAGCCACTGTGCCAACCACCTAGTCAGGCAGAATGCTGTTCTTAAGAACGACATAGATGCTAATTATAACCCCCTGCTATTTGCATACGGAATCCAGGGGCCATATCCTACCTCGAGAGGTGAATGGCTCTAAAGCAGCAAGACACCAACTTCAGTTACCCCTCTCTGGCTTCCCAGCAGCTGGGGGCCTCTGCAGGAAAATGCAAATACAGAAACAGAGTAGTTAAACCTTGGATACATTTGCATTTACATATTTGCTAATCAAATCAAAGGGGAAAACCTCATCCTACCAGCTGAAAACATTCTAACATGTGAGCTCAGCCAGGGCACAAGCCAAGAGGGCCCTATGCACCCCGGGAAAGATGGCACCATCCAATGGAAATGGAACATGAGCCAACATTGAGAGCAACCTGGGCACTTTCATACTTACCATCACTTGAAAAGAAATAAACAAGTGAAATTAACTTGAATGCTATATTTAGCCCAATATATCTAAGATATTAGCATTTCAATGTGCAATCAGTATTAAAAATGTTGAGATATTCTACATGTTCATATGAAATCCTCAAAATCCAACATGTATTTTAGACTTACAAGCTGGAAGGGAAGAAAAAACTTTTCCTCTGTTCTCCTAGGTTGTGTAACTGAGGCTGGCAAGTTAAACTAACAACAGACCGAGTAATAGAAGAAAAGTATACAAAGTTTATTGGATGTTAATATTTTAATTGTTACATGCACAGAGACTTTCATTAAAAAGACATGACTATCCAAAGAGGAGGTGAGACCTAGGGTCTTAATACCATTTTAACAAAAGATGATAAATGATGGAGAAGTGTCTAGACATAAGAAAAGGAGTGAAGCCTGACCAGGTGATGGCACAGTGGATAGAGCGTCGGACTGGGATGTGAAAGACCCAGGTTCGAGACCCCTAGGTTGCCAGCTTGAGCACAGGCTCGTCTGGTTTGAGCAAAGCTCACCAGCTTGGACCCAAGGTGGCTAGCTTGAGCAAGGGGTTACTTGGTCTGCTGAAGGCCCACGGTCAAAGGCACATATGAGAAAGCAATCAATGAACAACTAAGGCAGGGGTCCCCAAACTTTTGACACAGGGGGCCAGTTCACTGTCCCTCAGACCGTTGGTGGGCCGGAGTATAAAAAAACTATGAACAAATCCCTATGCACACTGCACATATCTTATTTTAAAGTAAAAAAACAAAACGGGAACAAATACAATATTTATAATAAAAAACAAGTAAAGGTGAGATGACATCAGAGTAATGGTGCGGTAGGAAGCGATACCGATAAATCTCCCCCAAAACTCAATAAGATCTTCAACCAGAAACAGAAAAACCTATCCTTGGAGCCTCCAGATGTTTCTCAATACACCTGAAGGTATGGTCGAGCAAAAAATTGGCAAAATATATAATCAAACCCCGAAGGAAATAGGGAGTAAGAAATGCTCCACCTTCCTCACTAACCTAAATAGGGCTGCTTTCACTGGGAACTAAGAGTATATAGAAAGTAAGGTGGGCAAAGGAGGTGAATAGATCCAGGCTGCAGCACAAACGGCCAAACCAGGCTGTGGCACGGAGATCCAAGCCGAGGAAAAACTGTTCCTGTGGCAACCCAGTCAATATAAGCTAACACTCGCGCCAAACCCAGACAAAGAAAGATAAGCGGGGCAGCCATTTTCCCTGATCTGCTGGTTGGTGTGCGCAGATAGTGGGCGAGAGATTCCTTCGAAAGCCCCGGGAGTGGGTGCTCGTGATATCCCACAGAGAGGCAGAGTCAGAGCCCTTTGTGTTGGCCGAAAGCGGAATCTCGGGCTGCCCCAGCGTCCTGAAAAAGCTGCGCACGGGGATGGAGTGAGAGCCAATTCCAACGCTGGAACTATTCCATGCAGGCGGGGGGTTTCACTCAGAGTGTGAGGCAGCCGGCCTGATATCCTGGTCTGCACATGCAGATAGTGAGTGAGAGTTTCCTCCAAGCTCCCGGGAGTGGGCGTCTGCCCATGCTACTGGACAGAGTGGCAGAGTCATAGGTCTTTGAGTGGGCAGAAGCCCCACCTGATTATGCTAGCAGCTCTGACTGACTGAGCCTTACCCAGAGCCATGTGCTGAGTGGGAATAGAGTGGGGAGTTGCCAGCTCTTTGACTCTCTTACTATCCAGGCAGAGGCAGCAGCAACCCCATAGCTGGATTATCAGGCTACTAATTGAGGAAGGAAAAATTAGGAGAGAGGCTCCAGGAACACGGACTCTCTCACTGTCGGAGCCTATAAATGCTAATGAGCCTCAACTGCCAACGAGACTGAAGCACAATACATGACATTGCCATAGAGACTTATCAACTGCAAACCTCTACCTGAGCATGCCAAAGGGGCAGAACCCGAGGTACAGAGTCACCGACCAGGAAGAGGGAGAGAAAAGAAAAAGCAAGAAGATAACCTCTCAAAATCAAGAATAATCTGCAGACTTTATAACCTATCCCATTTTATTATATTTGTTCGTTTGTTTCTCTTATCTTCATTCTTGATTTTTTTTTCTTCCTCCAATTTGGTCGTTTAAGTCTCTGCCAGTCTTACTCTCTCCTCTTCTTGAACTACACCACCCATAAGTGTTACATCTCCCATTATCTTTTCTTTCCTCTTCCTTTCTCTCTATGAGGGTTGCACTCCAAAACCCTTAATTCTCTCTCTCTCTCTCTCTCTCTCCTTTTTTCTTTTTTCTTCTTTTAGTGGTTCCCTCTTTTTTCTCTCTCTCTCTCTCTTTCTTTTCTCCCTCTATATAAGTTTTTTCCTTTCTCCTTTACGTCTCCTCTCATTCAAACCTCAATAATGAACAAATTATCTTATCTGGGACTCAAACTTATGTTTGTGGCATTTTAGGGGGTTTTTATTTCACCTTTTTAACTCACTAGCAGTGCTCACATCCCTGGCTCTCCATTTTATTTAGTTCTTGTTTCACTAAATACAATAGTAATTTTTTAATTTGTCCCCCCATTTTCCAGTTTCCCTCTTATTCCTCTCATCATAACTCTTAGTCAACCAATACCTAAAAGCAAATTATTTTATTCTTGACCCTAATTTTTTCCTTATTTGCTTTTTGTGGGTCCATACCCCCCCCTTTTTTTCCTTTTTATTTCCCCCCTCTATTACTTCTCCTCAATTCAGGCCATCCATTACAGGCATTGTTTGTTCTATTTAGTACAATATAATTCACAGTTCACCACAAGATTTTCTCAAGAAAGAGGGGAGAGGAGAGGAGAGAAAAAAAGGATGAAGGGGAATAATATCCTTTTTTAAATTTTTTATTTTAGTTTAGTTTTCTTTATTTCATTATTTTTTTAAAAAAACAACTCTTCGATTTTTTATTTTTTTAACTTTTTATTCTTTATTAAATCTCATTAATACTATCAATAAAACCACCCTCAGATGTCATTAAGGAAGAGAAAATCGAATATCATGGATACAAAAGAAAGAGAAGTAACACAGATAGATTAGGAACAATCTATGGAGAAAAAATTTAATATATTGAAAACCTTGGAGTTAAACGACAGAGAATTTAAAATAGAAATGCTAAAAATACTCTGAGATATACAAGAAAACACAGAAAGGCAATTTAGGGAGCTCAGAAAACAACTCAATGAACACAAAGAATATATTTCCAAAGAAATTGAAACTATAATATAAAAACAAATCAAACAGAGATGAAAAACTCAATTCACGAGCTGAAAAATGAGATAACAAGCTTAGCTAATAGAACAGGCCAGATAGAAGGTAGGATTAGTGAAATAGAAGACAAGCAATTTGAGGCACAACAGAGAGAAGAAGAAAGAGACTCAAAAATTAAAAAAAATGAGATAGCCCTACAGGAATTATCTGACTCCATCAAAAAGAATAACATAAGAATAATAGGTATATCAGAGGGAGAAGAGAGAGAAAATGGAATGGAGAACATACTCAAACAAATAATAGATAAGAAATTTCCAAGCCTGTGGAAAGAACTAAAGCCTCAAATTCAAGAAGCAAACAGAACTCCTCGTTTTCTTAACCCCAACAAACCTACTCCAAGGCACATCATAATGAAATTGGCACAAACCAACTGCAAAGAAAAAATTCTCAAGGCAGCCAGGGAAAAGAAGAATACAACATATAAAGAAAGGCTCCAATTTCTCAACAGAAACTCTACAAGCTAGAAGAGAGTGGACCCCGATATTTAAAGTCCTGAAAGGGAGGAACTTTAGCCATGAATACTATATCCATCAAAGCTATCCTTCAAATATGAAGGAGAAATAAAAACATTCACAGATACAGAAAAGATGAGGGAATTTATCATCAGAAAACCCCCACTCCAGGAATTACTAAAGGGGGTTCTCCAATCAGATACAAAGAACAAAAAAAAAAAAACAAAGCCACAAGTAAAAGCTCCAAGAAGAACACAATAAAACCAAATTTAAACTGTGACAACAACAAAAAGAAAGGAGGGGGAGAGGATGGAGATTAACAATAGCAAAGGACAATGGAGTGCAAAAGTACTCACAAAATAGTGCACTACAATGAACAGGGTAGAAACCCTTTTCATTACTCAAAGGTAACCACCATTGAAAAAACCACCATAGTAGCACATGATTTAAAAAAGATAGCAACAGAGGAAAGATGTATGGAATACAACCAAATAAAAACAAAAGATAAAAAAACGAAAGAGAAGGATCAAACAAGACACAAAACTAACAGAAAGCAATTTATAAAATGGCAATAGGGAACTCACAAGTGTCAATAATTACACTAAATGTAAATGGATTAAACTCACCAATAAAAAGGCACAGAGTAGCAGAATGGATTAAAAAAAAAAAATCCAACTGTATGCTGCCTACAGGAAACTCATCTAAGTAACAAGGATAAAAAAAAAATTCAAAGTGAAAGGCTGGAAAACAATACTCCAAGCAAACAACATCCAAAAAAAAGCAGGTGTAGCAATACTCATATCTGATAATGCTGACTACAAGACAGCAAAAGTACTCAGAGACAAAAATGGCCATTTCATAATGTCCCTAAGGGGACACTGAATCAAGAAGACATAACAATTCTTAATATATATGCACCAAACCAAGGAGCACTAAAATATATAAGACAGTTACTTATTGACCTTAAAACAAAAACTGACAAAAATACAATCATACTTGGAGACCTCAATACACCGCTGACGGCTCTAGATCGGTCATCCAAACAGAGAATCAACAAAGATATAGTGGCCTTAAACAATACAGTAGAGCACCTGGATATGATAGACATCTACAGGACATTTCATCCCAAAGTGACTGAGTATACATTTTTCTCCAGTGTACATGGATCATTCTCAAGAATTGACCATATGTTGGGCCACAAAAACATCAGCAAATTCAGAAAAATCAAAGTTGTACCAAGCATATTTTCTGATGATAACGCCTTGAAACTAGAATTCAACTGCAAAAAAGAGGAAAAAAATCCCACAAAAATGTGAAAACTAAAGAACATACTTAAAAAAATGAATGAGTCAAAGAAGAAATAAGTGCAGAGATCAAAAGATATATACAGACAAATAAAAATGACAATACGACATATCAGAAACTATGGGATGCAGCAAAAGCAGTGATAAAAGGGAAGTTCATATCACTTCAGGCATATATGAACAAACACGAGAGAGCCGAAGTGAACCACTTAACTTCACACCTTAAGGAACTAGAAAAAGAAGAACAAAGACAATCCAAAGCCAGCCGAAGAAAGGAGATAATAAAAATCAGAGCAGAAATAAATGAAATAGAGAACAGAAAAACTATAGAAAAAATTAATAGAACAAGGAACTGGTTCTTTGAAAAGATCAACAAAACTGACAAACCCTTGGCAAGACTTACCAAGGAAAAAAGAGAAAGAACTCATATAAACAAAATCCAAAATGAAAGAGGAGAAATCACCACGGACACCGTAGATATACAAAGAATTATTGTAGAATACTATGAAAAATTTTATGCCACTAAATTCAACAACCTAGAAGAAATGGATAAATGCCTAGAACAATACAACCTTCCTAGACTGAGTCAAGAAGAAGCAGAAAGCCTAAACAGACCTATTAGTAGAGAAGAAATAGAAAAAACCATTAAAAACCTCCCCAAAAATAAAAGTCCAGGCCCTGACCGTTATACCAGGAAATTTTATCAAACATTCAAAGACTTGGTTCCTATTCTACTCAAAGTCTTCCAAAAAATTGAAGAAGAAGCAATACTTCCAAACACATTTTATGAGGCCAACATAACCCTCATACCAAAACCAGGCAAGGATGGCACAAAGAAAGAAAACTACAGACCAATATCTCTAATGAATACAGATGCTAAAATACTAAACAAAATACTAGCAAATCAAATACAACAACATATTAAAAAAATAATACATCATGATCAAGAGGGATTCATCCCAGAATCTCAAGGATGGTTCAACATACGTAAAATGGTTAACGTAATACACCATATCAACAAAACAAAGAACAAAAACCACATGATCTTATCAATAGACGCAGAAAAGTCTTTCGATAAAATACAACACAATTTTATGTTTAATACTCTCAACAAAATGGGTATAAAAGGAAAATATCTCAACATGGTAAAGGCCATTCATGATAAACCATCAGCTAACATCATATTAAATGGCACTAAACTGAAGTCTTTCCCCCTTAAATCAGGAACAAGACAGGGTTGTCCACTCTCTCCACTCTTATTTAATGTGGTACTAGAGGTTCTAGCCAGAGCAATCAGACAAGACAAAGAAATAAAAGGCATCCATATCGGAAAAGAAGTAAAGGTATCACTTTTTGCAGATGATATGATCCTATACATCGAAAACCCGAAAGAATCCACAAAAAGACTACTAGAAACAATAAGCCAATACAGTAAGGTCGCCGGATACAAAATTAACATACAGAAGTCAATAGCCTTTCTATATGCCAACAATGAAACATTTGAGAACGAACTCAAAAGAATAATCCCCTTCACGATTGCAACAACAAAAAAAATACTTAGGAATAAACATAACAAAGAATGTAAAGGACTTATATAATGAAAACTATAAACCATTGTTAAGGGAAATCAAAAAAGATATAATGAGATGGAAGAATATTTCTTAGTCTTGGTTAGGAAGAATAAATACAATCAAGATGGCCATATTACCCAAAGCAATATACAAATTTAATGCAATTCCCATCAAAATTCCAATGACATTTTTTAAAGAAATGGAGCAAAAAATCATCAGATTTATATGAAACTATAAAAAACCCTGAATTGCCAAAGCAATCCTAAAGAAAAAAAATGAAGTGGGGGCATTACAATACCTGACTTCAAACTATATTATACGGCCATGACAATCAAAACAGCATGATATTGGCAGAAAAATAGACACTCAGACCAATGGAACAGAATAGAAAACCTAGAAATTAAACCACATATATAGAGTCAAATACCTTTTGATAAAGGGGCCAACAACACACAATAGAGAAAAGAAAGCCTCTTCAATAAATGGTGCTGGGAAAACTGGAAAGCCACATGCAAAAGAATGAAACTGGACTACAGTTTGTCCCCCTGTACTAAAATTAACTCAAAATGGATCAAAGATCTAAACATAAGACCTGAAACAATTAAGTACATAGAAGAAGACATAGGTACTAAACTCATGGACCTGGGTTTTAAAGAGCATTTTATGAATTTGACTCCAAAGGCAAGAGAAGTGAAGGCAAAAATTAATGAATGGGACTACATCAGACTAAGAAGTTTTTGCTCAGCAAGAGAAACTGATAACAAAATAAACAGACAGCCAACTAAATGGGAAATGATATTTTCAAACAACAGCTCAGATAAGGGCCTAATATCCAAAATACACAAAGAACTCATAAAACTCAACAACAAACAAACAAACAATCCAATAAAAAAATGGGAAGAGGACATGAACAGACACTTCTCCCAGGAAGAAATACAAATGGCCAACAGATATATGAAAAGATGCTCATCTTCTTTAGTTATTAGAGAAATGCAAATCAAAACTGCAATGAGATACCACCTTACATCTGTTAGATTAGCTATTATTAACAAGACAGGTAATAGCAAATGTTAGAGAGGCTGTGGAGAAAAAGGAACCCTCATACACTGTTGGTGGGAATGTAAAGTAGTACAACCATTATGGAAGAAAATATGGTGGTTCCTCAAAAAACTGAAAATAGAACTACCTTATGACCCAGCAATCCCTCTACTGGGTATATAGCTCCAAAACTCAGAAACATTGATACGTAAAAGACACATGCAGCCCCATGTTCATTGCAGCATTGTTCACAGTGGCCAGGACATGGAAACAACCAAAAAGGCCATCAATAGATGACTGGATAAAGAAGATGTGGCACATATACACTATGGAATACTACTCAGCCATTGGAAATGATGACATTGGATCATTTACAGCAAAATGCTGGGATCTTGATAACATTATACGAAGTGAAATAAGTAAATCATAAAAAAAACAGAAACTGCATTATTCCATACGTTTGTGGGACATAAAAGTGAAACTAAGAGACATTGATAAGAGTGTGGTGGTTATGCAGGGAGGGGGGAGAGGGAGAGGGAAGAGGGAGAGGGAAGAGGGAGAGGGAAAGGGGGAAGGGGAGGGGTACAAAGAAAACTAGATAGAAGGTGACAGAGGACAATCTGACTTTGGGTGATGGGTATGCAACATAATTGAATGACAAGATAACCTGGACTTGTTATCTTTGAATATATGTATCTTGATTTATTGATGTCGCCCCATTAAAAAAAATAAAATTATTAAAAAATAAAAATGAATAATAAAAAACAAACATAAAATAAAAAAATAAAAAAAAAGTAAATTTAAATCAACAAACTGGCCAGTATTTCAATGAGAACTATAGGCTTGCTTTTGGTTAATGAGATGGTCAATGTGCTCCTCTCACTGACCACCAATGAAAGAGGTGCCCCTTCTGGAAGTGCAGTGGGGGCCGGATAAATGGCCTCAGGGGGCTGCATGCAGCCCACGGGCCATAGTTTGGGGACCCTTGGACTAAGGTTTCGCACCAAAAACTGATGATTGATGCTTCTCATCTCTTTCTCTGTTCCTGTCTATCTGTCCCTATCTATCCCTCTCTCTGTCTCTCTCTCTGTCCCTGTAAAAACATAAAAAAAAAGGAGTAAAGGCATAGTGACTTGTGGGAAGGTGATATATGAAGAAAACTGAAGACAAGGGCTATTGTAGCCAGGTTTGTTTTTGTAGACCCGTCTCCATGTCAACGTTCTGTCTCCAGTAATAACTGGTTTTTGCTCCTGCAGGTACAGGGGAGAGGAGGCAGAACACCTTCACAGGGGGAAATTCATGCCCAGCTTTTAGGCAGATGAGGGAAGGCAGAGTGCTCCTCAAATTTAATATTTCTCAGTTGCCTTAAGATAATAATAATCTTTCAGTCAAAGGGACATACATACCTACTTGTATTGGGGGGTGGCATGTGTTGAACCCCTTCATATCACTTTTCAATTTGGACTCAACACATGTCACCCACGCAACAGCCACAAGTGACTAGTGGCTGCTATATTGGATAGCGCTGATCTTGTGCCTCTTGGTGGTCCTCAAAGAGCAAGTTCTCCAGGTGCAAAGGAAAGCTAGGATTTAAATTAGGCTATGAGCATAAAGTGCTTAGCATAATCTCGACAATATGGTAAACTGCAGTAAATGATAGCTATTCCTGTTATTATTGTTATTGATCTTGGGTTGAATCCTTTTAGCTTGTTCTATATAGAAGTCCACATTTGAATTTTTACACCCTACAAAATATGAAAATCTTACTATATATATAGCACTCGTAAATACCAGGCATATTATTATTATATTTAATTACAGCTTTAACAACATAGGTATCTCACATTTTAGTCATTTTTACCATATATATGATTTTACTGTATCCACATACCTCCTGTACGATTATTTCAGACTTGTCTTCAAATCACCTTAATTCTTTAAATTGAGTAGGCGGGACTTTACCCTCATCCCAAAAAGCCATAGCCCTGAAATCAGGAGTCTGATGGTCTAGATATATGTTTTTCTATGTGTTAAAATAAATACTTAACTAGTGCCTCTACTGAAGAGAGAATAGTATATATGCAAAAGGTGAAACACCTAATATATTTTAAGGACAAAAATTATATAATCACTTTTTATGTACTGTTCCATCCTGGCTCTACTAACTTCAAGCTCTGTGGCCTTGGAAGTTTCCTTAAGCCCTCCACCCATTAGTTGTCTTATGAAATGAGATTGGCAAGGGTGTTTGAATATTAAATGAGAGAATGCATATAAAGGTTTAGCATGGTGCCTGGTTTGGTTGAATGCCTTGATAAAAAGCATTAGCTTTATCTTTACTATAAGTGATCTACATTGTACAAGGCATTTCCTATGTTGCATTTTCCCGAGACTTTGCTAAAGAAACCAGGAACCATTATTTCTACACTGTAGATAAGAAAACCATGTCTGATAACTGGCCCAAAGTTAATGGGCCAGGACACAGCAACTTGGACTCGAAGTCAAGTCTGCTGACACATTCATTGCTACTTCCTCTAAACTACATCTGCTGTGGCAGGAAGTGTGCTTGCCTATTTTTATCATTGCCACCTACTGAAAAAGGAATCTTCCCACTGGCAAAAAAAAAGAAAAAAAAGAAAAGAAAAGAAAAAAATTGAGCAGGGGAAGTTGGAGAGTCTCATCTTCCATCTCCATCAATAATCATTTCTGCAGCCTCTTCAGGGTGCAAAGCCCTTTCCCCCACATAGATAGGATTTCTACTGCTCCCTTAACTGACCACAGAACAGATCTCCGTGGAATTTATTCTCAGAGAAAACATTCGAATGTGCACTACAGTGAAGCCATCACTTTGGGTTGGGCTACCTATCACCAGGTGAATTAGAGAATCTGAACAACTTTTCAGGCAATACGGTTCTGGTGCCTACAATAGTTTGACATGTCAGGTTGGAGGGAGGGGGTGGCATGTGCTTCTGGAATTTAATTTTCAAGTCAAAGTCTGAATTCTTTGTCTCACTCCATGAAACTGTCGAGCCACACAGCCGTGGTGTCTTTCAGAGAGTGAGGGCAGGTTCTGCCTTCCAACGGACCCAAGAAACCTTTCAAGGGAAACTTAAGTCAGAAAATCATGCTAGGAAATATTCCACCAGATATGAGGGGGTTATAGAAATACACACACACACACACACACACACACACAAAACAGTGGGTCCTGCTCATAAGGATTAAAGAACTGCCACAATCAATGTCACATTTTCTCTGTTTCTATAATTAAACAAAAGTAGAATATAGACTATGACCAATCACAACCTGCACTTCCAGAATGGACCACTTATAAAAGTCTCAAAATATAGAATCTGTAGTACATAATTTAGATTTTAATATAATACTCCTTTTCATTGAATTTAGTGGGATGACTTTGGTTAACAAAATTATATATACAGGTTTCAGGTGTACAATTCTATAGCACATCCTCTGAATATTGTATTGTGTGTTCACCAGCCCAGGTCAAGTCTCCTTCCATCACCATCTATCCCCTTTACCCTCCTCTACCTCCCCCACCCCCTTTCCCTCTGGGAATCACCATCCTGTCCTCTGGGTCTATGAGTTTTGTTGTATTGTGTTTATTTGCTTAATCCCTTCACCTTCTCCACTCAACCCCCCAGTCCTCCAAGCCCCCTCCCCGCTGACAGCTGTCAGTGTAATTCTTTTTTTTTTTTTTAAGTATTTGATGTGTTGGTCATCTTCCCAACAAAAATGCAAATTCTACTGAAGCACATATTTTATGAAGGTCTATTGTTGAGTGGAAAAATAAACAGCTGATGCCAAAAATGGCTTGTTCCATATAATCCTGTTCCTATATAACAAGGACTACATCTTCAACATCGATTTTATTCACGCATCTCTATCAGAAAGAGATGACAACAAATGCTAATCGTGTCCCCCTGGGAGAGGGTCACATTTTTTTCCCACACAGCTTTGTATTCTAACTTAAACAATAAACATGTAGTATTTGTAGGATGTTTTTCAAACTATTTAAAAAAAAATAACAACACAGAAGCACTTCAACCACTTGGTGACTTGAAGATAGCCGGCTCCCACGGGGAAAGCAAGGCAGGAGGAGGAGAATGCTCAGCAGTCTATAACACCCCAGGGGGCAGCACAAGTCTGGGGCAAGGACAACTGAACAGATCTCCATCCTAGGTAAGACTTACAGAAAGAAAAAGAAAATAGACTAGTTGGGAACGACTAAGAAGCTATTCACTAACCAGGAATTCTGGTGACCTGACATTATTTGCACGACCTAGCCTAGTCCTATGGGAACATTTCCTCACCCGCTCTAAGGAGGATAACACATGTCTATTTCACAAGACTGACTGTGTGAGGATGAGACAGGCTACTGCGGTCAGGATGCTCAGCCAGGTAACTGGAACAGAGAGGGGTGTATAACACATGGGAGCTGTCAGTCTGTAGCCTGGCCCAGTCCTGCTTCCCAGCCCCGCCCCGTTCCCGCCCCCAGGGGAGAGGGGAGGAGGACACATTAATTCCAAAGCCCCAAATTCTCTCTCTCCCTTTCAAGTAGCACAGACTGACTTTGAAACCTCTCCCTCCACCAGCTTAAAATTCTCAAGTGTGACTGCTGAGCCTGGAGTTCCTGTTAAGAGATTGTAAACAACAAAAAAAGAATCCTTCAGAAAAACTAACTTACTCTTAGCCTGAAAGGTCAAGAGCTAGAAAGCTGAATTTATTCTGTCCACAGTGAGAAAATTAAAATTCTGATAACAGAATTCAAAAATGAGCACTAAAACTGGATAGTGCAAATCCATTGAGCAGAAAAGGTAATTGTCTTCGAAAGAAGAAAACTGTATATAATAATGGCTAGGCTTAGAGAGGCTAACTTAACCAAACCCACGCAGGTAGGAAGGGGAAATAACAAGCTTTGCAGTGACTTTGATTCCATCAGCTTCCTTTACTTTATTATAGTTACAAAATCCTCATGTTTGAAATGAATGTTAGAGGCTATCTAATCAGATTCCTCATCTCTAAGAGAGTACAAATGATATCAGATCAAGGAATTGTGCTCCAGTCTGTCAATATTTCTATTAAAATATAATTAGGGTTGCCAGACTTTAGGAAATGAAAAATACAGGATGCGCTTTGAATTTGAATTATAGATGAATAACAAATAATTTTGGTATTAGTATACAGACATACCCACAATAAAAATGTTTTCCTAAAATTGAAATTTAATGAGCGTCCTGTTTTTTAATCTGACAACCCTAAATATGATATTATCCCAGCCTTCTACACATGGACTAGAATGTGAGAAGGTGTAATTCGAGGCAAAGGGATTTTTAAAGCCTAAAACATCAGTGAAGCTCCCAATGCTTGGCTAATACCGGTAACTTCTTCCGATCAGTCCTCCCAAACGTGTTTGCTCAATGCCACAGCCGGTAAGTTTAAAAATCTGACATTAAAGTCTCGATAATCTTATGGTGCTGGTACTCTTACCACTATTGCCAATAATGGTAAGCACAACTATAATTTACTAGTGAATTCCTATGTTGTCTCTCAGGCACGGTATTAGACTTTGTACAGCATCACTTCTTCTAGATGAGGGCAGTTTGCACGGAAAAGGTTCTCCCCGATTAATACTGTTACAATCTTCCTTCCCCAAAATTCACCCCTACTTCCAAAATGTTCATGAGTAACTCAACTGAGCAGTAGCACATTCTAAGTAATTTAATAAACAAGTAGAACCATTCCTGGGAAGTTACTTGGAAAGCCACCGTCTGTTATTATTTACAATACGTCTCTTCTCTTAGGACCCTTGAGGAAAGAGAACATGCCTTGCCCACCACTGTATCAACCTGTACTGAGGCTGGTGTCAGCACTTTGCAAGTAAAAGGATTCAAAAAAAAAAAGTGTTTATTTCAATGGTTTTCAACCTTTTTACACTTGGGGACAGGTGGAAATAGAAGAATTATTTCAGGGACCGCTCAGGCAGAAATCACTCTGAGCATAAGCGAAGTTGACTAAGATCATTGGGTCTATAAGTTTCATACAACATCGGGGTGCTTAACTCCTTTGCAAACTGGCACAAAATTTCTGGTGGACTGGTCCGCAGACCAGTGGTTGAAAAACAGTGCAATAATGAACAAATGAATAAGCCGAATTCTAGAGAGTGTTGATTTAAGAATCTTGAAGGGATAAGAAGACATCTCTTTCTTGGAAAATAATTTAAAACTATCACAGAGAGGTTTTTCAGAGAAGAAATAGCTCACTCAGTAATAGTGTTGATCTACACAAAAAATCCTGTTACTCTAAATTGTTGCTTGAAAATATATTCTTAGAGAAGGGGGAAAGGAGAAAAGAGACGAAGGTCTTCACTTAGTTAAGCACTATTATGGTTCTTTAAGAGACAACTCACTTCATTGTGCGGCAGACAGACAACATGGAGAGTGATCCAGGAGGATCCTGTCTGCCACTATTGTCACACTCCTCTGGTACAGACAAGCGTAACAGAGGCGAGGCCAGGGAAGAAATAGAGCAGGGGTCGGGAAACTTTTTGGCTGAGAGAGCCATGAACGCCACATATTTTAAAATGTAATTCCATGAGAGCCATACAACGACCCGTGTACGTTACGCATTATCCAATAAAAATTTGGTGTTGTCCTGGAGGACAGCTGTGATTGGCTCCAGCCACCCACAACCATGAATATAAGCGGTAGGAAATGAATGGATTGTAATACATGAGAATGCTTTATATTTTCAATGTTATTTTTTTTTATTAAAGATTTGTCTGCAAACCAGATGCAGCCATCAAAAGAGCCACATCTGGCTCGTGAGCCATAGTTTTCTGGACCTTGAAATAGATCAAAGAAACAAGGAGCAACAAGCACCGAGGGGAAAAGGAACTCAGGGAGGGTCAAGAGGGTGAATTCGAGCCCCAACTCTGCAACCTGGAAGGGGCAGAATTTGATGAGGTTCTTTTCTCCCTGGGCCTCCCCCCCGTATCTTCATCTGTCAAATAAAGGTATGGGACTGAGAACCCCTATTTCCCAGAAGAATGTATTCCCTGGGTCCACATGACATCACGAGGTGGTATGCAAAAGGAAAAGAAATGCATTTCTGTGGCTAATTAATTTTGAAAAATGTAGGATTAAGCAAAACAAAACGAGTTTCAGTTATTTCGGAATTGTCAGTGCCTTTGAAGTACAAATATGCCTTCTTTTTTTCATCTTCAAAAGAAGATAATGGTGCCTACTCCATAAAGTTTTTGTGAGAATTAAATGAATCAGTTCTAAGGGTTAAATAGATGTTAACTAAATAGATGTCAACTTTCATTATTATGGTCATCATCGTCGTCATTATTAATCCAGTAAGTGGGGCGATACAGAATATAGCATCTTCCAAACCTAGGAGACTCTAGACATACCTTATTTATCCATTTATTTGTTGAATATCTTGTTGGGGGCTGATAATATTCCCCATTAAACCATCTGAGCAGTCTTGATCTAGAATGATCCTAAGGCCCCTTCCATCCCAGATGCCTATGACCCCATTTTAGATTAAGATTCTAAACAAACTGTTATGTCCTTAGCAAGAATGGTAAAGCCCACAATAAATACAAAATGAAATTTGTTGAATGAACAAACAAACAAATAAACTTTTTTTAAAGTTGAGAACCCACAGTGTAGTTCCCAGGCTCAGACTACCTCCCAGCCAGAAGAGTTTTCCCGAGCCCGTGGCTTTGACATTCCAGCAGAGAAACATGAACTTCAGTGTATCTGCAAATGCTTAGCACCAGCCCCTCCCAGCCTAACTTGCCCATAATTATCCAAGTTATTAGCTGTTTTATTCATTCACTCATTTATTCATTCATTCAGCACATGGCGACCAAATTCCCCTTCTGTTCCAAGCACCATTCCAGGGAGGGGGGGAACTACAAATGATGAGCCAATCAGAGAGCAGGCCATTGCAGTAATTACAGCCTCCTTGAGGAGAAAAAATATGTACAGTAATGGTGACTCCAGATCAGTGGTGCTCGGAGCTGCAGCAGTGTAACACAGTCATATGTTACGGTCAGTCTTGAGAAGCACAAATGCCTTTGGGGGAAGAGCACCGTGGCATGTAAAGTGGACCCTGAAAGACCTGGGCACGTGGACATTTCAGGCAGAAAGAACTCCTGGGTAAAGAAGCAACACCATAACACGCCAACAGCCTAAACCTTACCACGTGGCCAGCCACATGGCACAGCCCGAGAGCGTGCGACTCCCCAGAAGTGCATCCCAGGTTTGGTGCATGTCGGTTACTTGAAAAATAATCTCTCCTATTTTTCTCATTATTTCTCAAATGTGAACATTAATAATGAGAGTTAAATAAACAACAGTAATACTTAAAATTTACTTAGCCCTGGAGAAGGACGAGGGAGTATGTTAAATCCTAAGGAATGGGACCAAATCAATGAGTAGTAAGGATTGAAGCCCAGATTTTCCCCCTAATTCTTTCTGAGTGCAAAGGCAGGCCAGATCCTCATCACTGGTCCTATTAGTTCCCTCTCACCAGGGAAGAAAATGAAGCCCAAAAGTTAAGAAACTCGATAGCTGGAGGTCACACAGCTAGTAAGAGACAGGGCTGGGGTTCAGACTTACGACTGTCTGATTCGCCAACAACACCAGCAGCAAATGCGTTTACAATGACGTACTGTGAGCTTGGCCCTGTTTTAATCATTTACAAAGATTAATTCATTCAGTCCTTACAAGGACCCCATGAAATGCAGATGAGAACAGTGAAGTATATAGATGTTAGGTAACTTACTCAGAGTCACACAGCTAAACTGTTAGGCTTGCAAATCTGAACTCTTAATCATAACATTATATTTAGTTTCTCTTTTCCAAAAAAAAAGGGGGGGGGATTACAGGGTGGGGGAGGTGTTCAACACCCCTCTACTCTCTCTCAGAAGACATTTTTTTTTCAGTTACAGTTGACATTCAATGGCATTTTATACTAGTTTCAGGTGGAGAGCATAGTGGTTAGACATTTACATAATTTATGAAGCGATCCTCCCGAAAACTCTAGCCTCCACCTGGCCCCACACACAGTTATCACAATATTATTGACTCTGTTCCCTACGCTGCACTGAAGACATTCAAATGCTCTCAATTTCAAGGGTAACATGTCTACCGTGCAGAGCGCACCACTGGGAATTACTCCTCTCCTGATCGGGATCATTCATATTCCCATTACATGAACTGAGTAGGAGTCAGGGAAAGATTTCATTAAGCGAACGAGGTGGAACCATCTATATGCTCAAATTGACTTTGTCTATATGCCCCCTCAGCGAAGATATTTTCAAGCTTTACAATAGGAGCAGGCGCACCCGGTGTGTAATTGCATTTGCGAGCACGCACACAATAGGGAAAAAAAAGACAGCGGAGGTAGCTATTAAAACTATGATACGCACGTTAAAAGATACACCTTAACACAAAAAGAGATTAGGGTTTCCGAACCTTAACTAAAGGGAGTCCTGTGGAGCCTTTCACTTCTACCATTTCATGTTCTATAACCTTCTTTTCAGTGGTGGCCACCCTCCCAAACGCCGTGGGCATTTTCTTAAGCTACAAATGCACATTAGCTCTTAGAATGAAAACATAGCAATAACTGTCTGATAATCTGTCTCAGGTAAGCTACTGCCTGCTGCTCTCTTTGGCTTGCTTTTATTCAGAGAGTGAGAAACGCCTGCTGGGTGGAGTTTCCATTGAACACTGAAAAAAAAGACATGTTTCGGACGACGGCTTTGTGCATAAGTTGGTTAGGAAATAAGAAGTAGCAAGGGAAGTGTACAGTTAATGACAACTGGTCAGGAATTAAAAGATGGAAAAATATTACCGTGAGTCTAAGCTTAGAGCGTGAACATAAGAACCACACGGTGGAGGCAGCATCCTCTGCTTCCCTGTTTTACACCAGGAGACTTTTTCAGTGAGCTGCAGGTCATGGAAAAACAAAGAACAAATCTATCATCCATCTTCTACTTCCATTTGAAGCTGCAATATGTGGTTGTAATTGGTAGAAATAAAAAAAAAGGTCATTTTCAAAGCTCACTCTGTATATAGTATGCATAAAATACTAATCATGCTACTTATTCAATGTATTAACATTAACTAACAATTCCCGGGAATTGCTATGTGCCATGCACCGTGCTGGTCTTACAAGCACTAGCTCATTCAGGCCTCAGGCCTCAGAATGTATAAAAACCAGTGGTGTTAACCAATGTAGATACCATGGTTCAAAAAGAGCAAGTCATTTAGCAAAGGTCATACAGGTTATCAGCTGTGAAGCGAGTTCCAGCCCATGGCCATCTGACCGAAAACCTGTTCATTTAATGACCGCTCCATGTGCCAGTGTCTCCTGGTGTTATTTCTCCGGG
Source organism: Saccopteryx bilineata (assembly GCF_036850765.1). Lineage (NCBI taxonomy): Eukaryota > Metazoa > Chordata > Mammalia > Chiroptera > Emballonuridae > Saccopteryx > Saccopteryx bilineata. The sequence continues at coordinate 179,413,125 of NC_089493.1, read as the reverse complement.
CTTCGGCAGTGCTCTTGCAACAGCGCAGAAACTGAGAGTGGCTACACGCCTGTCTGACAGTCGCACTGAGTGGGGCTTCCCAGGCTGGGCCCTCTGGAACACAGCCAGAGCCTGGGGCTCAGAGCCACGGGGTTTTTCACGGATGGCTGTCCTAGAATGTTAAAGCTAGTCAACTAGTATCTTAAAATATTATTTTGACTGTAAAACACACATGATGGAGTAGAATTCACATGAATTCTTAAGGTAAAACAGGATGAGGATTCAAACAAATTTTGGGTTCAGCCACACACCCAGAAGCCCGGGTCAGAAGCGGAAAGTGGCTGTAACACCTCCATGGGCCCAGAACCTCCGCCCTCCCCGTTCTGGTGGGAGCACCGTGACTGCCCTCTAGGAACCCCCCTCGCACACTCTCACGCTCAGTGACTCAGTGGTGACCCCATTCCCGGCTCTAATGGAAGCCTGGGATCCAGGCCTGCCCAATGGGACCCCGTAATACATCATCAGAAAAGAGGAACTCTTCTGTCTGGACTTGAAGCTGGTAAGAAAGATGACAGCCTGGAGCTGCTCCAGGCCGGCCGTCTGGCCACTCCACGAACAAAACCTGCCCGAGAACGACGCCAACACAGAGAAAGTGGGGCCAAGACAGAGCCGCAGCGAGTCCTGCCGCACGTGTCCGAGCCCTGGCCATGCCCGAGACCAACTGCCCAACCCAGCAGTTCTGTGAGCTGGTAGATTCTTCCTTCAAGTAAACATGCTTCTGCTCTGTCACTTGCGGCCAAAAGTATCCTAATACAGCAACAACCAATTCCTTCCATCATGACGGAAACTCAGATGTTCAGCCGTGAGATGAAGGGAACGAGCGAGGGCCGGGGGCGTGCTCCCCCCGTCTCGTTCATCTGCACATCGTGGGAGGGAAGGGAACAGGACCTTGGAAAAAGCAGCAGCTCGTGGAAAGGGAGAGCCATGACCCTCTCCTTACACAAGCGCATAAATCAAGCCATGAAATAAAAATGATGTATCGAGAAAATGGGCAGGAATCCCAGAATAAATAATTCTTTTTGTTCCCATCATAATGTGAGGCTGGATATGCCTGGATAGGAATGACCTATGCGGTGAGACAAAGAGAACAAATGTGACTTATCCTACCCTCTAAGACAGTAGTTCTCAAACTTTTTGAAGTCAGGGCGCATTTAAAATCCTACTAATACCCTGGCCAGTTGGCTCAGTGGTAGAGCATCAGACTGGCGTGCAGAAGTCCTGGGTTCGATTCTCGGCCAGGGCACACAGGAGAGGCGCCCATCTGCTTCTCCACCCCTCCCCCTCTCCTTCCTCTCTGTCTCTCTCTTCTCCTCCCGCAGCCAAGGCTCCATTGGAGCAAAGTTGGCTGGGTGCCGGGGATGGCTCCATGGCCTCTGCCTCAGGTGCTAGAATGGCTCTGATTGCAACAGAGCAACGCCCCAGATGGGCAGAGCATCGCCCCCTGGTGGGCATGCCAGGTGGATCCCAGTTGGGTGCATGCGGGGAGTCTGTCTGACTGCCTCCCCATTTCCAACTTAGAAAAATACAAAAAAAAATCCTACAAATAATTGTAGGCACACTATATGCAAATTTCACAGAAATATGTTATCATAATTAAGTCAAATATTAAAGAACAAAAATATAAAGTCCAAGCGTGCTTTTATGGTAATTAAGTGAAATAAATATGACAAAATTAAATTTATTCTAACATTAAAAAACATTTTTATATTATATTTTTTGAGTTATGCTTTTTAGAATTCATAAAAAAAAAGAAGGGCTAAAAAATAAAAAATGACCTGACCAGGCGGTGGCGCAGTGGATAGGGCATCGGGCTGGGATGCAGAGGACTCAGGTTCAAAACCCCAAGGTCACCAGCTGGAACGCGGGCTCATCTGGTTTGAGCAAAAAGCTCACCAGCTTAGACCCAAGGTTGCTGACTTGAGCAAGGTTGCTTACTCGGTCTGCTGCAGCCCCACAGTCAAGGCACATATGAGGGAGCAATCAATGAACAACTAAGGTGTCACAAAGAAAAACTAATGATTAATGCTTCTCATCTCTCTCCGTTCCTGTCTGTCTGTCCCTATCTATCCCTCTCTCTGACTCTCTCTCTATCACTGTAAAAAATAAAATAAAAAATAAAAAAACAACAAAATGTTATCTTTTTATATATATAGGTACATTCTTAGTAAGATTTAGTAAATTCGGCAGGTCCCGGTGAAAATGTGTTAAGTTCTTTCATTCTTGTGTTTATGAGAAACATGAGCCTGATGTGTCCTAGCGATTTCTTCAATGTTTGGGAAAATATTTGAAAGGCAAATTCTCATTTCCTTGTCAATACATTGAAGAATTCCTCTCTTTTTACTCTTGTTTTGAGGGTAGAAAATTCTAATTCACATAAATAGGATGTTGAAAATTGTAGTAAAATGTTCAAAGCTTTTTAGATATTGCCACATATTCTTTTATAGAAATCCAAAAGGCTTCAAGAGACAATTCCTTATGTTTAACCATCAATCCTCGATCAGTGGATATAGCTGCCAGTTCTTCTTCTGTGAATATTAAACTAAAATCACTTGAAGATTCCATGAATGGGTTTCTAATCCAATCGTATTGTTCAGTGTTACATGATGGAAACTGCTATAAATTAAATTCTGCCCATCAGCCTTCAAGTTCTATTTTATTTACACTTAACTTTTGCTCACTTCCAGATTCAGACTCTTCAATATCATGCTTCTTTTTGAGAAATCTGTCCATTTTATTTGGGTGTATTTATCTAAAAATAATATAATGATGTGTTAATATAATAATGATGTGTTAACAAAAAGAGCAGTGTTTCCATAATGAAATGGTATAATAGAGTAACTATATTTATTTTTATATCTGGGCACATGCTGCAAACCAGCGCAGCTAGTAATTCCAGGTCCCAAGTGGGAACGGTGCAGAATTAAGAAAATATGGGGTTGGGAGGGCCCTGTAATTGCTGCTGGCAAAAACAAAGGGTGCCCAAAAACTGCATCTTGCTTTATTTATAGGGCAAAGTGAGGCCATTAGCAAATCTTAACTTTACACCAAACAAAGAGTAGAAGAAACTTGCCTCCAGTCTTTCCAAGGAACATGGAGGTTAGTGTAAACAATCCAGCACCACAGCTTAACAGCCTTTTGCAACCTAATCAGGCAAGTAAGGTGGGGGGTTGGGCAGACTGTTAGCTTACAGCCAATTCCCCACACATCTGTCCCCCAAAAATCTAAACTCCCAAAATCCTGTTGGTGTTTTGGTCCCCAAAAGGCACATATTTCTCTGGAATACCATAGGGCACACCTGGAAATCTTCTAGGGCACACCAGTGCGCCCTGGCACACACTTTGAGAACCACTGCTCTAAGAAAATCCCATGCCATTTTAGCAAATATGAAAGAGAAAATTTAGGAACAATGCACATATACAGGTGTATTTATACACACCTACTCTATTCTGCAAAGGACCTGAGTCTAAAATTGGCCATAGTTTTATGCTTGGGTCTCCTTAACTGTGAAGCTTGCTACCTTTTAGTTCTACTAAAGTGGAGAGGTGTCCAAGACCAATGTCAAAGAAAGCCAAGAGCTCTGAGGTCTCAATCTCACTTCTGTACATTATTACCACATGGTCTCCTGAGAAAGTCATTTGGCCTCTGTGACCTTGAAGGTATCCCCAAATTGAACCATAATGTAATGACCTTAGCATCTTTCCCAATAGTCAACACACTCTCATCACCTTAGCCAGACCAGTCTCCCCTTTCCTCACTTTTCTACACTGACTAGTTCACCTGTACTTGTCTCAATTTTGCCTCCCTTTCAGCATGTTTCAAGCCCTACCTACTCTAGAAAGTCCTCATTACACTTACTCCTCTCAGTTTTCAAAGCACAGGATGTCAAGGAGGATGTTTACAATGCCATCTAGTCTAACTGTTCCCCCTTCAACCCAACCTGTGGTTTATGCATTTACCATTGCAAACTCAAACGCCTGCAAGGGGCCCAAAATTCTTTAAATGAATTAAGAGTGTGGGGTGAAGACACTAGGACAAAGGTGTATAATTGAAAGTGATGCCTGCCTAGTTAACATGATTTCTAAAATATTGCACATACATAATAGCAAACCAAACGCAAGTGTAACCCTGTTAGATGGATCATGTCACCTCATCCGTGACATGATCATGAATCCTAAGTGAAAATTAGTTATGTGAAGCATGCAATTTCCTGTTCTGTATTATTTCGGCTCTATTAGAAATCCATTGTTAGGAATCAATTAATACCTGGAGCCTTTGCTACATTAGAAAGCACTCAACTCTCTCCAGTCTCTTGTCTTGTCCCACAGTTATTTCAAATGCATTATTAGTCTTATTCTGCAAATGGGAGTGCAGGAAGTGAGTTCCCTGAGATCAGGGCACAGCCATTATATGGCACAAGCGGTTGGTATAGAGCAGGGGTTGGGAACCTTTTTGGCTGAGAGAACCATGGACACCACATATTTTAAAATGTAATTCCATGAGAGCCATACAATATGTTTAACACTAAATACAAGTAAATGTGTGCATTTTATGTAAGACCAACACTTTTAAAGTACAATAAGTCTCTGAATTCTTTTTAATAATGTTGTTATGCTGTTGCTAATCAATGATGAATAAAGTACTTCTTACCATTAATGCAACTTCTTGTACTGCATGGTTTTGCTGGTGGCTTTGTAGTCTGGTTGATACATGGTGAGGTTAAGCTTTATGAAGGTGTTGAGACTTCCATCCATTAAATGTGATTGTAGGTTGGTCTTAACGTTCTTTAAATGTGGGAAAGACTGCTCACATGCATACATAGAGCCAAACATTGTCAGTACAGCAATACTCACACGCTGCAGTGTGTGGTATGTGATGGGAAGCGTGTTCCAAGTTTTGACAATCAGCTGGTCTGTGGGTTGAAGTTCTTTCCATTTCTCCTCACTTGTGTTTGCTCGCCAACTCTGCTTGCTGTCGTGCAAGTCTTTCCAAATCTTCATTCAGTGACTTGAACTTATTCACCCACATGTCAGAGGTCTTCAGATCAGCAGTTTGTAGCTCAAAATCTCTGATGGAGACACTGGGAATGTAACTCAGGTCAGCGCTGTCCACTGCACACTTGTGTGGATGGGTTATGAACTTAAAAAGACGAGTATGCTCACGAAATCCTCCAAAGCACGCTTTGAATGACTGCAGGAGATTAGATGTGAAGCCGCTAGCTGCTGGAGATCAAGATGTTGAGCAGGGTCACTTGCTGTGCATGCATCTTTAAACTCTCCCAGTTTTTCAAGGTGTAGTAAATGACCTGTTTCAATGTCGGCGATGAATAGTTCCAGCTTGTTTTCAAATGCAAACACTGCTTGTTGAAGGGATAAGACTTAGACTGTATTTCCAACACCTTGCATTTTCACATTGAGCTGGTTCAGATGTTCATTCATGTCCACAAGATAGTAGAACTTCAGGAGCCACTCAGTGTTAGCTAACTCAGGATGCTCGACGTTTTTCATTTCAAGAAAAGTCTGGATTTTGCTCAGACATGCTGCAAAATGGCTGAGCACCTTCCCTCTTGACAACCAACGCACATTGCTGTGCAGAAGTAGACCAGGATAATTATTCCCAACTTCATCCAGCAGTGTTTTAAACAGGTGATCATTTAAAGCTTGGGCAAAAAAAAAGTTGACCACCCGAATGACCAGTGACATCACCTCACCAAGCTGCTCGACACACATCTGAGCACAAAGTGCCTCCTGATGTAGGATGCAGTGAAAACTTAGGATGAGTCTCTTTTCCTGTTCACGAAGAAGCGCTATGAATCTTCTGTTTTTCCCCATCATGCACAGAGCACCATCATGATGGCAAATCAGTACACACCGAAATAAGTTTATCTATCGGTAGGTTTTTTTCTTTAGTGAACTCAGTGAAAGACTTGAATAAATCCTCCCCTCTTGTTGTCTCTTTCATAAGCAAAACAGAAGACTTTGCTCATGTAGTGTGTCACTGACAGCATACCTTGCAATCATGCTGAACTGGGATAAATGGCTTATGTATGTTGACTCATCCAAAGTGAGAGAAAAGAATGGTGCTGCATTTATGTCCTTCACTTGTGTTGCCTCAATTTGATTTGCCAGCATGATGGTACGATTGTGAACAGTTCTTGCCAACAAAGGCATGTCTTTTATTCATTTGGTTATCTTGTCTTTATCTGAAAAGTCGTCAAAAAATTCATTGGCAACATCAAGCATGAATGTTTTCACATACTCCCCATCTGTGAATGGCTTTTCATTTCTCACAATTGCTAAAGCACCAGCAAAGCTAGCCGAATGTCAGTCACCTTGTTGGGTCCAAACACGGAGTTGCTGCTGACTAGCTTGCTCTTGACATGCTTTCTTCCTGCTGTCCCCTGCTGGATATTTTGATGTGTGGACAAGTCCTGCTGGGGGTGAGGATGATGGAGACACAAAGACCCAACTCCAGGGACCAGGTTCAGTGATGCAGATCTGCTTTATTCAGGAAATAAGCTAGCTTATATACACAGGTTCAGCCTATAGGGTGTTAGAGCGTGTTCCTCAAAGCCAATGGCTGAAAAGTCCAGGGAGCTGCGTGGTTGGCACTAAGTCACTTCCTTATAGAGGGCAAGCTCCCTTCCTGGGTATGCCCAGGAGGGTTCTGGGAGCTGGAGTATTCTCACAGCATTGCATCAGCCACAGCTGCTAGGAATGCACTCTGCACTCCACCCAGCTCCCCTTTCTCTTCCAATTAAGGCCAATTGGACTTGATGAATGACATTTTGCTGTTGTTGTAGCTTCTGAATGCTACGCATTATGCAATGGAACCCTAGTAGAACTAAAACAACTATAATATATACCTACTATACTATATTCTAATAGATTAGCTGGATTAAACAATGAGGCAAGCTTCTGTAATGTTTGACTAGTTAGGAAATAGGACTTGGGTCTTAAACAGGGGATTCCTCCTAGGGATCAGGATGTCATTTCCCTCCTATTGTGTTACAGAGACCTTCTAGGTGCCGTTAAACACAGTCCCATTTTTATTGTAAAAAATGGATATAGGTCCATGCACGCCCCCTTCCCACAAAGGTCCCAGCATCCAAACACTGAACAGATGGGTTGCCGCAGGCTGCATACTGCATATGATTGCATTCTGTCTCTCAGCCTCCGATGCCAAATCTGAGGTTGATGGTCTTTGCATCTAGGCCAGAGGCAATGCGGCAGTCTCTCCAGGGAATTCCTTCTCTCGGGAGTGTTCTTAGATGTTTGTCATACAGGAACGGGCAAAGAGGTGACCCTCGGAAAGTAAGGTTAGCGGGGCAGGCCCAGCTGTTGGTAGCTAGGGGGAGGAGGGCTTGTAGGCCAAGTACTCAGCCAGGGTTGGTAGCACCATTTTCATCAAAGTCCCCCGTAGTATGATTTTGAAGAAGGACCCTTCCCTCCAAGGGGATGGTGTTATTATTCAGCACTGAGGTTACCCCATATAGTGCCATTCCACTGTTGGGATTCCAGGCCACTACTGTCACAAGGGAGACTAAGGGAGCAGTTACTGGAATATACTACTGTAAACTGTGGGCTATTAACTTCAACAGGCATAATTATGCCAGGGTGGGGAACAGCCACCCAGATGTGAGGATCTGTCTGCGTCTGGGACTCAGCAGTTACTATAGCACACATAAGCAAGAACAGAGCACCAGGGCCTGGAGGTCCATCAGGGGCAATTCTCTGGGCCTGCCCTGCCAAAGCCTCCACATCCCCCCAGGTGATGGGGCGTGCATGCAGGCTGCAAGGTCTTCTTCTGGAGGGCTGAGGACCTCTTCTCCTCAGGCATAGTTGATGTGGAGAAGGCCAGGGCTGTGACTTTGGACAGGTGAAGACTCAACCACTTAGTGGGTGCCCATGAAACCCTGTCAAGCAGGTTGAGGGGTTCCTAGGATCCAAATTGGCTGAAAAACACAAGCATAACCTCTCCCTTGTGTTAGAAGAGGGTGCGATCCCTGCCACTGTGCCATGGCTGGGTCCTTCCAGTGTCATTTCAGAGAGGGGCAGGAGAGAGAGAGTGCGAGAGATACAGAAAAATAGACAAGACAGAAAGAAAAAAGACACATAGGGCGTATAGGCTGGCCCATGGGTCTGCAGCAAGAACACGTGTTGGAGTTAAAGCTGGGGTAGAAAATGGCATCTGAGAGGCTGGGGTGGGGCATTGGGCCCCAGCAGGGAATGTGGAAGTAGTGACTTCCGCTTTTTCCGGCAGCAGAGCGGACGACGCAGTTAGCAATTTGGTTGGTTTCATTTCTGCACACTCAGCTGCGATTTTGTCAAACTCGGAGGCTAAACTACTTTCCTCCTCAGTGGAGGGGGGAGAATAGGAAGGTGGGGGCTCCCCAGAGAGAGAGGCAGCCTGCAATATGTTTGGCACTGGCGGAGGGTCCCCAGGAGAAGCACCGGTCAGGCAGGCGTGTATCGCTAGCAGGGCAGGAATGAGGCCGAGAGGGAAGGTTTGTCTTTCATGTACTTTGGCCAAACGGATGCACCAGAAAGCTTGGGCCCAAGTATCAGGGTCCCAAAGAGGCATGTCCTGGAGCCAAGGGTTGAAACCAGAGAGAATCTTCCAGTAAGTACAGAGATCCTATTCACAAACTAACTCGCCTACTCTGCAATAGGGCGTGCAGGGCTCGAACCTGCAGGTTTCGAGAGTGGGAGAGACAGTTTCCCATTGCAGAGGGTCACTCACCCCTCCCTTGGATGCCAGTTAGGTCCATGTTTGAGGCACCAGTTGTGGACAAGTCCTTCCAGGGGTGAGGACAACGGAGAAGCAAAGACCTGACTCCGGGGACCAGGTTCAGTGACAGATTCACTTTATTCAGGAAGTAAGCTAGCTTATATACACAGGTTCAGCCTATAGGGTGTTACAGCGTGTTCCTCAAAGCCAATGGCTGAAAAGATCAGGGAGCTGTGTGGTTGGTGCTGAGTCACTTCCTTATAGCGGGTGAGCTCCCTTCCTGGGTATGCCCAGGAGGGTTCTGGGAGCTGGAGTATTCTCACAGCATTGCATCAGCCACAGCTGCTAGGAATGCGCTCTGTGCTCCACCCACCTCGATGCAAATGTAGTATGGCATTTGTCGAAGTGCCGCTTTATATTTAACTGTTTCATTGATGCAATTTTATCATTGCATATTAGACACACTGCAGAACCTGCTTTGTCCACAAAGGCGAATTCCTCTGTCCATTCCTGCTGAAAAGTACAATACTCCTCATCTTTTTTTCTTTTAGCTATCTTCTTCGTCAAAAGGGTTTCTGTAATTAGCTAGCTGACTAACTTGATTAAAAGGAGGGAAGTTTACCTCCTGACTTCACAACAACCCATGTACATTATGCATTATCCAATAAAAATTAGGTGTTGTCCCGGAGGACAGCTGTGATTGACTCTGGCCACCTGCAACCATGAACATGAGCAGTAGGAAATGAATGGATTGTAATACATGAGAGTGTCTTATATTTTTAACGTTATTATTTTTTATTAAAGATTTGTCTGTGAGCCCGATGCTGTCATCAAAAGAGCCACATCTGCTCACGAGCCATAGGTTCCTTACCCCTGGTTTAGAGACTGATTTTCTTCACTTGATTTTATGCACTCTGTACCCCTGACCACAAGAACATCTTGTTTGCAGAGAATTTCTTTGGAGGCCTTTTTAAGAAAATGACAAATGAAGCAATGAAGCAATTAAATCCAAAATGCCCAGCACAGGATGTGGGAAAGGACCTCTCATTTCAGCCAGAAATGTTGAGTGTGGTATAATTTTTTTGCTTTGTTTTGTTTTGGTGTGTCTGCAGGGTGAAAATTCCTCAAGCGTTCATCACCCAGCAATTATCCAGAACGTTGCAATTAAGTTTTGTCTTTTTTTCCCCAAGCTGTTAAGTGTCAGGAGAAAAAAATAAAATAAACTACATTAAATTCCTGTAGACAAAGCAGGCTTTAAAAAAGTACACTGAAGTGGACCAAAATGATGTCAATGATTCTTAGCTTCTGTTGGAGTCTTTGACTGGTTTTCCTCTTGTTGCAAGCTCTCAGTTTTCCCACCTCTGCTATCAGCCAGGTTAGGTCCTGCTGTCTCCCAAGCGAGGCTCTCGGAAGTCGGTGCAGAGCTCCAAAGTCCTCAGCATGCCCAGTGAGTGAACAAGGGAGAGAGCATGCTCACTCACTTTCTGTTGCTAAAAATGAAATGAGGGAACTTCTTAGGCTCCCAACACTCTTTTAAAGAGAAACACTTGTATCCCTGCCTGGGCCTGTATTCATTACTGGCCTGCAAATGAGTGTTGAATGAGCATATAATTTCCTAACTTAGGTTCTCTATTTGGTCATTCTGCAAAAGGAGAGAAAACAGAGGTAGGAAATGTAGAAATTGATCATCAAATGACATTTACTGCACTGTGGAATGTAAATGAGAGTTGCCATTATTTGGTACAAGTTGCACAGACATATGTTTGTGTCAAGGAGTTTTCTTGATAAAAAAAATATTTTTTTGCCCAGAACATCCTATCTCCTGGGCATAAGCTTATTAACACCAAGAAATAAAGATCGATACTCTGGTAAATAATAATATTAATAATAAGAATAATATACTGATATTATTTAGGCTATTAATGATAATAAAAATAATAATAGCAATATTTATCAAGTACTTACCATGCTCAAAGAACTGTACATGTATTTCTGTAATTAGCCCTACTAGCAATCATTTGAAATAACAGATATTTTTCTCCACTTTACAGGTGACAAAGCTGAGGCACAGACTTTTTTATAACCTTACAAGGATATAATTAGTAAATAATGGAGCTGGGATATAAATCAGACAACCTAAGTCCAGAGATGGCAAACATAAATATTCTATTTCTTAAAATGCTACTTTCACTGCATCAACTGGTGCCCCAGTGACCTGCTCTAATGGGACACTTGTGTTGCTAAAGTAGCAACTATCTTCAATTCACAAATCAGCATCTTGAAGACTATCTTCAGTGGGACACAACTGTTCTGTCCGATATCATTTATTAGCAGAGCAATATGGTCAATTACATTTGGAAAACTTGAACATAAGCCCAAACAAGGTGCTCTGTTGCAGAACTCCTCAGAGGCTTTGATATGCCAACGTGCATTACATTTAAAATAAAAGGTAAACTACTCAGTGTTGCCTACCAGATCCATCATGAGTTGGCTTCTGCAGACCTTGCTAAACCCTGCCTATTACACTTACCTCCAATCCCCAAACTCTAACCACACTCCTCCCACCTTCAGCTCCTCCCACCAGCTAACCTCTACATCAGGGGTCCCCAAACTACGGCCCATGGGCCACATGTGGCCCCCTAAGGCCATTTTTCCGGCCCCGCTGTACTTCCAGAAGGGGCGCCTCTTTCATTGGCACGGCGCTCACATACAGTACTACTTCCAGTGACACAGAACACACGCGTTATATGACGCACGTCCAGTGTGCAGCTGTGGCACCCCACATCACCGGAAGCAGTGTAAAATAACAGCAGAAGTAGGAAGAAAGGCAGAGCACTATAACCATTACTACACAGTACAATGGCCCCCATACTCCCCCGAATGTACAACAACATAATAGCCCCTATAACCTCCCTTTGTCCAAAAGTCTCCCCCCACATTACTACACACCATGTTTCCCCTATTTTAAGACCCTGTCTTATATTAATTTTACCCCCAAAGGACGAGGGCTGTCTTATTTTTAGTTCCCATTGAAATACTGGTCAGTTTGTTGATTTAAATTTACTTGTTCTTTATTTTAAATATTGTATTTGTTCTCGTTTTGTTTTTTTTTTACTTTAAAATAAGACATGTGCAGTGTGCATAGGGATTTGTTCATAGTTTTTTTTTATAGCCCGGCCCTCCAACGTTCTGAGGGACATTGAACTGGCCCCCTGTGTAAAAAGTTTGGGGACCCTTGCTCTACATTGTTCCCTATAGTCTTCCTGCTCTCTTTGCATGGCTGACTCCCCCTCCCTCTTACCTTTCAGGCTCAGCTGAAATGCCAATTCCTTCAGAAAGCCCTTCCCGCCACCCCTTCTGAAACCCGCATGCATGGCCCATCCCAATTTTCCTTATCCTGTTACCTTTTTTATTTCCTCCACACACCTTATTTATTTTCTTACTTGACTACTGACCTTTTTCTAAATAAAAGGCCCATGAAGACTTGAAGACACAGGTCTTCTTCAGTGTTAAATCCTCACCACTAGCACAATCCCTGACACGTACAGATGCTCAGAAAGTATCTGTCAAGTGAACGAATAAATTTCTAAGAAGTAGAGCCAATTTATTCTATTTCCTAAACCAACCTGACCATAGAACTACCCACTTCACCTGTTTAATATCTATTATAAATCACAGAAAGCTTGTATTCCACAGAACTGTTTGTGAAAAGCAAAACTAAACCAAAAAAAAAAAAAGTCTATTATTCAAAATAAAGAAAAATTCAAATGATTCTATCTTTGGCCTACCTTAAAATAGCTATTCGTTAAAATTAATATTGTGGGATATTTCTGATGACATTTCTAGGCATCTAATTAGTATAATTATGTGCCATTAGATTAATTTAAATCTGTCCAGCACTTTTTATGGTTCAAAGAACACAGAATTTTTCATCCTTGGAAATATACCTAGATCAAATGATAACTCTCAAAGTAATATTTTAAATATAAATAGACTTACTAAAATTCCTGAATTCCATTGTGTGTTTACCCAGGTCCTCCCCGAAAGAGACACTGAAATGGACATTGTGGGTTGAATTGTACCCCCCCAAAGGTGTTAAAGTCCTTACCCTTGGTATCAATGAAAATGATCTTCTTTTTTTTTTTTTTTTTTTAATAAATTTTTATTAATGGTAATGGGATGACATTAATAAATCAGGGTACATATATTCAAAGAAAACATGTCTAGGTTATTTTGTCATCAAATTATGTTGCAAACCCCTCGCCCAAAGTCAGACTGTCCTCCGTCACCCTCTATCTAGTTCTCTGTGCCCCTCCCCCTCCCCCAACTCTCTCCCTCCCTCCTTCCCATGTCCTCCCTCCCCCCCCCCACCCTTGGTAACCACCACACTCTTGTCCATGTCTCCTAGTCTCATTTTTATGTTCCACCAATGTATGGAATCATGTAGTTCTTGTTTTTTTCTGATTTACTTATTTCACTCCTTATAATGTTATCAAGATCCCACCATTTTGCTGTAAATGATCTGATGTCATCATTTCTTATGGCTGAGTAGTATTCCATAGTGTATATGTGCCACATCTTCTTTATCCAGTCTTCTATTGAAGGGCTTTTTGGTTGTTTCCATGTCTTGGCCACTGTGAACAGTGCTGCAATGAACATGAGGCTACATGTGTCTTCACGTATCAATGTTTCTGAGGTTTTGGGGTATATACCCAGTAGAGGGATTGCTGGGTCATAAGGTAGTTCTATTTGCAGTTTTTTGAGGAACCACCATACTTTCCTCCATAATGGTTGTACTACTTTACAGTCCCACCAACAGTGAATGAGGGTTTTTTTTTCTCCACAGCCTCTCCAACATTTGCTATTACCCGTCTTGTTGATAATAGCTAATCTAACAGGGGTGAGGTGGTATCTCATTGTAGTTTTGATTTGCATTTCTCTAATAACTAATGAAGCTGAGCATCTTTTCATATATCTGTTGGCCATTTGTATCTCTTCCTGGGAGAAGTGTCTGTTCATGTCCTCTTCCCATTTTTTAATTGGATTGTTTTTTTGTTTGTTGTTGAGTTTTATGAGTTCTTTGTAAATTTTGGATATTAGGCCCTTATCTGAGCTGTCGTTTGAAAATATCAGTTCCCATATAGTTGGCTGTCTGTTTATTTTGATATCAGTTTCTCTTGCTGAGCAAAAACTTTTAATTCTGATGTAGTCCCATTCATTTATCTTTGCCTTCACTTCTCTTGCCATTGGAGTCAAGTTCATAAAATGTTCTTTAAAACCCAGGTCCATGATTTTAGTACCTATGTCTTCTTCTATGTACTTTATTGTTTCAGGTCTTATATTTAGGTCTTTGATCCATTTTGAATTAATTTTAGTACACGGGGACAGGCTGTAGTCGAGTTTCATTCTTTTGCATGTGGCTTTCCAGTTTTCCCAACACCATTTGTTGAAGAGGCTTTCTTTTCTCCATTGTGTGTTGTTGGCCCCTTTATCAAAGATTATTTGACCATATATATGTGGCTCTATTTCTGGGCTTTCTATTCTGTTCCATTGGTCTGAAGTGTCTATTTTTTTGCCAATACCATGCTGTTTTGATTATCGTGGCCCTATAATATAGTTTAAAGTCAGGTATTGTAATGCCCCCAGCTTCATTCTTTTTCCTTAGGATTGTTTTGGCTATTCGGGGTTTTTTATAGTTCCATATAAATCTGATGATTTTTTGTTCCATTTCTTTAAAAAATCTCATAGGGATTTTGATGGGAACTGCATTAAATTTGTATATTGCTTTGGGTAATATGGCCATTTTGATTATATTTATTCTTCCTATCCAAGAACAAGGAATATTTTTCCATCTCATTGTATCTTTTTCGATTTCCCTTAACAATGCTTTGTAATTTTCATTATATAGGTCCTTTACGTTCTTTGTTATGTTTATTCCTAGGTATTTTATTTTTTTTGTTGCAATCGTGAAGGGGATTATTTTTTTGAGTTCGTTTTCTAATATTTCATTGTTGGCATATAGAAAGGCTATGGACTTTTGTATGTTAATTTTGTATCCTGCGACCTTACTGTATTGGTTTATTGTTTCTAATAATCTTTTTGTGGAGTCCTTCGGGTTTTCGATGTATAGGATCATATCATCAGCAAAAAGTGATAGCTTTACTTCTTCTTTTCTGATATGGATGCCTTTTATTTCTTTGTCTTGTCTGATTGCTCTGGCCAGAACTTCTAGCACCACGTTGAATAAGAGTGGAGAAAGTGGACAACCCTGTCTTGTTCCTGATTTAAGGTAGAAAGTCCTCAGTTTTATGCCGTTTAATAGGATGTTGGCTGATGGTTTATCATATATGGCCTTTATCATGTTGAGATATTTTCCTTCTATACCCATTTTGTTGAGAGTCTTAAACATAAAATTGTGTTGTATTTTATCAAAAGCCTTTTCTGCATCTATTGATAAGATCATGTGGTTTTTGTTCTTTGTTTTGTTGATATGGTGTATTACGTTAACCGTTTTACGTATGATGAACCATCCTTGAGATTCTGGGATGAATCCCACTTGATCATGATGTATTATTTTTTTAATATGTTGTTGTATTCGGTTTGCCAGTATTTTGTTTAGTATTTTAGCATCTGTATTCATTAGAGATATTGGTCTGTAGTTTTCTTTCTTTGTGCCATCCTTGCCAGGTTTTGGTATGAGGGTTATGTTGGCCTCATAAAATGTGTTTGGAAGTATTGCTTCTTCTTCAATTTTTTGGAAGACTTTGAGTAGAATAGGAACCAAGTCTTCTTTGAATGTTTGATAGAATTCACTAGTATAACCGTCTGGGCCTGGACTTTTATTTTTGGGGAGATTTTTAATAGTTTTTTCTATTTCCTCCCTGCTGATTGGTCTGTTTAGGCTTTCTGCTTCTTCATGACTCAGTCTAGGAAGGTTGTATTGTTCTAGGAATTTATCCATTTCTTCTAGATTGTTGTATTTGGTGGCATATAATTTTTCATAGTATTCTACAATAATTCTTTGTATTTCTATGATGTCTGTGGTGATCTCTCCTCTTTCATTTTGGATTTTATTTATTTGAGTCCTGTGTCTTTTTTCCTTGGTGAGTCTTGCCAAGGGTTTGTCAATTTTGTTGATCTTTTCAAAGAACCAGCTCCTTGTTTTATTGATTTTTTCTATAATTTTTCTGTTCTCTATTTCATTTATTTCTGCTCTGATTTTTATTATCTCCTTTCTTCGGCTGGTTTTGGGTTGTCTTTGTTCTTCTTTTTCTAGTTCCTTAAGGTGTGAAGTTAAGTGGTTTACTTCGGCTCTCTCTTGTTTGTTCATATAGGCCTGAAGTGATATAAACTTTCCTCTTATTACTGCTTTGGCTGCATCCCAGAGATTCTGATATGTCGTATTTTCATTTTCATTTGTCTGTATATATCTTTTGATTTCTGCGCTTATTTCTTCTTTGACCCATTCATTTTTTAGAAGTATGTTGTTTAGTTTCCACATTTTTGTGGGTTTTTCCCCCTCTTTTTTGCAGTTGAATTCTAGTTTCAAGGCTTTATGATCAGAAAATATGCTTGGTACAATTTCAATTTTTCTAAATTTGCTGATATTGTCTTTGTGGCCCAACATATGGTCAATTCTTGAGAATGTTCCATGTACACTAGAGAAAAATGTATACTCTGTCGCTTTGGGATGAAGTGTCCTGTAGATGTCTATCATATCCAGGTGTTCTAGTATTTCGTTTAAGGCCACTATATCTTTATTGATTCTCTGTTTGGATGACCGATCGAGAGCCGTCAGCGGTGTATTGAGGTCTCCAAGTATGATTGTATTTTTGTTAGTTTTTGTTTTAAGGTCAATAAGTAGCTGTCTTATATATTTTGGTGCTCCTTGGTTTGGTGCATATATATTAAGGATTGTTATGTCTTCTTGATTCAACTTCCCCTTAATCATTATGAAATGACCATTTTTGTCTCTGAGTACTTTTTCTGTCTTGTAGTCAGCATTATTAGATATGAGTATTGCTACGCCTGCTTTTTTTTGGGTGTTGTTTGCTTGGAGTATTGTTTTCCAGCCTTTCACTTTGAATTTGTTTTTATCCTTGTTGCTTAGATGTGTTTCTTGTAGGCAGCATATAGTTGGATTTTCTTTTTTAATCCATTCTGCTACTCTGTGTCTTTTTATTGGTAAGTTTAATCCATTTACATTTAGTGTAATTATTGACACTTGTGGGTTCCCTACTGCCATTTTATAAATTGCTTTCTGTTAGTTTTGTATCTAGTTTGATTCTTCTCTTTTGTTTTTCTATCATTTGTTTTTGTTTGTTTGTGTTCCATACTTCTTTCCTCTGTTGCTACCTTTTTTAAGTCAAGTGTTTTTGTGGTGGTTTTTTTAAGGGTGGTTATCATTAAGTAATGAAAAGGGTACCTACCATATTCATTGTAGTACCCTATCTTATAAGTATTTCTGCACTTCATCATCCTTTGCTACTGTTAATCTCCATCCTCTCCCCCCTTTTTTTCCTTTGTTGTCACAGTTTAAGTTTGGTTTTATTGTGTTCTTGGTGGAGCTGTTACTTGTGGTGTTGTTTTCTTTTGTTCTTTGAATCTGGTTGGAAAACCCCCCTTAGTATTTCCTGGAGTGGGGGCTTTCTGTTGATAAATTCTCTCATCTTTCTGTATTTGTGAATGTTTTTATATCTCCTTCATACTTGAAGGATAGCTTTGATGGGTATAGTATTCTTGGCTGAAAGTTCCTCTCTTTCAGGGCTTTAAATATTGGGGTCCACTCTCTTCTAGCTTGTAGAGTTTCTGCTGAGAAATCTGATGATAATCTAATAGGCCTTCCTTTATATGTTGTACTCTTCTTTTCCCTGGCTGCCTTGAGAATTTTTTCTTTGTCATTGGTTTGTGTCATCTTTATTATGATGTGCCTTGGAGTGGGTTTGTTGGGGTTAAGAAAACTTGGTGTTCTGTTTGCTTCTTGAATTTGAGGCTTTAGTTCCTTCCACAGGCTTGGGAAGTTCTTGTCTATTATTTGTTTGAGTATATTCTCCATTCCATTTTCTTTCTCTTCTCCCTCTGATATACCTATTATTCTTATGTTATTCTTTCTGATGGAGTCAGACAATTCCTGTAGGGCTTTCTCATTTTTTATTATTTTTGAGTCTCTTTCTTCTTCTCTCTGTTGTGCCTCAAGTTGTTTGTCTTCTATTTCACTAATCCTATCTTCAATCTGGGCTGTTCTGTTAGCTAAGCTTGTTACCTCGTTTTTCAGCTCGTGAATTGAGTTTTTCATTTCTGTTTGATTTGTTTTTATAGTTTCAATTTCCTTGGTAATATATTCTTTGTGTTCATTGAGTTGTTTTCTGATCTCCCTATATTGCCTTTCTGTGTTTTCTTGTATATCTCTGAGTATTTTTAAGATTTCTATTTTAAATTCTCTGTCATTTAGCTCCAAGGCTTCCAATATGTTAAGTCTTTTCTCCATAGATTTTTCCACATCTATTTGTGTTACTTCTCTTTCTTTTGTATCCATAATATTCGATTTCCTCTTTCTTATCGGCATCTGAGGGTGGTCTTATTGATAGCACTAATTAGAATTAATAAAGAGTAAAAAGAAAAAAAAAGGGGTAAAACACCCCACAAAAAAAAAACAGTAATAATTTATTATTTCCCCCTTTTTTTCTCTCTTCTCTTTCCCTCCTCTCCCCTCCTCAGGGAAATATTGTGCCTATAATGGAGGGCCTGATTTGGGGTGAAGAGTTCAAGGGGCAAAAAAAAGGGAGTAGGGACCTACTAAATGCAAAAAAAAAAAAAAAAAAAAAAAAAGGAAGAAAATCTTAGACAAGCATAAAATGATTTTCTTGTAAGTGATGGTCAACTAAGAGATATAATGAGAGGGATAAGAGGGAATCAGAAAAAAGGACCAAAAAAGAATAATAAAGAAGAAAAAATAAAAATAATAAGTAAAAATCTGTTGTATTAAGTGGAGCGAAGACTAAATACAATGGAGACCTTGGGTTGGGAGGACCCAAAATGCCACAAAAATAAACAAACAAGAGAAAAAAAAATAAAAACAAAAGCAAAAAAGAGAAATAAAGCCAAAAAAAAGCCTTGAGTCCCAAATTAACTAATTTGTTCGTGATTGAGGATTATATGGGAGGAAAGTAAAATGAGAAAAGAAAAAACGAATAGAAAGGAAAAAATAAGAAAAAGAGAAAAACGAAGGAAGAAATAAAATAGGAGGAGAAAAAAACAAAATAAAGCAAGACAAAAAAAAAAAACAAAAGAGGAGAGAGTGAGAGTTAAGTGTTTTGGAGTATAACCTTAAAGGAGGGTGAGGATGAAGAAGAAAAATAAAATGCAACACTCATGGGTAGTGTAGTTCAAGAAAGGGGAAGCATAAGATGGGCAGAGAATAGAAGGACCGAGGTGGAGGAAATAAAGGCAAAAAGATAGAAGAAACAAACAACAACAACAACAACAAAAAAAAAATTAGTGGATCAAGTTGTAAAGTCTGTGGGTTTTTCTTGATTTTGAGAGGTTAACTTCTTCCTTTTTCTTTTCTCTCCCTCTTCCTAGTCGGTGACTCTGTACCCCAGGCTCTGCCCCTGTGTCACTCTTAGGTAGGGATTTGCAGTTGATGGGATTCTATGGCAATGTCATATAATTGGCTTTAGTCTTGCTGGAAGTGAAGGCTTGTTGGCGTTTGCAGGGTCCAACGATGAGAGAGTTTACTTTCCTGGATTCTCTCTCCTAGTCCCCCCTTTCTGAATTAGCAGCCTGGTGATCCAGCTATAAGGCTGCAACTGCTTCTGCCTGGGGAGTAAGAGGCTCAAAGAGCTGGGAAATCCCCACTCTATCCCCACTCAGTGCAAGGCTTTGGGAAAGGCTCTGAGAGTCAGGGCTTCCAGTGTAATCAGGCGGGGGTGGGAGTCAATTGTTGTCAAGGTGACTGTTCAGCGCCTATCATTTAGTTGGACCTCTCAACCCAGGCTTTCCACACTTTGTAGCCTGTTTTTGCAGGGAAGAAGAGGCACTAGTCTCTGCTTACGACTAGTGTAGTATAGACCTTATTATCTGCCAAGTTCTTCTTGTTAGCGTTTATCCCTGAATATGGAGGCTCTATCAATCAGAAGTTGCCCCCGCCCCTTTAGCGAGAGGCACTTAAAAAATATCACGCCTCTTGTCTTGGATTGCTGAACTGAGAGAGATCTTATCAATTAGAACCGAGGGTGCGCAGATTTTATGGGTTAAGCTAATTTCAGTGATTTGGTCGCAGCTGTGCTTCCGAAGGTATTTTAGGCTGCCTGCGCGCACCCCTCCCCCAATGCTTGATTGTTAGCTTGAATGGCTGGGTGAGGTGCCCCGCCCACGGAGAGAATCTCCCAAGCCTCTCCCGCTCGCCCCGCCGCTGGCGGCTGGACCGCACCAGGCGCAGGATAATGGAGCCCCCTGGGTGTGCGGGCCAGCAGGGCGCCCTGGGCGCGTGGAATGCCCAAGGCACGCACGCGAATGGGGTGCTCTGGGCACCGGTGGCCGGCGACCGCCACTCGCAGTGTGCGGGCTGCTGGGAACGTCAGCGGTGCTCAACCGGACCGGGCGCGCGTGCTTGGCTGCTCGCGGCGGCTCGCGGCGGCGGCTCGTGGCGGCCGCTTGCGGTGGCGGTTCGCGGCGCGGCGGCTCGCGGGGGCTCACGGCGGCTCGCGGTGGCAGCTCGCGTCGGCCGCTAGCCGCGGCTCGCGGTTCCCAAGTATATGGGCTGACTCACCGCAGGCGCACTCCCTCGCGGCTTGAATGAGCGTCGCTGCGGTAGCTTCCTCCACACCCTCGTCTCTCAGATTCAAGTGATAACAGTCCTTTTGCTTTCAGTTTGTGTAGAACTCCGGAATGCTCCGAGGATAAATTTTTCTGTTTCTAGTTGATAAATTTGTTGTGATTTAGGGGAGAGCTGTCGGACGCGCTTCTCACGGCGCCATTTCCGTGACGTCACTCGAAAATGATCTTCTTTGGAAGTAATATTTTGGCAGATAACTAAGTTAAGATGGGGTAATTGTTGGGCCCTAATGTGACAGTGTCCTTATTAGAAAGGGAAATGTAGACACAAAGTTAGAAATGTGCAGAGGAAAGGTGATGGAAAAACAACAATTAGCCTCCCATAAAACTGGCTTTGTTATATGTTATTTTGCTTAAAATCGCAGAACCTATCCATGACATTAAGTGAGGACTTGCTGTACTTTGTTAAGACAACCCTGGGAAATCAATACAATAGATTAGACCTGTAAGAGACTAATTTTCCTAATCTTAACCGGAGTGCCACACAGGTCTGTCCCTTATGAACCAGGGAAGGGAAGAAGAAAGGGAGGAAGGGAGGGAGGGAGGAAGATGGTTGATCAAGTGAAGAATCTTAGACTATATTTCAATTCTAAGAAAGTTTAGCAAAGCAGATAGGGAGCCCTTGAACCCAAGCTGCCCATCAGAGAATTCCCATGTCTCCCCAGAGCGGGACTGCCTCAGGGTCTCTGCCATGCTAAGCCACTGTCTGGAAACAGCCCATGGGAAGTGTAACTTTAGCAACTATGCAGTGATAAGCGTCTCAGAGCATGGCAACTGAGACAGTCAGAAATCTGAGTGATGCATTTCCACTCCCTCCATACTCTTACCTTGCTTATATCATTGAGATCTTGCTGAAAGTTAAGCTAAAGGAAATTTGGAATCCTGGTAAGAAAGTTACCATGTACATAGTAGTTAAGAGCTTGCCTCCCCAGTCAGACAGACTAGACCTGGGCATTAGCTGTGATGCGGCTACTTACCAGCTGTGTAATTTCAATCAGTTAATCGACCTCTTTGGACCACGGCTTCCTCTTGTATAAAATGGAAATAATTATCGGTAATAATTAAAATAGTAACTAACTCAGAAGGCTATTGTGAATTCTAAATTAGATAACATAGGAAAGCTGTTTATCATAGTTTCTGGCACCTCGTTAGTAACCAATACAAAGTAGTGTGTGGTTATTAATCATATTATTATCATAAATTTTATCAATGCAGAAAATATCTTTGAGGTTTACTTTGTGTGTTTGTTTTGTGTGCCGCACATGACTTAATTTTTTTTTTAAATAATGGAACTAGTCTTTCCTGTACAGATATTGATCCCACTCTGAGACAATTGCAAATCCTAGAGATAGCCAATTACGAGCCCCACCTCCCTGCCACCTTCAGGCCCTCTGACTGTCAGGCCTGGTGATGGAACCTGCCTGGGTCTGACTGGGGTTATCCTCTCTACCAGGTTCCCAGGGAAGAGGATCTTTTTCTACAAGGGTTCTAAACTGTGGGATGTGACATCCTAATTGTCATCCACTTATCCCTACTAGATCAGCATGTGCTGCTCTATCCCTTTTCACTGCTCTCCAACCACACAGGCCTTCTTTCAGCTCCTCAGATGTCATAAATTCTATCCTGTTTGTGGCCTTTTTCCAGAATGCCCTTTCCTCTTACCCTGGCCACCCTGCCATGGGTCACCTCCTCCTTCAAATCTTGGCTCGACCTCCTTTAGAGGGGGTCTTGTACCTCCCCTGAGGTCTCTAAAGCATCACTAAGTCAATGTGTCCAAATCCACAGCTGTGACCATGTCCCCAAAACTGGCGCTCTAGCTCTGTGACCAGTTCCACTCTCCATACGGTTACGCAAGCTAGAATCACCAGTCTTGAACTGCTGGCAATCATCACGCCCACCCTGTGGGTAAGGCCATCTGACAGCTGAAGGTGCAGAACCCTGGCTCCAGCCATGACTGGACGTGCTGAGCCAATTCATCTGCTTTTCTTCTTAAACTAGTTTTAGCAGCGTTTCTATTACTATAGCCCAAACAGTCCAAGCTGATAAATCCATCATCATCATCATTACTATGCTGTTGTTCTCACTATTATCTGTGTGAAAAAGAGTGCAAGCCCATCTCTCTAGGTGTACATGTGAACTCACTGGCAGACCGTGGGGTAGTCTTGATACATGTCAGAGCTTCACCCCGAAGAGTGGGTTTAGGAGCTGGAACAGCAGAGGTGAGTTTTCTCACTCAGATTTCACTGCCCTTGACCTTCAGCAGTGCTCATTTTTCACATTCACCAAAACCATTTCACTAAACTTTGAATAGTCCATTCATCTATCCACCTGGTGTCACTGGGAGTGATTTAGGAAGACTACAGATCTCTGTGCCTTTCCATTGTCCTTAGAATGAGAGAAACTCTTACCTGCGATCCCAGGGCAGCATGAACTAGGGGCTTCATGACATTAAGTCCAATTCCTACCAGGGGATAAATATGACAAGGGGAAGCTGGGTATAACTCGTGACCTAGGCTAAGCCCATCAGCACAATTGTCCTGGCCATAGGGACCGACTCGGCACTGAGCGTGTACCCTCAGCTTGACCAGTGAGTTTAAAAACCATAGGATATTTGCTGTTGGTGCTGAGGCAAAGATTCTCTCTTTCCTCTTGAGGATGAAAGAGAGGATGAATAAGTATGAAAACTCAAGAGCTCATAACAACTATCCTAGGATTCCAAGTCAATCAGCCTCAGGATGAACTTGAACCTGGGGAAGGAAGATTAGAAAAGGAGACCGGGGCTTCTGCCCCACTGTTGAGATACTAGATCAAGCTCCTCCTGGAGCCAGACTTTCGTGGACTTTTAGTTACTTGAATCAATAAATTTCCTTTATAGTTTAAACCTATGACACGGGGTTTTTATAACTTGCAACCAAAGCATCCTAAGAGATTTCTTTTTATACACATGCTTTTTTTTTCCCCTGACAGAAGAGTCAAAATTTCCATCAGATTCTCAAGATATCTAGGATCCCAAAGAAATATTTTAACATTCTGGACTCAAGAATTTCTAAGTTTGTGATGACATTAGCATTCTGTGATCTTCCAGTTGATTTTGTTTTAAATTCCAAGTTTAGCTGATACTGCATAAAGCAAGGTAACATAAAAATATGTCTTCACATAAAATTGGGCTTTTCTATTATAACAAGAAACATAGTTATTAGAAAAAAAAAGTCTAAAAATATAGAAATAGTATAAAATAACAGGCTGCTCCTGTTAATATTTGGGAGTATTTTTCCATGCATTTTTAGACATCATTTTATAGATGTTTTAATATGGTGAAGCTCATACTATATATACTCAATTCATCATCTAGCTTTTCTTGTCACTTGACATTATAGCAAAGTATCTGTCCAGATTATTAGGAAATCTTTTGTAAACATCCTTTTAAATCACAGCATAACTTTCTACTGAGCACTATAATTTCTTTAATGTTCTTTAATGTTGGAACAAAATGAGTTTGGTTTTTTTGATAATTAGAGTTCCCCTTTTTTGAAAAAGAGTTCTTGTCTGAATGTAGAGAAAGGAGCTACGTACGATGAAAATGTTCATCACTACGGCGGGTCAAGCGATGGGGAGACTTGGGGAAGGAGGTAGGAGCACATCAGGACACACCAGGTGGCCCTTCTCTCCTCTCCAAGTGCCATCTCCATCTTCCCCTTGCTTCAGAACAGCTTGCTCTGGGCCTGATGCCACACAGAGGCTGATGACCATTGATGGTCTTTAAATTTCAGGTTCAGCCACCTGGAGAGAGGGACTCCAGAAAAATTCGACTTCAACTAGTTTGAGTCCAGTGCCCACCCTTAGTCCGTGCAACTCTGCCGGGGTCAAGGGGACAGGGACACACTGTACATAATGGCTGCTGGAAGCCCACCAGTATGGATCTGGGCCTCACCCGTATTGATCAGAGGAGCAAGCTGTATCCAAAGAAAAAAAAACCCAGGGTTCATTCCATCGTGCTCGTGGAAGACTCCCCCCCAATTACCCACCACCACAGGTTATACGTAGAACACCTCCCTTCCCATACACCCAATGCTCCATTTCTCCGCTACTCTTCGCACTAAATACCAACCTCTATAAAAGATGTCCCCAACAACTATGTATTCCCACTGGATCCCATGCAGGGTTTGGATTAGAAGTTATATTTTTTTTATTTCCATGGCTTTTCTTACTCATTTTCTGACAATTTTTTCAAGACCACACTTAGCGGAGGCCAGCCTGTGCTAACGTGCAAGATGATGATGGGCTTTCTCATTGTGTATAATAAAAAACCCTTTCCCCCAGGGTCTGCCCTGACAAAGAGCTAAAAGTGAGCTTATTCTGCATACTGGATTCGTTAGGCTTTTGATGTCTTCTGCCTGCCCCTGGCTACCCCATGGGTGGGAATGGTGGGGATGCAGCCGGCAGCTGGGGGGGGGGGGGGGTGCGAGAGAAAAGAAACAGGATTTAAGGAACTCCTCTGGGTTCCTCTGTGTGCCTTGTCAACAGTCACTGAGAACTCTCTCAAGTTTACACTCTTTTGAAGGGCACAGTTAATAAATGTGTATCTCTAAGGAGACATCAAAGGGCCCATGCAGCCTGTTGCTTGCTGATCTAATCGGTTAGCTACACACATCTCAGATTTGTTAACTGTTTACAGTCTGAAGGGCATTGATTGAAGAACTCTCCTTCCCTCAATGGTCCTCTCTCCCCAGAAATTAACCAGGAACTGTATACTCGGTGCTGTACATTGACACAAACAAACATACCGCCTCGCCCAGATCCTAAGGAAGTTTCCAAGGTAATGGCTGAGTAAAAGGCGCCAATGGGGTGCAAAGTGTACTCTGAGCTGGCACAGAAGAGGTGCTAAGTCTAACTGTGAGATTAGAAAGATTCGTGGAGAAAACAAGATTCACTGTAAATCCTTAAGAATGGATATGCTCTGGAAGAGGGGTGGGGTTAATATTCAAATAAGAGAATAGCACAGATATAATTATAAAAGAGATGGTAAAAAAAATGGGGCTGTTCAGAGTTCCATGTATATTCCAGTAAGACTCTAGCAGAAGAACAAATGGTATGTTTCAAAAAAGGAAAGACAGATTATTAGAGCCAGGCATTGGCAGACTCCCAGCGTTGGACTAAGGCTTTTGGGCTTTCTCTAGCAGGCCATGGGGGAGCCACAGCCACCCTCCAGTTAGGGAAGAAATAGTCCTATTTTCACGAAAAGGAAATAACTCTGAAGGGAGTTGAGATCGGAAGTGAAGAGAGCAGCTGAGAAGTTGGGCTGGTCAGCAGCAGTGCCTAGGATGGGAGTGTTGGCAATAACAGGAGAAAAAAGAGAAGAAAACAACCGCCAAAGCTTTGAACCAACTGCACGCCCTTGAAATAGTGTCCTTGTTCTGAGTTCAGATGAAGGAAGAATTCATGTGGGCTGGGTTTGTTGGAGAGAGGAGACAGAGCTGAAGGAAAAATAAAGACACCATTCATTAAAACTGGCTGACGAAGCAGCACTCTGCTAAGTATTTCTACATCTCCCCAATTCAGGTCACCATGGAGGACATATGAAATCTGCATGATGAGAAGGGAGGAGAGGAAGAAAGGGCATCTTAGATGCTAGAAAGACCATGAACAGTAGCTCTGGGGCTGGATACGCAGATTTTACCTTCTGGAAAAGCTCAGGTCAGGCTGATGCTATTTAGTCAAAGGCATACGATGGAATTGAAGGAAAAGATCTTGGGCATCATCTAGTGGGTGTGCTGAATGCAGTGATGAGCCATGGTGGATTGTTGAGCAAGGAAGCTTGTGGTGGAAGAGGCTGTGTGAGCCAAGTAGCCTTAGAGTGGCCTGTGATTTATGGTGGAAAAGATAACATAATTTTATCAATCGATGCCACCCCAATACATGTCATAAAAATTTTTAAATAAATTTTAAAAAATGATACCATTTGCTCTATAAGTTATTCCTCTTCTCCACCAAGCAAGATCTGCCTTACTGTATTGTAAATTGGAAGAAAGAACAGCTTGCCACCAAATGATTGACCAATACAGTACTTGGAACTTCCGGCTGCAAGCAAACCTTGTAAGAAAACCCCCAGTGATTTTCACACCCTCTTCACTTGCACTTGTGCCTCCGGGAAGACAGCATGGCAGAGGGGGGAAAAGCAGGCTGTTTCTGTGGACAGGCTGGTCATCTGTGCTTGGGTGACTCTCCATGCATAAAATGTGGATTAACTGAGATCGGCTCTGTCTTTGGAAAAAGGTTCTTGAGAAGACTTAGTGATGAAAGGTGTGTTTTCAAGAAGAAAGGACATAGTAAACTGCACCATCTAGAGCAGTGGTAGTCAACCTGGTCCCTACCGCTCACTAGTGGGCGTTCCAGCTTTCATGGTGGGCGATAGCGGAGCAACCAAAGTATAAATAAAAAGATAGATTTAACTATAGTAAGTTGTTTTATAAAGATTTATTCTGCCAAACTTAGCGAAAATCCCACATAAAGTACTTGGTAAGTAATTATTATTATATCTTAACTTGCTGTAACTCTGCTTTATAAATTTTATAAAGTAAAGTTACTTCCCTACTTTATAAATCACCATTACTGTGGAACGGGTGGACGGTTAGAAAATGTTACTACTAACAGAGATACAAAAGTGGGCGGTAGGTATAAAAAGGTTGACTACCCCTGGTCTAGATGATATTAGATTCAAAATTTCAATCCAAGTACGTGCATAGTCACGACAAAGACAGCAAAAACAAACCAACCCTTTGTCTGGCACATATAACATGTACCAAGTACAGGTGGTCCCTGGGTCACAAATGAGATAGGTTCTGTAGGTTTACTCTTAAGTTGAATATGTATGTAAGTTGGAACAGGCACATGGACCTATTAAAGCAATTTAGATGGATGTGTGCCTTAACATAGCATTTATTTTTACCTTTCTGTGCATATAAATACTTCAACATTTTCAAACCTATAGAACCTATCTCATTCATAACCCGGGGACTGCCTGCCCCACGGTAGAGATTTTATGAGCATAATCTCATTTACTCCTTTCAAGAATTCTATGAGATTTTTATTCTTTCTAAGATGAGATTGCTGAGACTTAGAAAAGTTAAAGGCGAAGTCCATGATCACACAGCTGGTAACAGAGTGGAATCTGGACCCAAGCCAGCTGGTACTAGAGCTCCTACATGTAACCCCAAGCCCAGGAGGATACTTCAGAACTGAATCCAAGCTTGGATTGAGAAGGACAGTTTTCCTAGATAAGAGCCCTTAGAGCCCAACTCCCACTGAAGGCATGGGACAAGCCCGGTGCCTGGCTATCTAAGCCAAAAAGAAAGGAAAGATGGCCTGACTAGGCGGTGGCGCAGTGGATAGAGCGTAGGACTGGGATGCGGTGGACCCAGGCACAAGACCCTGAAGTTGCCAGCTTGAGTGCGTGCTCATCTGGTTTGAGCAAAAGCTCACCAACTTGGACCCAAGGTTGCTGGTGAGGGGTTACTCGGTCTGCTGAAGGCCTGCAATCAAGGCACATATGAAAAAGCAGTCAATGAACAACTAAGGAGTCACAACAAAAAACTAATGATTGATGCTTCTCATCTCTCTTGTTCCTGTCTGTCCCTATCTATCCCTCTCGCTGACTCTATCTCTGTCCCTGTATAAAAAAATAAAAAATAAAAAATAAAAAAAAATAAAAAAAAAGGATTGTGACCATCAAAGGCAAGAAAAATGAGGCACAGGACAAGTACATGATAAGCACAGTGATGCACACATAAAAGAGTAGAAAACAACCATTCTTGCTATGAATAAATGGCAAATGATTAGGCAGATGTTTGTATATTGACTGTTAGGAAGACCTCCCATTTTGCTGGCATTGTCTTCTGCTAACTTGTATTATTTTTAGATTCTTTTTCTTTATATATAATAGTATTATTACTTTAGAAAAGTTGGAAGTGATGTTAGAGGAACAGACTCCTATAGTTACTAGGACAAAGCATTTTAGAGATTCAGAACAAGACAGTGCCTTGAAGCCAGCCCTCGCTATCTCGTTTCTAGGCATGGCTGATCCAAAGCTCCCCCACTACCCAGGTCAGTAACTATCCTACCATTAAAGGCTGCCATGGAAAAGATCAGTCTATCGGCCTCCCAGAGACAGGTGTCCGGGGAAAATGTTAGCAGCCAAGTATTTACACGGCTCTGTCCCAGAGCAATAAATGCCACTAGCCAAGTGCCTTTGTGGTGCTCCTATCTATTCAGTAGGTTCTGTGCCCTGAGTACAACTTCTCTACCTAACCCTTCTTGTGTTTGTGGAAGGGCAGAGGTGGGAAGTATAGTTATAGTTCTACGACAAAGTGACTATATGACCTTAGGGAGGTCACCACCTCTGCAAGCTCCAGTTTTCTGGCCTATATAATGGGAACCCTAATGGTGCTTCTCTCTAGGGTTATTCTGAGGAAAAGGGGAAAGGATACACATTAAGTACTTAGCTTAGTGCCAGGAATATGGTTGTATTCCAGAAAGGTTAGCTGCTTTATCATTATTACTGTTATCATTCGGAACCCATTTATAAGGGCAAACCTCCATGACCCTGTTCACTGGCAGCAGCGGTGAAGAAGCACCTTGCCCTGTTTTACAATCATTAAGATGTTTCTCTTTAAAAGTTAAAAAAAAAAAAGAGTAATAGTACTTTTGTCACTACTTTACCTGAAATGAATTTTGCATCAGGTATCTCATACATGGTAAACAAATAGAGAAAAGAACCCAGATGACTTGCAATCCCTCCACACACCTGTGACCACAGGTGTTCCCAGTCTCAGCATGCCACTGTACTTCCAAGGTACCAAGCAGAATGACCATCAGATAAATTGTCAGAGACACAGATGGCCCAGATGGTAAGAGCCAAAGGACTGTCTGGAACAGATCAAAGTTCTGTCCCCAGAATCCCACAGCTCCCACCACACAAGACAACTGATCCTGTCACGGCAGTAACACATTGCAGTTAGCACAACACCCCTGGCTCTGGCTACCCACGGTGCTTGATGCCTTTCCTTCCGGCCCGAAGTCATCATCCTTAGGTAGAAGAATAATGTGTCTCATTTCACAGCCTGTTCTCTTTGGGCCTCGTAATTTCTTAGATCTTAAGGCCAAGTAACTTACCTGGAAGTTACAGGCTGGGGATAAGGTCCAGAATGACAGCGCTAAGACGGTAATGCTTCTGGGCCATAACTTGTATTTCTGGACAAGGATTTGTGAGGTTGTCTCAATGTAGATCAAGAAGTGAGGGGAGTAGGAACAGTGGTTCCTAGCAGTCACATGTACCAGAGCATATTACCAGAGAACAGTTTTGGGAATTTTGTTATTCCACGTTGACAAAATGATGGTCTGCAAATCAGAACAAGCCCAAAGAAGAATTCTCTTTGACAAGCATAGTCTATAAGATTATTTTGAAGGAGGTACTAAGATTTAAAAATTGGGAAATTCAAGATAAAAATCTAGATTTCCTGGCTGCTTATAAAGAATCTGAGGATTTTGGTAACCCCGAGGCCAGGGGCCACAGTCTGAGTGCCAGCTGCCCCCTTCAAGGGCTTACCAGGGTCACCACCTCTGAGATCGCTTCAACATCTGGGCTGAAGGACAACATCACTTGCTGTAGAGACTGCACTGTGATATTTACTGTAAACACACTCCTAACAAGAGCAGAATACAAGACAAAGTAGGAGGGCTTGTTTTTTCAAGAAAGATGAGAGAGAACAGATTTATATGCTGAGGTGAGGATAATTCCATGTCTTTAACATAAAACACAAAGCCTATCTTTGTGGAAAGAATACAGTTTCAGATACCATTTTGAAACAAACCTGGCCTGCTGTAGTCACGGTCCCTACTGACACCTGAGCTTGTAGCCCTGGGCTGATCCAACCCCATCATTGTACAGCAGGAGAAGCTGAGGCAAAAAGAAGGCTCAGGGTCTCAGGTACACAGACCTCAGAGTATCCTTGACTACTCTGGAACCGGAATATAAACCTAGGGAAAGGTAACTCATATGGTAAGTACAGTGACAGCTGCCCATGCGAACGGTTTGTGCTAACAAGGCCAACAGTGGAATGATGAGGCAGGCGGAGTGGGCCTAGGAGCAGGGCTTGATATAATTCTACAGGCAGTTACATTGGACAGCTCATGCGCAACACTGCAAATGCCCTTGCTGGCAACCAGTTCCATGTAGGTTTTAGTCAACTTTGTGCCTGCTCTGGGCTTGGCATCTACACGTGCATAAGCCAGGAGTGCAGGGAAGTCACTACTTCTCAGGATAACCCTTATCTAAAGGGAACAGGAGCTGCTGGGTAAGTGTGTCCACTCTTTATTCTCTTCAAGGGTACACTTCTAAGCAACTTCATATGGTTTCTCAAAACACCCCACAATATCAACAATCTCTCCCTTAATGGTGGCCAATCCAGAGATGTAATCCTCGTAGTTCTCTTCCTCCTTCCCCAGTATCTCAGTCTTCCCGGCTGGTGTAACAAAAGTGCCACGGATTGGATGTTTTCAACAACAATTATTTCTCAAAGTTTTGGAAGCTGGGAAGTCCGATATCAGGACACCAGCAAATCTAGTGTCTAGTGAGGACCCATTGCCTGGCTTATAGACAGCAGCCTTCTTACTGCTTCCTCACATGTAGAAGAGGAGAGGAGAGGGACAGATGGAGGGAGGAGGAGGGAGGGACGAGGAGAGAGAAGGAGGGGGGAGAGAGAGAACAAAAGCTTTCTAGCATCTGTCTGTATAAGGGCACTAAACCCATTCATGAAGGCTCTACCCTTGTGATGTAATCACCTCCCAAAGCCCCCACCTCTCAATGCCATCACACTGGGGATTAGGCTTCATCATATAAATTTGGGGGGGGGGCACAAATATTCAGTCTCTCCCACCCAGTCACCCTAAGCATCACTGCTGATAACTAGAAACACAATCCCAAATAAACGCTCACAGAAGCCTTCCTATCAGACTTTGCTGTAGGGGAGCTTGAGTTAAAGCCAAGTTCAGTTGCAGGAGAAGGTAGATAATCACTTCAGATCGGAAAGCAGGTGGTATTCAGGGGACATGGACAGGGCCAATGTAAGGCTCCTGGCAAAGGAATACCTGGGAATGATTGTTGTCGGTACTACATAATACAAACTCTTGTGAGTTTTAATTAAAGAACATTAGAAATGCCCTATGAATGCCCTGCTCAGTGACTCATTGCAAAACATGATTGAAACATCCATAAGCTTCAAACAGTGCGGGTGGTAGGATTTAATTTTGTTTGTTTGGGGGGTTTTTTTTGTTTGTTTTGCTTTAATATTCAAGTCAAAGCATTCAAGAAATTTTCAATGAATAAGACGGCCAAAATTTCAAGATGTGCCCCCAAATTCAAATTATGTCATTAAAATTTTATTTTTATTGTAAGTGTGTTCTGATTCTATTACCTGGTTTCACCTTTCCTGGTCATTTTCATAAGTGAAATCTAGAGTTTCATTTCCAGGTGAGATTTAGGACAATTTCCAACGGCATTTCATCCAGAAAACGTGTATGTGTGCTATTTGACATCAGATGGAGTAGTTTTGTTCCATCATTCATTTCTAGGATGAACCTAACCAAGTTCCTTTCTCTCCACGGACCTCAGTTTCCACATCTGCAAAATGAGGGACCCTAACCATTATTGTTAGGAAGAAGCGTGTACATTTTGTAGCCAACCCTAGAGCGTGAATCCCTTACTTAACATCCCAGAGAACTAGCCAGCGTACACATCCCTATTTCCCCACCACCACGCTTTCCAAAACAGACCATCATCCCCTGTTTTAGAGAAAGCTGACCTGTTTCCACTGGCCAGAGTGCCAGTTTAAAATTTTCATGAGTGGAGAAAAGACAGTTGTTTGTTTGTGTGCTTGCTTGTTAACACGGTTATAATTCAATACGACACGGAGGTTTCACAAGTCCCAGAGTCCTGAATTCACCAACACTGTCGAGGCTGTTCTCGCTGTCTTTTGTTTCACTTCCTACCACGTCATGCCCGGCGTCAGCCCCATGGGGACTGAATGAATATCCATCCCAAAGATGTGGCCTCAGGTCAATGCTTCAAAAACACTTCTCAGAAGCAATGACATGGCGGAGAGTTCTGAACTGGTCTGCTCCTGGGTTCTGGCCCCAGGGAGATCTGAAGTCAGGCGCTGGCTGACACTGGCATTTTTGGGTTCTCTGGGTGTGGGTGCCATCTCGGTGTGGGTGCCATCTGACTAAGCATCTGCAGGTGTCAGTGCATGGCTGGCATCCAACTCTTTGCTTCTGGCTGGACTTCCTTGGCCAAATGTGGCCTTTCAGCTCACATCTGTCCTCCAGGCTCGCCGTACACTGGGCATGAGCATCTTGGCAAGACTGTAGAAGCACCCCCGTTACAGCTGCCCCTGGTGGTCCTGCACATCCAGGCGTCTTAATCAGCTGAATGGCCCTAAGCTCATTACTTGAAATCTTGCTCCAGTCCCAACAGTGTCATTTTTCTCCTGGAGGTTCTTGCATGTGTCTCCTGATTCCTGGGCACTTGGTATTAGACTTGCTCCTGCGACGGTACCTTGAATCACATTGTCTGTTTGTTTCTGGTTTATGGAACTGTATCTAGATTGCCATATTAAAACTCTGTCACAAGAGCCTAGCTGTTCTGGCAAACACCAACCACCCACAGATGCCAAAGGTAGATGCTGCTTTTTACTCTCTGAATGGCAATGGCCGGGAGCTTCAGCTTGAGTAATTCAAGAGGTACCGGGTCACGAGTGGGAGAATCAGTGCCGCCACCATCACAGGAAGTTAACAGCACTGTTTATAACATAACAGGGCTTTTTTTTTTTTTCACAGCACCTGTCAGCGGGGCATCTGATTGATACACCACATTGTTTGCAATCATGGGTTTATGAGGCTCCGATTAAATACTGGAGACTGAGCTATACATTTCAAAGTAATTAGTCCAAAGCGGCCTCTGTGCCTTACCCCCTGTTAAAGCTCTAACAAAAACCAAGGCTGATGAATATTTAACGAACTGGACCTCATTGTCATCTGATAATAAGATTTGTTATAGGGTTATAAAATGTTATGGTAACATTCTTACAGTACATTAATATCGTAAAATGTAGCTGGGTTCCCAGGCAGAGCCGTCTGACAATACAAAACAAAACAAAACACCAATAGAAAGATAAGGGATATCAACCATTTCCTTCGAGGGCTTAGAAGACAATCAGCCAAAGGTGAAAAGATGTATTTCAGAGCCAGATGCATTCATCAAACATCAGAGAGAGAAGAAAAAAGGAAAACAGTGAAGGAAGGAAAAGAGAACAAGGGAAAGAGGCAGGAATATAGTAGGAAAACCAAAGAGAAGAGGTGCACAGGTGGTTAGCTGTGGGCAGGGACCGAGGATCAGACGGAAGTTTCAATGCAGGGAATGAATCCCAAGTGCCTTTCCCACAGTCAGAGTCTAGAATTCCCTGGTCCCTCTAAAGGAGATTGGAATATGCAGCCCTCAAAACATGCCACTTTGGCATACGGATTATTCTGGACCAAAGGCAACTGAGAAACAGCAGGCAGGGGAGGTGCTCTCTGCCCTCCCCTCCCCAAAAGGCATCAATTTCCTTTGTGCAGGTGCCCTGACTCCCAGACCAGGAAGAGGAGAACAATCCTTAGCATCAGAGGCCAAGATGGCACTGAGAGGACTCCGCATAAACACATCTTCCTACGTAACTCTGCTCGGTCGTTACTTTCATCAGAGCTCCTAACCACCAGTTCCACAAGTTATCACTCCTGAAAACCCAAACCTCTTTTCCCTTTGTCTAGTCACCCGTCTGTAATTTTTTACCCTCTGTTTTTTGTTTATTTGTTTGTTTTTATTAAGTGAGAGGCAGGGATGCAGAAACAGACTCCTGCAGGCACCTGACCGGGATCCACCAAGCAAGCCTCTATCAGGCAATGCTCCGCCCACTCGTCTGGGCCGCTGCTCCATTGATCGGCAACTGAGCTATTTTAGTGGCTGAGGAGAGGCCATGGAGCCATCCTCAGTGCCCAGGGCCAACGTTGCTGAACCATTCGAACTATGGCTGCAGGAGGGGAAGAGAGAGAGAGAGAGAGAGATACAGAGAGGAGGGAAGGGGTGAAGAATCAGATGGTCACTTCTTCTGTGTGCCCTGACCAGGAATTAAATCCCGGACTTTCACACACTGGGTAGATGCTCTAATGCTGGACCAACTGGCCAGGGCCTTCACCCATTGTTTTAAAGGTGGATAAGCCCACTGGCCCAGCCACTCCTTCAGGGTTTTACTTCTTTTCTGTGAAGCCTCCATGCATAAAAAATTTTAAATATTAACCCTTTGAGTAGTGAGGTTTTTTTATGCTCACTGACCCCCAGGAGTGAGTTGTTTTTGTTTTTTTTCAAGAAATGAAGGTTACAGTTACATTTTTATTAACTTAAAATTATATGTTTGATAACCAATTTATGGAAACAAGAAGAACATATATTTGCCTTTTTTTAATGTTACCTTACACATTTTTAAAATAAAAATTTTTATTATTTGGATGGTCAGGAGGCACGAGGATGTACATGAACATTCATACTACTCAAAGGGTTAACCTCAATAAACATGCATTTTCTTTTTCTCCTGATAATCTTTCATTTGTCACTTAAATTGGCAGACTCCAGCCACAAACCCAAGAGGGTAGAGGAAAAATGTTTCCTGTATCTCACAGTGAAAAAAAAAAGTCCACAACCACAAGAATCCCATGAGGCTATCGATTCCATTCTGTGGTTCTCTGGAAGAAGCCAATGGCCCTCCAGAAAGACTGCAACTGTCCACAGAGTGAACTCTGTAAATAAAGTAACACTTATTTAATGTTGCTAAAATAAAGTAACAACATAAAGTAATAGTGAACCGAGAGTAGAGTTCAGACACTGTTGTTTACTAAAGGTCCATTGTCATCCCTCACAGAACCAGGACAATAGATTAGACTAGATACTAAATTCTAGTTCCAGAGATATCAGATTCTAATCTAATCCAATTCTTCTCTCAAGGGGCAGAGCAGCCCTAAGATCAGATCAGTCAAACAAAAGGAACTAGAACCAGCCATTGATAGAGTCTAGAAATAACAGAAGACAATTTGAAAAGAAAACTACAAAGAGAATTTAAGGATACTCCCATGCACTCTACCCATCTTCTACACCATTAGCATCAGAAGGGACCTCGGCCATCAACACAGTGTATGGTAGTTAGGAGTGTGACCTTATAATGCAGACAAATTCATGTTTAATTTCTACCATGTACTAGCTGTGTGACCACAGACTTTCAGGGCAATGCTCTCTCCTCATCTAGATAGTTTGTGTCTAATAGTAGCTAAGATCATGCAAGTAATGTATTTGCACAATGACTTTATATTATAAATACCAATAAATATAAACAATGATGTTAACAGTGATGAAGGAGGAAGAGAAGGAGAAATCACCCAAACCATTCCTCTATAGATAAGAGAACTCCTTTAGAGATAAGACAACTCCTCTACTGAGAAGATAGCTGAGGCCCAGGGAGAGGGGATAACAGCCCACTGTTGTTGAAACCGGTGGTAGAGCCTAACTCTTTGTCATTAAGTCATAGCCTAGAGCTCCTATTACGTAGCCATGCCAGCATTAGGTGCCTTGGGATCGACAGAGAAATAAACACAAACTTTAACATCAAGGAATAAAGTTTATCTATTTAACACTGAGAGACTAATAGCAAATATATGCCATAAATTACATTTCTTGGATCAGAAGTATTATAGAAATTACATATGCTCCAAAAAGCTTATGAAACTGACAGGAAAATCCTTATGCTAGAATTTAAAATGGAAAGGTAGGAAATAAAATTATATATAGCTATGCAAGAAGAAAAAAAGAAATAAAAACCAGATCAGAATAAAATATTCCAAAATAATGATTTTTCTCTAAGCAGTGAGATTATACACAGTTTTATAATTTTTTATACTTTTTATATACTTTCTAAGTTTTCTACAAAGGCACATATTACTTTGTAGAATTTTAAGAAAGATACATTTTCTCTTGCCAAGGAAACATGAAGAAAAGCCTCCATTCACAATAGCAACTGCAACATATATAAAAAATACCTAGATATAAAAGTTTAAAGCAGGTTGCAAGACCTATATAAAAAAACTAATTAATCTCGGCATGTTATTATATTGTATTAATTTCAATAGAAACTTTCTAGTACTTGACAAAGCTCTTCTAAATTGTATTGGGAAGGAAAAAAGAACTCCATGATTATTAGAGAAAACAATTTAAGACTTAAAAATAGATAATGTTTCAGTTTTCCAATTGGCCAGACTGAATTAAATTAGCAATGCTCTGTGGTGGCAGTTTTGGTGAACATGTATATTAATACTGACTTTCTGGAGGAACAGGTATCTTTTTATTTATTTTTTAGTGTGTACTTATTGATTTTAGCAAGAGAGTAAGAGGGGAGTGGAGAGAGAGACAAGAACACTGATCTGTTCCTGTATGTGTCCTGATAGGGGATCGAACCAGCAACCTCTGTGCTTCGGGATGATGCTCCAACCAACCAAGCTATTCAGCCAGGGCAGAAACAGGTATCCTTTATGACCTGTGATTCTCAATGCCAGTAATGTAAGGGGACAATCAAAGGTACAGAGATTCAGATAAGCATTATTTTGTTCTTATAGAGGGAATTAACAGCCTAATAACAACCTAAACTATCTACCATAGGATATTGGTTAAATAAGTTATAGTTGATCCATAAAAAGGAACTGTATCAAGCCACTACAAATGTCATTCATCTAAATTCAGGGCATCTTGTTAAGTGAGAGGGGATATTAGAAAACAGCACGTGTAATCTGCTATCACATAAAATTATGAATGCACACAGAAATATCTAGAGGAGGGATCACTTGGGGATATTGAGGTTTGTAGTATTATCTTTTAGTTTCTGATCTATGTTTTTCCTGTTCATTTTGGTCCCCAATAAACTTAAATCATTTTCATAATCAGGAAAATGATTTCATAATCAGGAAAAAAAAGCAAAGCTCATTTCATGTTGGAAAAAAGAAATGTAGTGCTTTAAATTGAAGAAAGAAAGATGACAGAGTTGGTTAATGTAATCCAGGAAGGAAGACCAATCAAAAATCTTCATTTCAGTGAACTGCTATAATGCCCTTCCCCATCACAGCCTATAAGAGAGTCCAAAGAGATACAAAACTGATTTGTTTACAAATGCTTTTTCCTCCCCTTTAACCTATAGCAATGGTGATGAGCAAGAAAATAACCAAAGAGAAGGAAAAATAGGTTATGTAACTGTGGATAAAATATGAGTGACCTCCATAGGATCCAAAGGGGATGAATCGGAGATGATATGTATGAGTGTAGAGACAGGTGTGGGTTTAACTTGAGAACGGACACTCTAGTAGAGGAAGCAAGCTTGGAATCAGCGGAGATCTGCAAGCAGATCTGGACTACTTCTTGTCAAAGATGGTTTGCAGGAACTGATCAAAGGAGGCATTGGACTAGATGATCTTTCAAGTTACATTCACGTCCTAAATTGACTCTCCTTCTCTGTAGCACTTAAAAAGGGATCATTCTCTAAGTATTGACCTGGAAAGATGCCCATGGAGATTCCAAAAGAACAGTGACTTGAATGGCAATGCCTCTCCTCTTTGACCCAATTGAAATCCTTCTCTCTTTCAAATCAAAGCCTAGAACCTCTGGTAGTTGGGTACACACTAGTGGGCGGCCTAGAAGAGAACCAGTGAGGGGCCTTTTTTTTCCTCATGGATTGGGAAAACATATTGAGACAATTGTAAGAGAGACAAAAATAAAACAAAAGACAGAAGATGTATAAAATCAGTACATTTCCAACCAAAATTCCAACAGACTTCTTGTACAAATTGAAAAGCTAATTCCAAAGTTTACAGAGAAATTTAAACACTTTAGAATGATCGGTACAAATTTGGATAAGAACTAAATTGAAGACTTACACTGTTTTATTTCAAAACTTATATGGAAGTGACCACCACCCAAATGAACACAGCAAAGCCTCTTTATTCAGAGCTTGCTATCTATAGCAAGGAGGCCGGCCGCCAACTTGTGATTGGCAGACTCAAAGCAGGCAAGCTTAATGGGGGGAAGCCTTTAGGTATGCTCTGATTGGATAATGGTGGCACAGGGAATCTGGAAGTGGGCACTATTTTGTAAAAGTCTCCAAGATAATTAAATGGAGGAAATGATGCACTTCAATAATTGATACTGGAACAACTCTCTATTCATATAGGAAAAAAAAAATCAACCAGGATATGCCATTATAAAAAATAATTAACTTGAAATTACCTTGTAGAACTATAGTTAAAAACTAAAACTATAATATAAGACTTCTAAAAATAAGCAGTGAAGAATACCTGTTCCTTCTAGTTAGGTTAAGCTTTCCTACATAAAATGCACAGACCATAAAAAGAAAATTGATATATCAAGCTTTATTAAAATTAGCAACTTTTTCTTTGAAATCCATCATAAAGAAAACAAAAAGTT
This sequence comes from Saccopteryx bilineata, assembly GCF_036850765.1. Classification (NCBI taxonomy): domain Eukaryota; kingdom Metazoa; phylum Chordata; class Mammalia; order Chiroptera; family Emballonuridae; genus Saccopteryx; species Saccopteryx bilineata. The sequence continues at coordinate 179,373,926 of NC_089493.1, read as the reverse complement.
GACAGAGTAAAAGAATATATTTTCAACACATATACCAGGCAAAGGACATATAAGAAGAATATAGAAAGAACTCTTATAATATGATGACAACACAATAATGGGTGAGCAAAAGATCTGAACGAAAACTTCCAAAAGAATTATCTATTAGTGGCCAAAAAGACATGACAACAAGCTTAACATCACTGATTTGGAGGAAATACAAATTAAAGTTACGAGATAGTAGCCTGACCAGGCTGTGGCGCAGTGGATAGAGCATTGGACTGGGACGCGGAGGACCCAGGTTAGAAACTCCTAGGTCACCAGCTTGAATGCGGGCTCATCTGGTTTAAACAAGGCTCACCAGCTTGAACCCAAGGTCACTGGCTTGAGTAAGGGGTCACTTGGTCTGCTGTGGCCTCCTTGTCAAAGCACATATGAGAAAGCAATCAACAAATAACTAAGGTGCCTCAATGAAGAATTGATGATTCTCATCTCTCTCCCTTCCTGTCTGTTGTCCCTGTCTGTCCCTCTCTCTGTCTCTCTCTGTCTCTGTCACACACACACACAAAAAAATTATGAGATAGTATTTTATAACCATAATAATAGCTAAGATTAAAAAGCCTGACAATAACAAGTGTTGGTGAGGATGTTGAACAAATGGAGCTCTTATAACACAGATGGTAAGAATGTGAAGTGGTATAACCACTTTGGGTGTCGGTTTGGAAGTCTCTTAAAAAATGAAATATAAATCTACTATACAAGCCAGCCATTCTATTTCTAGATACTTACCTAAGAGAAGCAAAAGTGTATTCACAGAAAACATTTTACAGAAATGTTCATAGTCAGTTTACATGTAATTGCTAGCAACTGGAGACAACAAAAATGTCTTTCAACAGATGAGAAGACAAATAAAATGTGGTATTTCCATACAATGGAACATTCTCTTCAAAAATAAACAGTAACAAACAATGGGCATAAGTAATGATATGAGTATCTGTTTAATGAATAGATGAATGAGTAAATGAATGAAGATTTGGGAAGGGTTGATAAAGAAAATATCTTATTCAATTTTAATATTTGGTAATTATTTACAAATTGTAATAATTTGTAAATGTCTGCTGAATTAAGAAAACAATAATTAATGATGTATTTTTAAATTTTTATTATTTATTGATTGATTTTACAGAACAGAAAGAGGAAGGGAGAGAGAGAGAAAAGCATTCATTTATTGTTCCACTTAGTTGTGCATTCATTGGTTACTTACTGTAAGTTCCCTGATAAGAGATGAAACCCACATTCTTGGTGTTTCTGGAGTATGCTCTAACTGATTAAACTAACCAACAAGGGCAAAATGTAGTATTTTTTTTTTGTATTTTTCTGAAGTGAGAAGCGGGGAGGCAGGGAAACAGACTCTAGCTTATTATTCTGCACGAAAAACTCTAGATGTTTTTTTAATAAGTTCAGACTCTATTATTTCATTCATATAAAATTTTGTTTATATACGATTCTAGTGACAGAAAGCATATCAGAGGTTGTCTGTCAATGTGAGTGGAAGAAACAGTAGATTATAAAGAAAAAACTTTGGGGCATGATGGAAATTGTCAGTATCTTGACTGTGGGGGTAATGTGGTGTATATATCTATCAAAACTCACCAAATTGTATATTTTAACTATGGTCAGTTTACTGTATATAACTTTTGCCTAAATAAAAGATTTTGGAGGGCTTGGGGGGGTTGTAATTTTTCAAAGTGAGAATGGGAGGGGAGGCAGACAGACAGACTCCCACATGCGCCCAACCAGGATCCACCTGGCACGCCCACCAGGGGGCGATGCTTGGCCCATCTGGGATATTGCTCTGCTGCAATCAAAGCCATTCTAGTGCCTGAGGCAGAGGCCATGGAGCCATTCTCAGTGCCCGAGCAAACTTTGCTCCAGTGGAGCTTTGGCTGCAGGAGGGGAAGAGAGACAGATAGAAAGGAAAGGGGGAAGGGTGAAAAAGCAGATGGTTGCTTCTTCTGTGTGCCCTGGCTGGGAATTGAACCCGGTACTTCCACACGCCAGGCTGATGCTGTACCGCTGAGCCAACCAGCTCCTAAATAAAGTTTAAAAACATGGTTTAAGAGGTATGCAGAATCTTACAACCTTTGAATGGTAAATAGTATACACTTTTACATGCTGTATAACATTTTCAAAAACCAAATTTGTGTTTTCTGTAAACAAACAAAAAAAATTTAATTCTAGAATAACTATGTAATTAAATAAAAACCCATAAATTTCATAGGCTATATACTTTGATAAATAATATTATGAAAATGTTCTGGTTACCTCTTAGACAAAAAGGAAATTGTAAACTAAAACATAAACTTTACATTAAAATCTAGAGTGCAAATTAAAAACTCTACTGAGAAGAAAATATATATCTTTAATACCTTCATCATTAAAAAAAAGGTGAAAATAAAGGCACTTAGAATTCATTGTGGGGAAAAAATAGAAAAATAACAGTAAAATAAACTAGGAAGCTGAAATTTATATGGCTGAAAGGACTTGATGAATATGAAAACAAAAAATTTGTAGAAAAATTTAAAAAGGTAATCTTAGGAAACGAATAAACAACACACGCACAAATACATAAATGATTAGCAATTAAAAGGAAACACAACCAGAGGCACAGGAGAGAATTTTAAAATTACAATAGAAAACGTATTACAGGCAAACATATGGCACTACATTTGGAAACCTAGAGGAAATGGATAATTTCCTAGCCAATATAAATTACCTCAGCTGACTCAAGAAATAATATATAGTGGAACGTAATCTATGACAAATTGACATTTCATTTCAGAGTAAGAAGGATAGATTTGTTTTTAATGTGGCTGGCAAAGCCGGCCATCCTTTGGGATGAAAGCAAAATTGAACTCCTAACGTACATAATACAAAGGGAAAGTAAAGATAGAACAGAGGGGGCCAGAAGAAAGGAAAACAGAAAGGCTGCAAGAAAAATGAGGTGACTTTATGTATCATTTCATGGTAAAAGCAGACGTGCTATCCAAGACTGGAGAATAAGGTGTTTTATAAACCACATGTAGCCATATAAAAGTTCAAATGTTTATAGCAAAATATAACACGTTCCAACGCTGAGGATGGACGGGTTGTACCTATCATATTAAATATATATATAGATCTTTTAAATTGACAAGATGAAAACTCCTCGGAGAAAAATAAAGGCAGTTCTAAATAGTAATTCACAGAAGGACAAATCTGAATAGCCAAAAGAATATGGGGGGGAAAAAGCACTCAAAACCACTAGTTGTCAGAAAGATGTGAACTAATCCAACAATAAGTGATGACTGTGTACACATCAGACTGGCAAGAGACCAGTAACAACCAGGCCAGCAGGGGTATGGGAAGGACTGGCTGATACCGATACATCACTGGTAAAAAGGAAATGGTTACGGGTGTTGTTGCAATGAATACACTCTAGCAATAATTATTACGATTAAAAATACATACACCCAGCAATTCCACTCCTGGGAATTCATTCCATAAAAATAAGAATCTCAGTGTAAACACACACACACACACACACACACACACACACACCAAGGCTGTCTGAGACAACATTATTTGAAATGGTCAAAAATAAAACAAGACGATAATTCAAGATGACGTCAGAGTAATGGCGGGGTAGGAAGCGATACCGATAAATCTCCCCCAAAACTCAACAAGATCTTCAACCAGAAACAGAAAAACCTATACTTGGAGCTTCCAGATGCTTCGCAATACACCCAAAGGTATGATTGAGTGAAAAATTGGCTAAATATATAACCAAACCCCGAAGGAAATAGGGAGTAAGAAATGCTCCGCCTTCCTCACTAACCTAAACAGGGCGGCTTTCTCTGGTAACTGTGAATATAGAAACTGAGGCGGGCAAAGGGGGTGAATAGATCCAGGCCGCCACGGCACAAACGGCTGAACCAGGCTGTGGCACGCAGATCCAAGCCGAGGAAAATCTGATCCTGTGGCAACCCGGGCAATACAAGCTAACACTCGCGCCAAACCCAAACAAAGAAAGACAAGCGGAGCGGCCATTTTACCGGGTCTCCTGGTCGGTGCGCAGTTAGTGGGCGAGAATTTCTTCCTAGGCCCCGAGAGTGGGTGCCCGTGTTGCCCCACGGAGAGGCAGGGTCAGAGGCCTTTCTGTGGGCCGAGGGCAGAGTCTCTGGGCAGCCCCAGCGCCCTGGGAAAGCCATGCACGGGAGGGAGTGAGAACTAATTCCAACGGTGGAGATTTTCCGTGCTGGAGGGTGTTTCACTCAGAGGGAACCGCGGCCGGCCTCATATCCTGGTTTGCGCACGCTGATAAGGAGTGAGCAATTCCTCCGAGTGCCTCGGCAGTGCGCGCCCGTGTTATCACACAGAGGGGCAGAGTCAGGGGCCTTTGTGTGGGCCAAAGCGGAATCTCGAGCCGCCCCAGCGCCTTGCAAAAGCCGCGCACGGGGACGAAGCGAGACTCAATTCCAACGCTGCAACTTTTCCCTGCGGTTGGGGGTTTCACTCAGAGCGTGAGACCGGATATCCTGGTCGCAGACAGTGAGTGAGAGTTTCCTCCAAGCGCCCCGGAAGTGGGCGCCCGCTTGTGTTACCAGACAGAGTGGCAGACCCAGAGGTCTTTGAGTGGGTGGAAAGCCCGCCTGATTATGCTAGCAGCTCTGACTGACTGAACCTTACCCAGAGCCCTGTGTTGAGTGGAAATAGAGTGGGGAGTTGCCAGCTCTTTGAGCCTCTTACTATCCAGGCAGAGGCAGCAGCAACCCCATAGCTGGACTATCAGGCTACTAATTGAGGAAGGAAAGACTAGGAGAAAGGCTCCAGGAACACAGACTCTCTCACTGTCGGAGCCTATAAATGCTAATGAGCTTCGACTGCCAACGAGACTAAAGCACAATACATGACATTACCATAGAGACTTATCAACTGCAAACCTCTACCTGAGCATGCCACAGGGGCAGAACCCGGGGTACAGAGTCACCGACCAGGAAGAGGGAGAGAAAAGAAAAAGCAAGAAGATAACCTCTCAAAATCAAGAATAATCTGCAGACTTTATAACCTATCCCATTTTATTATATTTGTTCGTTTGTTTCTCTTATCTTCATTCTTGATACTTTTTTTTCCTCCTCCAATTTGGCCGATTAACTCTTTACCGGTCGTACTCTCTCCTCTCCTTGAACTACACTACCCATAAGTGTTACATCTCCCATTATCTTTTCTCTTCTCTTCCTTTCTCTCTATGAGGGTTGCACTCCAAAACCCTTAACTCTCTCTCTCTCTCTCTCTCCTTTCTTTTTTCTTGTTTTAGTGGTTCCCTCTTTTTTTTCTTTCTCTCTCTTTCTTTTCTCCCTCTATATTAGTTTCTTCCTTTCTCCTTTACATCTCCTCTCATTCAAACCTCAATAACAAACAAATTATCTTATCTGGGACTCAAACCTATGTTTGTGGCATTTGGGGGGTTTTTACTTCATCTTTTTAACTCACTAGCAGTGCTCCCATCCCTGGCTCTCCATATTATCTAGTTCTTGTTCCACTAAATACAATAGTAATTTTTTAATTTGTCCCCCCATTTTTCCATTTTCCTCTTATTCCTCTCATCATAACTCTTAGACAACCAACACCTAAAAGCAAATCATTTTATTCTTGACCCAAATTTTTTCCTTATTTGCTTTTTGTGGGTCCATATGCTCTATTTTTTTTCCTTTTTTTTTTTCTTTTTTTTTTTTTTTTTTGCCCCTTTATTACTTTTCCCCAATTCAGGCCCTCCATCACAGGCATTGTTTGTTATAATTCACAGTCCACCACAAGATTTTCTCAAGAAAGAGGGGAGAGGAGAGGAGAGGAAAAAAGGAGGGGGGGAATAATTTCCTTTTTTTAAAAATTTTTATTTTATTTTATTTTTCTTTATTTCATTATTAATTTTTTTTAAAAAAAACAACTCTTTTCAATTTTTTATTTTTTTATTATTTTTTTAACTTTTTATTCTTTATTAAATCTCATTAATACTATCAACAAAACCACCCTCAGATGCCATTAAGGAAGAGAAAATCGAATATCATGGATACAAAAGAAAGAGAGGTAACACAGATAGATGAGGAAAAATCTATGGAGAAAAAATTTAATATATTGGAAACCTTGGAGCTAAATGACAGAGAATTCAAGATAGAAATCCTAAAAATCCTCCAAGATATACAAGAAAACACAGAAAGGCAATTTAGGGAGCTCATAAAACAACTCAATGAACACAAAGAATATATGTCCAAGGAAATTGAAACTATAAAAACAAATCAAACAGAGATGAAAAACTCAATTCACGAGCTGAAAAACGAAGTAACAGCTTAGCTAATAGAACAGGTCAGATAGAAGAGAGGATTAGTGAAATAGAAGACAAGCAACTTGAGGCACAACAGAGAGAAGAAGAAAGAGACTCAAAAATTTAAAAAAATAAGATAGCCCTACAAGAATTATCTGACTCCATCAAAAAGAATAACATAAGAATAATAGGTACATCAGAGGGAGAAGAGAGAGAAAATGGAATGGAGAACATACTCAAACAAATAATAGATGAGAACTTCCCAAGCCTGTGGAAAGAACTAAAGCCTCAAGTTCAAGAAGCAAACAGAACTCCAAGTTTTCTTAACCCCAACAAACCTACTCCAAGGCATATCATAATGAAATTGACACAAACCAACAGCAAAGAAAAAATTCTCAAGGCAGCCAGGGAAAAGAATAATGCAACATATAAAGGAAGGCCCATTAGATTATCATCAGATTTCTCAGCAGAAACTCTACAAGCTAGAAGAGAGTGGACCCCAATATTTAAAGTCCTGAAAGAGAGGAACTTTCAGCCACGAATACTATACCCATCAAAGCTATCCTTCAAATACGAAGGAGAAATAAAAACATTCACAGATACAGAAAAGATGAGGGAATTTATCATCAGAAAACCCCCACTCCAGGAATTACTAAAGGGGGTTCTCCAATAAGATACAAAGAACAAAAAAAAAACAGAGCCACAAGTAAAAGCTCCAAGAAGAACACAATAAAACCAAATTTAAACTGTGACAACAACAAAAAGAAAGAGGGGTAGAAGATGGAGATTAACAGTAGCAAAGGACGATGGAGTGCAAAAGTACTCACAAAATAGTTTGCTACAATGAACAGGGTAGGGACCCTTTTCATTACTCAAAGGTAACCACCATTGAAAAAACCACCACAGAAGCACATGAGATAAAAAAAATAGCAACAGAGGAAAGATGTATGGAATACAACCAAATAAAAACAAAAGATAGAAAAACGAAAGAGAAGGATCAAACAAGACACAAAACTAACAGAAAGCAAGATATAAAATGTCAATAGGGAACTCACAAGTATCAATAATTACACTAAATGTAAACGGATTAAACTCACCAATAAAAAGGCACAGAGTAGCAGAATGGATTAAAAAAGAAAATCCAACTGTATGCTGCCTACAGGAAACTCATCTAAGTAACAAGGATAAAAACAAATTCAAAGTGAAAGGCTGGAAAACAATACTCCAAGCAAATAACATCCAAAAAAAAGCAGGTGTAGCAATACTCATATCGGATAATGCTGACTACAAGACAGGAAAAGTACTCAGAGACAAAAATGGCCATTTCATAATGGCTAAGGGGACACTGAATCAAGAAGACATAACAATTCTTAATATATATGCACCAAACCAAGGAGCACCAAAATATATAAGACAGCTACTTATCGATCTTAAAACAAAAACTGACAAAAATACAATCATACTTGGAGACCTCAATACACCGCTGATGGCTCTAGATCGGTCATCCAAACAGAGAATCAACAAAGACATAGTGGCCTTAAACAAAACACTAGAGCACCTGGATATGATAGACATCTACAGGACATTTCATCCCAAAGTGACTGAGTATACATTTTTCTCCAGTGTACATGGATCATTCTCAAGAATTGACCATATGTTGGGCCACAAAAACAACATCAGCAAATTCAGAAAAATTGAAGTTGTACCAAGCATATTTTCTGATCATAAAGCCTTGAAACTAGAATTCAACTGCAAAAAAAAGGAAAAAAATCCCACAAAAATGTGGAAACTAAACAACATACTTTTAAAAAATGAATGGGTCAAAGAAGAAATAAGTGCAGAGATCAAAAGATATATACAGACTAATGAAAATGAAAATACGACATATCAGAATCTATAGGATGCAGCAAAAGCAGTGATAAGAGGGAAGTTCATATCACTTCAGGCATATATGAACAAACAAGAGAGAGCCCAAGTGAACCACTTAACTTCACACCTTAAGGAACTAGAAAAAGAAGAACAAAGACAACCCAAAACCAGCCGAAGAAAGGAGATAATAAAAATTAGAGCAGAAATAAATGAATTAGAGAAAAGAAAAACTATAGAAAAAATTAATAGAACAAGGAGCTGGTTCTTTGAAAAGATCAACAAAATTGACAAACCCTTGGCAAGACTTACCAAGGAAAAAAGAGAAAGAATTCATATAAACAAAATCCAAAATGAAAGAGGAGAAATCACCACAGACACCGTAGATATACAAAGAATTATTATAGAATACTATGAAAAACTTTATGCCACTAAATTCAACAACCTAGAAGAAATGGATAAATTCCTAGAAAAATACAACCTTCCTAGACTGAGTCAAGAAGAAGCAGAAAGCCTAAACAGACCTATCAGTAGAGAAGAAATAGAAAAAACCATTAAAAACCTCCCCAAAAATAAAAGTCCAGGCCCAGACGGCTATACCAGCGAATTTTATCAAACATTCAAAGAAGACTTGGTTCCTATTCTACTCAAAGTCTTCCAAAAAATTGAAGAAGAAGCAATACTTCCAAACACATTTTATGAGGCCAACATAACCCTCATACCAAAACCAGGCAAGGATGGCACAAAAAAAGAAAACTACAGACCAATATCTCTAATGAATACAGATGCTAAAATACTAAACAAAATACTAGCAAATCAAATACAACAACATATTAAAAAAATAATACGTCATGATCAAGTGGGATTCATCCCAGAATCTCAAGGATGGTTCATCATACGTAAAACGGTTAACGTAATACACCATATCAACAAAACAAAGAACAAAAACCACATGATCTTATCAATAGACGCAGAAAAGGCTTTCGATAAAATACAACACAATTTTATGTTTAAGACTCTCAACAAAATGGGTATAAAAGGAAAATATCTCAACATGAAAAAGGCCATATATGATAAACCATCAGCTAACATCATATTAAATGGCACTAAACTGAAGGCTTTCCCCCTTAAATCAGGAACAAGACAGGGTTGTCCACTCTTTCCACTCCTATTTAATGTGGTACTAGAGGTTCTAGCCAGAGCAATCAGACAAGACAAAGAAATAAAAGGCATCCATATCGGAAAAGAAGAAGTAAAGGTATCACTTTTTGCAGATGATATGATCCTATACATTGAAAACCCCCAAAGAATCCACAAAAAGACTACTAGAAACAATAAGCCAATACAGTAAGATCGCAGGATACAAAATTAACATACAGAAGTCAATAGCCTTTCTATATGCCAACAATGAAACAACTGAGAAGGAACTCAAAAGAATAATCCCCTTCATGATTGCAACAAAAAAAATAAAATACTTAGGAATAAACATAACAAAGAATGTAAAGGACTTATATAATGAAAACTATAAACCATTGTTAAGGGAAATCGAAAAAGATATAATGAGATGGAAGAATATACCTTGTTCTTGGCTAGGAAGAATAAATATAATCAAGATGGCTATATTACCCAAAGCAATATACAAATTTAATGCAATTCCCATCAAAATTCCAATGACATTTTTTAAAGAAATAGAGCAAAAAATCATCAGATTTATATGGAACTATAAAAAACCCCGAATAGCCAAAGCAATCCTAAAGAAAAAGAATGAAGCTGGGGGCATAACAATACCTGACTTCGAACTCTATTATAGGGCCATGACAATCAAAATAGCATGGTATTGGCAGAAAAATAGACACTCAGACCAATGGAACAGAATAGAAAGTCCAGAAATAAAACCACATATATATAGTCAAATAATTTTTGATAAAGGGGCCAACAACACACAATGGAGAAAAGAAAGCCTCTTCAATAAATGGTGCTGGGAAAACTGGAAAGCCACATGCAAAAGAATGAAACTGGACTACAGTCTCTCCTCCTGTACAAAAATTAACTCAAAATGGATCAAAGATCTAAACATAAGACCTGAAACAATTAAGTACATAGAAGAAGACATAGGTACTCAACTCATGGACCTGGGTTTTAAAGAGCATTTTATGAATTTGACTCCACAGGCAAGAGAAGTGAAGGCAAAAATTAATGAATGGGACTACATCAGACTAAGAAGTTTTTGCTCAGCAAGAGAAACTGATAACAAAATAAACAGATAGCCAACTAAATGGGAAATGATATTTTCAAACAACAGCTCAGATAAGGGCCTAATATCCAAAATATACAAAGAACTTATAAAACTCAACAACAAACAAACAAACAATCCCATAAAAAAATGGGAAGAGGATATGAACAGACACTTCTCCCAGGAAGAAATACAAATGGCCAACAGATATATGAAAAGATGCTCATCTTCTTTAGCTATTAGAGAAATGCAAATCAAAACGGCAATGAGATACCACCTCACACCTGTTCGATTAGCTGTTATTAGCAAGTCAGGTAATAGCAAATGTTGGAGAGGCTGTGGAGAAAAAGGAACCCTCATACACTGTTGGTGGGAATGTAAAGTAGTACAACCATTATGGAAGAAAGTATGGTGGTTCCTCAAAAAACTGAAAATAGAACTACCTTGTGACCCAGCAATCCCTCTACTGGGTATATAGCCCCAAAACTCATAAACATTGATACGTAAAGACACATGCAGCCCCATGTTTATTGCAGCATTGTTCACAGTGGCCAGGACATGGAAACAACCAAAAAGGCCGTCAATAGATGACTGGATAAAGAAGATGTGGCACATATACACTATGGAATACTACTCAGCCATAAGAAATGATGACATCGGAACATTTACAGCAAAATGGTGGGATCTTGATAACATGATATGAAGCGAAATAAGTAAATCAGAAAAAAACAGGAACTGTATTATTCCATACGTAGGTGGGACATAATAGTGAAACTAAGAGACATTGATAAGAGTGTGGTGGTTACGGGGGGGAGGGGGGAATGGGAGAGGGATAGGGGGTGGGGAGGGGCACAAAGAAAACAAGATAGAAGGTGACAGAGGACAATCTGACTTTGGGTGGTGGGTATGCAACATAATTGAACGACAAGATAACCTGGACTTGTTATCTTTGAATATATGTATCCTGATTTATTGATGTCAGCCCATTAAAAAAATAAAATTATAAAAAAATAAAAAATAAAAAATAAAACAAGACAAAAAAAAAAGAAAACCCAAACCAATGGATATAAATTTAATATCCACCCATTGAAGAAAGCCTGAGTGAGTTATAATAATTCACACTATGAAACAGCGTCCTGCCATGATGATCAATTAGAATGTCAACAAGATTTGAGTAACAAAAACAAAATGCAGAAAAGGATGCATATCAGTTAAGAGCATGTTTGACTGTAAAGAAGAGGAAACCTGAGGATCATGGCAGAAACAAACAGTGGTTGGTTTCAGAAATCCCCGAGGTCAGCAGTCACTGGCACTGATGAATTCAGCCACTCAAAATACTATCGGAGTCTCATTTTTATGACAGAAGACAATTTGACTTTGGGTGAGGGGTATGCAGCATAATCAAATGTCAAAATAATCTGGAGATGTTTTCTCAGAACATATCTACCCTTATTTATCAATGTCACTGCATTAAAATTAATAAAAATAAGATTTAAAAAAATACTATCGGCACCCAGGGTCTTATCTTTCTAACATGCCAGCACCAATATTCTGGGTTTTGTCCTCACAGTCATCCCATCACAATCCAAAGATGGCATTGTCATTGCAGGTACCATTTCCATTCTCAAGAAGAATGAAAGGAGAAAAATAAAACTAGTGAAACCAAAATCCTATTTCTCGGGAACTAGGAACTCTCCTAAAACTTCTTCCCAAAGATAGTCCTCCCTCTTGTGGAGTGTGGAGCCTGTTAGCGCTGGGGCTCCTGCCTACCCAGTTCCAGCAGCCAGGATGTCTGCTGCACATTCAAATCTTTTACTCCTCCCCCCCCCCATTAGTAGAGAAAGGCTCAGGAAAAGGTGTTTTATAATCTGTAAATCTTATTAAAAAATATATATATTTGTATAATAGAATCTGATTTTTGTAGATCAATGACAAAAACTGTATATGAGTAGGCATATATGATTTTGTCTATGATTAACATGAGCATGAGGGGAAGTATATATATATATATACTTACTAAGTTTTTATGTCAATTTCCTCAAGGCAGGTTACATGAATGAAGAAAGCACAATGACCGAGAAGAGAGCCTAAAAAACATCATTAACTATTGATACATGCGGTTGCAGGTATGCATTTATGTAATATATCAATAATTCTTAAATGCGTCTAGTATATCATTAGGTTAAAAATAGTATTTTCTGTCACAGAATGAGTAACATGACACCATTTTTATTTATCAAAAGATACAGATGTTGGCATGTGCCTAGGAAAATACCCAATATTCACTGAGGTCTTATTTTGTGTTTTCCATGTGACATACTTGATATATACTTTTCTTTTCTTTTTTTTTCTTTTTTTTTTTTTGTATTTTTCTGAAGTTAGAAGCAGGGAGGCAATCAGACAGACTCCCACATGTGCCTGACTGGGATCCACCTGGCATGCCCCACTAGGGGGCAATGCTATGTCCATTTGGGGCATTGCTCCATTGCAGCTGGAGCCATTCTAGCACCTGAGGCTGAGGCCATGGAGCTGTCCTCAGTGCCCTAGCCATCTTTGTTCCAATGGAGCCTTGGCTGCAGGAGGAGAAGAAAGAGACAGAGAAGAAGGAGAGGGGGAGGGGTGGAGAAGCAGATGGGTGCTTCTCCTGTGTGCCCTGGCCAGGAATTGAACCCAGGACTTCCACACACCGGGCTGACACTCTACTACTGAGCCAACTGTCCAAGGCCTAACATACACCTTTAAATCCTCTCAACAGTGTTATGAGCCGAGTAGCTAGTGTTACCCCCACTTTACAAATGTGGGGACTGAGGCTTGGAGGAGACTGGTGACATTCCCAAGATCACCCAACAGATGGGCTTACCTCAGGGACAGGTGGACAGAAAGAAGAACAGAGCCTTCCACAGTTCCCTGTATTTATCTCAGAACATTCTGACTATTTTTAGGATGGTGTTTTAAAAAAGGTTTGTTCCTTTTCTTTTTAATTTGACCTACAGTTCAGCCCAGAAGTGAAACAAATTTTGCTTTCCCTTCTGTTTTCTTCCTGTATTTATTTTCCCCACTTATTTCTCAATATCATTTTCCTTGCGTGTAATTTCTGCCTCCCAACTACAGTGCTCAGTCCCCTCGATTTTTCTCTAACTCTCATCTTCAAAGTTAAGTTAGGCCCCCAAACCCGTGTCCCGCACCCACAAATCCTAGAGAGGACAGAGACCAGGCTCTCTAATCAAGCTTACGGAGGATTACACATGTCAGAGAAATGCACTTGTTTGTGAAACGGATCTGAACACAAACCTTGTAGAGAACTGGACCACTGGGCATTAGTTGATAGTTGAGGAAGGCAATCAGGCAAAATGCCTGAGGTACCACAGATGGAATTCATTGGCACCCATGGTAAGAAGGAAACGGAGCTAAGACAGAGGATGTGTGTTCCTATGAAGTGCCTGTATTAAACAAGGATGGCAACGCCGCGTCCCAGTGTCAAATCCCACAGCAGGAGGAGAGAATTGTGAGAGAGAAAATCTCTCCAGCCTCTTAAGTCACTATATCCCTGCCTTCGCTTAGCTCCTGACTTTGAGCATGTTCCAAGCTCCAGATGGAGAGGGTGATAGGGAGTGGATTAAGCACAGTTGGGCTTTTACACTTAAACCTAGAGCATTAACGGTTCAGCCAAGCAAGGTTTTCCCATTAGAGCTACCGCACTTCCCCATCCAACTATCGATAAGCTCCCAAGTTTAACGCATCTGTAAGAAATATGCATGCGTGTTGGCCATAAACTAAAGCACACATCTTAGAGTAGAATCAGGGCGTCTAGGAAAAGAGCCAAGTTGAGACTGCCTGGGCTAGACAAATAGCATTTCTCATATATTGCTGGGCTTAAAAGAATAAAAGTTTTCTCAACACCAACTTATCAACTATAGTAACAATGAGACATTTAAGAGAAGAAAGTGATATCCTTTAAATGCATCCGGTTTGTTTTTTTTTAAAAAAAGGACTCCAAAAATATTGCTAATATCTTCTTTTGTAGGAGAAAAATAATTTGTATGCAGCATTTTCAAAAACCTGATTATTGAACTCGAACTCATTATCATTTTTATTGTATAAAGACACAGAGATAGTCTAATCCACAAGAGTCTTCTTGTTACACAACTTACTCCAAGATGCTGAAATGAAGTTTAACCCTAGGTGGCAAGGTCTATATTTGCTTTAATAGCTTTTATCTCGAAATTTACCTTAATTCTCTAAAGGCTACCGGAAGTGACACAAAGAAAAGGGATAACACTCCAAGAAAGAATTACTAAAATAATCAAATAATGCTTTACTAGTATTAAGGGAAATCTGGCAGGATTCTCTGAAAGGTCATCATTTCTCCCTTGTTACCAGAGCAGTCCTAGAAATGAGTTTCCATGGTGAGTCCCCTCTGAAGGGCATTGCAGTGGGCAAGAGAAGGGCAAGGGCTGGACACAGGGATGGAGTAAAGCAAAGGGAAGTGTAACAAACTAGTGCTGAGAATGAGTCCCAGGGAATTTCCTTCTCTTCTGGAAGGAAATAATAATAACAGTAGACATAGCTACTGTCCTTGGACACCCACCATGGGCCAGTCACTATGGCGGGTGCTTTCTTTGTAAGGCACACGTAATGAATACCTTCATTCCTTCCATTCTGAAGATGAGACGGCTGGGACTCATACAGGAGTGTGTCCTTGCTGCACAGCTAGAGATGTGGCAGAGGCCAAACGAAATCTCTTCCCTGTTTGGTTTTGAACTCCTTACTTTTAATCACATGTGAGAAAGAGATGCTCCTTAATAGTAGAGACAGAGACAGACAGGACAGAAAAACAGTTGTATAAGGTGTGTGCCTGAGTAAGAGGAGAGAGGGCAGGGGAGAGGGGAGGAGAGGAGAGGGGAAGGGTGGACAGAGGGGAGGGGAGAGAAAAAGGAGGAGGGGGAGGGGAGGAAGGGGGAGGAAGGGGGAGCCAGGCTGACCAGACTATAATGAACCAGCTTCAGGTACCTTTGCCTGCTGGTATCACTGAACTCCGTAGTTTAAATTCCCAAAATGAGAATGAAATTGGCCTTATTTGGTTACCTGCAGTCCCTCTGGCTAGGGAAAAGCAGGGCAACTTGATGGACAGCCCACAAAGAATATATAAATGGGGGAAGAGACAATTATCCAAAAGAAAGCTGGGGAGAGAGTTCCCCGAAAGTAGAGTGTGGATGAGGAATGAGTACTAAGCAGAGATGCATGGTAGCGTCCCAGGGCTTTGAGGGACCTCGGGCTACTGCCATTGTTTTTTGGTTTGAGCTGGATTCTCTCAATTGTTCATTCATATCTTCTCTCTCTCTCTCTCTCTCTTTCTCTCTCTCTCTCTCTCTCTCTCAACTGGGAGGGAGGGAGAAGGAAAGAATGAGCCTGTGACACAGGCAATTTTTTAAGACTTAAAATGTTATACTCGTAACAGAAACGTTTGTGTTGGCAACTTAAAACAGCCGTCTTCTAAGAGGATAGATTCTGCTGAGTGTGGGCTCTTTGGCTGCCACCTTGACATGCAAATACGGACAAGGGGACAGGAGAGGGTGAGTGTTTAACAGAAGAGAATCGGGGGTGCAGTGAGATGACAGTGTGGACATTCAGACCCTGCGAACCCTAGCTCATTCAGGACATGTGCACCGAGGCTGCCACTTTGGGGGAAAAGCCATTTAGGGTCTATGGGCTCCAATCAAGCTGAAAGCGGTCATCAGATGAACGAAACAGTGGAGTACACACATAGGGAGCAGTCTATGAGGCATTAGAGAGGAAGTGAGATTAATAGAGTAACTGCCTAGGCACTCAATATCCTTCCAAGTCTAGCTGATGTCCCTCCTGAAGAATGGTCGGATCTGTAGACATTGAGTTCAGCGTCTATATACTCCCCGTTCCTTAACACAGATTCCTATCAGACTGAGCCCATGGGCTGGTTTTTGGCTTACTGCTATCAGAGCAAACCCAGTGTAAGACAAATACCTTCAGTTAACTTCGGGATGGAAGTAAGTCCGGGGGAGAATGCCAACAGAGTGGAAGCTGTGTGTCCAGATGGGACATTTGACACAAGGAAGAGAAGCCCGTGAAGGAGCCCCGCTATGGAAGCCTGAGCATCCGACACTGCGGGGGTGAAGACGTGAGTGCAGGCGACATGCCAGTTCCAACGGACCGGCCAACTTCAGGAAAATAAGCAGGACAAGCAGAGACCGGAAACTCGCAGGTCCGGTAGACATCCCCTTGTCAGCCCCACCGCGTGTGGGGTGATTCACGACCTCTTCCCAGCCTGCCTCGCACGGGGAGCAACCTGAGTGATGGGGAGAGCAGTCACCACTTTCCCCAGCCAGCAGTGCTGAGCGATTACCGTGATTAACAAGGACACTGGGTCCATTTGCATGATGAACTTGCAGCTTTGGACAGTGAGGAATTATGGCGATTAGCTATTCCTGGTGATTAAAAGTTCACTGGGTAAGGCAAAACCTCAGTGAATAAGTCGGGGGCGGGGAGTGGTGGAAAGGGGAGGGCCCGGTGGAAAGGGGAGGGCCCACTGTAAAGGGAGCGGCTGCTAATAGGGGCCCCAGATAGGAGGAGCAGCAGGGACAGACATCCATCGTCACTACTTTGGTTACATCCACAATGACCCATAATAGATTGAGCCTCCCTGACAGAGAAAGGAGGAGAAAAAGGCAATGATTTACAACAACAACAACAACAACAACAAAATCTTGTTTTGGGGGAAAAGAAGGACTGAAACCTTTTTTATCCTAAGAAAATAAGATTAACTTTCAAACAACTCCATTGACTCCATTTTGGCTAGATTCAGAGATAGTTGAGTCTAAGAAAGATAGATGCATAGAAATGGCATAGAAAAGGCCTAGCCATGTGGCTAAAAGTGTGGGCTTGGGCCAGATACATCAAGGTTAATCATATTCCTTACTCTCCAGCTGGGTCTCATGAAGTTCACCATAAGTCTAAAAAATGGGGTTAGAACCAGTAACTTTCGCCACCGAGTTGCTGAAGTCTTCAATGAGAAAACGCTTAGAAAGTCCTTAAAAATGCACCTAGCACACCACACTCAAGAAATGGCATTAATAATAACAACAACTCAAACTTAAAATCATTTTTTCATTTCCGTTCCAAGGGTTTCGCCTACTTTGATGTGCCCCAGTGAAGTCCCTACCACGTGGGCGGACTTATCAAATTTAGAGTTGATATGACACCGGGGAAAATATTCAATGAAATAGATGACAGAATCGAGATTCCAAATGTTCTCCACTCGCTGAAACAGCACTCCAACTCAGAAAGAATAAAATTGATCTCGGTAACTTATTCTAACTCGGCCATCATGCTGACCACTGGGCTCATAAAAATGATTAAAAAGTGGTCGTTAGAGAGAAAGAAGCAGGGACCATGTCTAGAGGAAGGGTGTGGAATCCCCCAAGGGAAAGGAGGGAGCAGGGAGGACTGGGGGGGTCCATGACAGAGGAAACACAATGCACAAAGGAATAACATATTAAATGGCATGGCCCATTTGGAGGGTATTAAATAAGGGAGCGTTGTCTATCGGACGTGCAGTTTTACAAGCTTTTATCTGGTGAGTGGAAGAGGGGGAAAGATGGAGTAATAAACTGGAGAGGATGTTCAGAGACCTCAAGTGCCATGTTAGCTTGGAGTTTGTCCTGAAGGGAGCACAGGAGGAGTTGCTAGCTTATTCAATAAATATATGTATTAGACACTTATTACATGCCAGACGTTTTTCTAGGCACTGAGAATATAGCTGGGAGCAGAGAAGAGTACCTGCCCACCCGCCACATACACACCAGGGCTTTTATTTTAATGGGAAAAGGGACTAGACAAGGAAGAGGTAAATAAATAAAACACTTCTCTTTTCAGGCAGTAAGCACCACAAAGATACAACAACACTATGCAGAAGATATAATAGGGTAAGAGAATAGCAGAAGTTACTACTGGGGCCACGGTGGTCTAGGAGTGCTTTCCTAGAGGTCACATTCAAGCTGAGCCCTGAGTAACAAGAAGAACCAAGCCAGCCAACAATTTGGTGGCACAGCCACCCAAAGTATAGAAAAGGCAAATTCAACTCCTCACTGTTTTGAGTAAAAAAAGGGGAGGGAGTTTGAAGCATGGGAGGGAGAGAGGACTGGTAGGAGAAAAAAGCAGAGAAGAAGGCAGGAGTCAGATATCACTGAGCAGGAGTTCGTGTGAATTATGGGGTAAGCCAGTCCTGTGGGCATTTCTGAAACACTGCGGGAGTGTTCTTTTTTTAGCAGCAATGACAGAACCTCCCTCCTGGCATTGGGAGGTCACAGGCCAGGACTGCTGGGTTTTCTGTAGCACACAGAACAGTCCACACATCAAAGAGTTGTCATTCAACCTACGTGACGTTTGGATGTCCCACTGGACATTCATTTTTAGATAAAACATTGCGTATAATTATCTCAGCCTAGAACCTAAATCCATTTCGCCTGGCAACATATATTTTTTCAATAAAGATTGAATAACCCCTAAATTTTCCAGAAACACAAATACCTTACGAACTAAGGAAAGATTGTAGTTTTTTGTTCTGAACATTACCAAGAACATTTCAGGCTATCATGTCACCAACAGCAATGCTGCCTTTGAGGTATTTGAGTCACTAGTCAAAACAAAACATGTATCAATCTGCATGTGTCACTCACATATTCCTAGTGACGTCACCTGTAGATGCACACACTTATTTTCCTAGGTCATCTAGTGTAATTACACCTACACATGCACATATTAAAATGCATAGTGAATTTTTTAAAAATCACTTTTCTTTTGTTACAACATAAAATTGGGACATTATTTCTATTTTCTTTAGTGGTCAGAGAGGTTACATTATCCATAAACTTCATTGTAAGAGAGGGTTAGGGTTAGGGTTAGGGTTAGGGTTAGGGTTAGGGGTTAGGGTTAGGGTTAGGGTTAGGGAGTGCTTAAAAACACTTGTTTATAAAATGGAATCTCCCGGTCTGATAGAGGTAGGGACCACTATAGAATATGGTAAGCAAGGTGAATTTCATTCTCAGTCCAGTGAGAAGTTTGGAGGGCATTAAATAAGGGAGTGTTGTCTATCTGACATGCAGCTTTACAAGCTTTTATCTGCATCTGTAGGACCCTGACTAAATGAGGTGAGGACCCTGTAGCAGCATTGCAGGGTCTCTTTACTTTAGCCTGTAGTGAAATCTGACTTCCTTTCCAACCTCAGACATTCTTTGAGCCTATATACCAGTCTTTATGTTTCTAAGAATGCCACTCTGATTAGCTCTGATTTCTCCCTATCCTTTATCATTGTAATCAAATATCACAACTTGAATAATGGAACAAGAAGCCCTCTTCCCATCACAAAGGCAAGAAGGAAGAAGAAGAAGAAGAAGAAGAAGAAGAAGAAGAAGAAGAAGAAGGAGGAGGAGGAGGAGGAGGAGGAGGAGGAGGAGGAGGAGGAGGAAGAGGAAGAGGAGGAAATGAGGAAGAGGAAGAAAAAGGAGGATAAGGAGAAGAAGAAGAAGGAGGAGGAGGAGGAGGAGGAAAAAGGAGGATAAGGAGAAAAAGAAAAATAAGAAAGAAAAAGAAGAAGAAGAAGGAGGAGGAGGAGGGAAAGGAGAAGAAAAGAAAGAGGAGGAGGAGGAGGAGGAGGAAGAAGAAGAAGAAGAAGAAGAAGAAGAGGAGGAGGAGGAGGAGGAGGAGGAAGACAGTATGTGCCAAATTCTAGATGAGTATGTGACAAATTCTAGATGAGTAGTTCCTACAGCAGGTGTCATTGTGTTCATTCTTTCATGGGTTTCAACTTGTATAAGTGGAGCTTTCCCTTAAAGTCACTTTCTCTTAAACATTGTGTTTTGTCTGTCACCAAACATCTCTTATCTAGAAGCAGATACAACTTTCTTCAGTGTATCCCATTGTACTTCTGCAAGACGACACTACTTGAAGTTTTAAATTCCTCATTGGAATTAGGTAAGCAAAGAGTAAGTTATCTCTACTTGAAGACATTAAACAGAAAATTCAGACTATGGCAATTGTAAGGCTTTGGATTCACTAGATGACACATAGGATCCCTTATAATTCTGAAACTCTACTGTTCACATGACTTCTGTAGTCATTCATCAACTGGGTTTGCAGTTGCCCCACTTCTCTTACTCAGAAACTGGAGGATGGCTCTATGAAACCCATTGTTTCAGCTATACATTGCTGTGTAACAAATCATCCCAAAACACAGTGATATAAAACCACCATTTTATTATGTTAATGGTTTCTGCAGGTGAGAAATACAAACAGGAAACAACAGGACTAGCTTGTCTCTGCTCCCCAGTTTTCCACCCTCACATATTTGGTACCTGTGCTGGGATGACTCAGAAGCTAATTTCAGCTCATATTGTTGACTGAAGAATTAGGAAGCTTCCCAATGGGGCTTATGCTCCTTTACAATATGGTGGCTTGAGAGTAGTTGGAATTCTTCCATAGAGGCTAAGGACCCTACAAGCAGGTGTTCCAGTTGATCACAGTGGAAACTGCCTGGTCCTTTATGACCCAGCCTTGGAAGTCATCCAGCATCACTTCTTAGAAGTTAAATCTGTCATATACCTGTCAAGATTTAAGGAGAGGGGCCACAGACCCCACCTTTCATTGGGAGACACGTCAGAACATGTGGCTGCATTTTAAAGTTGCCACATTCCTTATGGTGTTTATTTTTAAATTTTAGATAATAACAACCAAGTTTCTTATTTTCTTCTCCTTCCAAATTTTCTGTCTCTGATAGAAGTCAAGTGATGTACCCGTGTAGCTTACAAGCAGACGCTAGGGCTTCTAAGCACAACAAGGAAGAAAAGAGTGAACCGATGCTTCCAGTGGACTTGACATACTTTTCTGGAGCCAAGGGCACACATGCCTTTGGAGTGGAACAAAGACTGGCATTCTGGACACCTGCTGCTTCCTTTGAAAGACCCCGGGAGCTCCAACATTACACTGTGCAGCTTGCTAACCCTGGGAGAAAGTCTCGCTCAGACTCTGTGTATTGGACACTAACCTGTAATCTGTATGTGTCCTCCAAGTCTTTGAATGCTCTGTTTTGGCCAACCGGTTACCGAGACTTATCCTCATCCTCCCCTGGACACGGTAAATCCGCCTGAGCCCTGGGAAAAGAGGTGCAAAGAAAGAGACAACGATGCTTCCCTCTGAGACCCATCAAGTTCAACTTCCGAGCAGTCAGGGAAGTGATGGAAAGCCGCCTCAGTGAGGGAATTGTGATGCTGGAAGAGGCGCCACCCTGCTGGCTCAGTGCAGCTCCGCTTCCCGTAGCAGCTCCCGACTAATTCTTCCTCACTGCGCGTCAGCAAAGGCGGAGCTGATTAAAACCGTAAATCAGCCCTGTGTATCTGTGGGAAGGACACGGAGCCGGGTGGGTTCATTAAGTTGTACATCATCACTAACACTGGGGGCTTGGGCCGGATCACGGGCCCTCTCTATGTTTCCTTCAAGTTTGCAGCCTTCTGGGTTCAGAGAGGTTGGCTGGACTTCTCAGTTCAAACGCTAACCCACTGAAATTGAAGGCCGATTATGAGATTGTCGTTCACGGCAGGCGGGCGGGCAGGCAGGAAGAAATGAGCATGTTCTGTGGTCATTGATCAGCCTTCATAACAGCAGTTTAATGAGAGTCCACTAAATTAACAAAGCCCATGCAGGTGCCACACTGTTCGACATGTCTCATCTCATTTCACCCTTCTAACAACCCCACTGGACACATACGGAAACAGAGACCCCCAGAGACCCCAATCACAGCTAGGACTGTCACCACTGGGCCATACTGCCTTTGAAGCTCACAAACATTGGTGAGACACCCTCTGGGCCCTCCCGGGCAGTCCGGAACAGATAGGGAAGGTTGCCCGCAGTCTTGAGGGAAAGAAGAAAATAATTAGGCTGAGGAAGCAGAAAGGGTGCTGCAGGAGAGCATCAGAGGTGTGAGGAATGATGGGCGAAGGGCCTGGGGGCTGCTGACAGGCAGCGGAGAGCTCCTGAAAGTCGGGAACCGTGTTTCCTTGTTCACCAGGGAAACCTCGGTGCCCTGTAGCTAATGCCTGCACAAAGAGTCAGTAGAGGACAGTCGTCACAAGCTCGGTCTCTGGAGTGAGACTGCCAGTGTTGAGCTACGTGACTTCCAACAACTGGCTGCACCTCTGTGGGCTTTGGTGTCCCCATCCGTGAAAAATGGGAGGCGATGAGCGATTCTGCCTCCCAGAGTCGGGCGGGAGGGTCAAAATGAGAGCTCACGTGAGGAAAATGCAGGCGTCATCCAGAGCCAGCCAGGGAGTCAGAGATCAAAACGACGGGTATCTACCATTAGGTCCTCAGCAAGTCTTTGTCAAGGGTGCACGAACAGCGTGGACAGAGCGTGACTTCTTAGAGGGAAGCAAGGATTTCAGGATGCCTGTAGTGTCGAGGGTGACAGACAGTGGTTCAAGATTAAGCTGATGTCATATTGGACATCCCCACGTTGGCTTCCTTCTGCTAATATTCCCCTCATCCTAATGGCGATGGTGAGGAGGAGGAGGAGGAGGAGCAAGGCATCGCCTTGCATTTATGTTGCAACTTGTACTTCATGACATACTTCCACAGTTGGATGTTATTCCATCTTCCAAACAAATATGTGGCAAATGTATGATGTGCCCTTTCCCCTTTTTGCATAAATCTGCAGAAGCCCAGAGAGTATAAGTACCTGGAGAAAGTCAACAGGTTGATAAGTAACAGAGAAACCCAAATAAAGCCCGATCAGTCTGACTGCTGGCTTGTTATCCCTCCATGTGGATAACAGAGCTAGTGCAGGACTTCGGGGAATTGAGCATTACCGGGGAATCGGTTTGACAGACTTGCTGGCTCTCCACCAAACCCCGTTTCTTTTCTTCCTGGAACACATGCCTTTACTAAGTTTACTACATTGTTTAAAGTTGCTTCAAATATCTCTTTTTGTAAGAAAAGCTGACAACTTTCTGTATTTTGGTTTATTATTATAATAATGTTTGGGCCCCCCCTTTCAAAAATCCATTTGAAATACCAAAATCTTTGAGGTAAAGAATTTTTAACTAAAAAATACCAGGCTAATAATTTTTTTTAATTTAGTGAGGTGGGGGGAAGCAGGGACAGACTCCCACATGCACCCCAACCACGATCCACCCAGCAAGCCCATGAGGGGGTGATGCTCTGCCCATCTGGGGCTTTGCTCTGTCGCTCAGCAACCAAGCTCATCTTAGCGCCTGAGGCGGAGGCCATGGAGCCATCCTCAGTGCCCAGAGCCAGCTCACTCCAATTGAGCCATGACTGTAGGAGGGGAAAATAGGGGGAGTGTGGGGAAGAGGGAGCAAGAGGAAGAGGGGGGGAGAGAGAGAGAGAGAGAAAGAGAGAGAGAGAGAAAGAAAGAGAAAGAAAAGTGAGAGGTGGTTGGGTGGAGAAGCAGATGGGAACAACTTCTGTGTGCTCTGACTGGGAACCGAACCCAGGACATTCACAAGCAGGGCTGATGCTCTACCACTGACCCAACTGGCCAGGGCCCAGGCTAATATTTTAAAAGAAAACATATACTAAAATTCTTTTAGCTTGCTACATAAAAATCATCCCTCTTTTCTGCTCTGAGGAACACAAGTGTTCATTTGTCCATCGTGGTATCTGACGTGCAGTTAGGTGTGACCATGTGACTCAGCTCTGGTCAGTGGTTCACAGGCAAAATGATTTATGCCACTTCCAGGCCTGATCCAAGAGATCTTCCTCTCCTTCCTATTTAAGCAGTATCATTAGAAGGTGGCAAATCTATAAAGCAGAAGGGATCTGGGTTCCTAAGTCATAGCTTTGGAAGAAATTGCCAACTGCCCTGAAACACCCATTTTAGAAATTAAATGAGCAAGAAATAATACATTTCTATTACGCTAAGCCACCTGGGCTTATCTGTTTCAGCAGCTAGCATTACCTTAACTAATAAAACCATGGAAACAAATAGAACTGTTACCAACCCAGGTGCTCACTAAGACCATCTTCAGAAGTCCCAGGTTCTCTACTTCAATTCACTTTTGCCTCTTTCTTAGAACTACATCCTGTCCCTATCCTGAAAGCAGGTGGTAACAGGTTTGTATCACAAAGCTAAATGTATTGGGGACAGGAGTCTTCTCTGCCTGTGTGTCCTCAGCACCTCACATGCTATCAGGGACAGAGTAGATGCTTAATAAAGGGTGACATACAAATGGCCATTTTAGCAACCATCATCCAAGGCGATGACAGTTGAATGGGACTTGAGTGATTAGGTTCTCCAGATGGAAGAGGGTAATTTCCCACAGGAGCCATCTTGCGGAACACATCATCTGTTCTGCTGTGGCTTGGTGATAGGGTGGGAAGAGATTTCATTCACATGTTTATTCGTTTCTTCCGAGCTATTTACTGAGTACCTGCTATATGTCTGGCACCATGCCAGGGGAGAAAGTCACCACCACCACAGCAAACCCAGATGGCATCTCTGTGTTTGTGGCTCTGACATTCGAAGGGAAGTGGAATGTGCCTCCCCAGAATATGCCTCTGGCTTCAAGATTATTTTGACCCAATTTCTTTTTTTTCTTCTGTTGTGTGTGTGTGTGTTTGTTTGTTTGTTTGTTTGTTTTTTTAGAAACAGCCTATACAGGAGAAGCTCAGAAAACACAGTAAAAGTTCAGTAAGGAAAATTTACATTTGTAAAGGAAATTCCCATTTGTAACATGTTCCCTCTGTATGAGGACAAGAAGACTGATTCTAAGTCACAAGAAACTCTACCAGCGGGGAAGACACTGACTAAGTAACAAACCTGACTCGCTTACTGTGCTCTTCCTGGTAACTGCCCGTAACTGGCCTTCCCAACCCCAACTTGTTTGTTTGTTTGTTTGTTTGTTTGTCTTTAGCTGAAGATGGCATTTAAAATGGTGGCTTGGACCATCTCTGGGAGTTAATGAGTTTTTCTGGGTATCTCCTATGTATACATAAGATATACATGTTAATACATTTCTGCTGTTTTTCTCTTGTTAATCTGTCTTTTACTCTATGGGGTTTCAACAAAGAACTCAGAGAATAGAGGGAAAATGACGTTTTACTCCCCTATCCATTATGGTAAATTTCTACATATATGTCGAAACACTGGCATGCAAACTTAGGTCCCCAGATCAGCTAGGTACTCAGTCCTCTGGGTACCTGAAACACTGAGTGTCAGGTTAGCAAAGGTATGATGAAAGATACACTGGGATAAGAGTTTGCTCAAAGCATAAGAACACCTGCTCTAAAGCCATAAAAGAAGGGAATCAACAACTAAAAGGTAGAGAACAAATTAACTAGATCTACACTCACAAAGTTAAACCTCATAAGGGAAAAAAAACCCCACAGAAACAAAAGTGAGTAGGAAAGATTGATCATCTAGCTCATGATGGCATCAATCCATTCTGCTCCTAAGCTCCTGTTTTCTAAGAGTTAATCATATAATCTGGCTACAGCAATGGGAGCAATGGCAGATGTGCTATCCAACTGACCAGGTTAAGAAAAATAAAGGCAGATGGTTTTAGATTACAGGCTGGACGGCGACACTGCCATGGGAGGACTGGCGTTCTGTCACCAGGCCAGGGTTCTTCGATTTACTTCATTTTCTAAATTATCTGCCACCTGGCGGTCCAGGGAATCATTTAGAAGTTTAGCCATGGGCAGTTGATAAAAACTTAATTTAGATTCAGTGATTTCACGTGAGAAATATTTATGGAGTGCCTACTGTGTGTACAACAACACTGTAGGTGCTGGGGAATAACAATGACCAGGACAGTAAGCAAATAAGGTGACTTTAGGTTCTGTTAAATGATACCAAGAGAATAAAACCGAGCGCTTAGCGGAGGCCTCCCTGAGGAAGAGACATGAGCTGAGGCAGGGAAAATGGTGTTATTAGTTTTCTATTGCTACATAACAAATTGCCACAATTTCCTGCCTCGGAGTTTCTGTGAGTCGGGAGACTAGGTATGAGTTAGCGGAGTCCTCTGTCCAGGGTCTCGCAAGCTGAAATCAAACCACCGGCAGAGGTTGTGATCTCCTCTGAGGCGTGGGGTTCTCTTCCAGGCTCACTGGTTGTCAGTCAGATTCATTTCCTCACGGCCGCATTATTGTGGCCCCTGTTTTCTTGCTAGATGTTGGCTGGGACAGCTCTCAGCTCCTTGACTTCATCCTCAGGTTCTCACTACATGGTTCCCTTCTCTTACAACCTGCTTTCCAAGACACCAATAGGAGAGCATCTCTCAGACTGTCACCTTCTTTAAAAGAGCTTGCTTGATTAGGTCAGGGGCACCTGAGAGTCTCTTTTCTGATTAACTCCAAGTCAAATCATTAGTAACATGATCATAGACATGATACAGTATCCTGTTCACTAACTACCCACAGCCAAGGAGAGGAGATATTGCAGGGCATGAACACTAGAGAGCAGGATTCTGGGAGGCCTTCTTAAAATTTTGCCTACCGTAGATGAGAACCAGTTATTCAAAATCAGGCAAAAGGCTTCAGTCAGAATCACCGGAAAGTGCAATGAACAAACTTGACACGTGCAGGAATGGGAAAGGAGGCCAGTCTACTGAAGCATTACGAATGAGGCCAAGGATGGGAGGAGATTAGACAGGAGTCATTGGCAGGAACCAGGCCACCCAGGGCCCCAGCAACAATAATAACAATTTGGACTTCATTGTTTGTGTAAATAGAATTCTACCAATGTTAACTGAACCCTTCCTCCTGACATGATATTAGACTCTTCAATGACATTAAAAATAATGAACCCACTGTCAAGAGAAATGGGAGGCATTAGTTTGCTGTGGCCATCTCTCACTTTGAGAGATGAGGGCCTATGGTAAAGGTTCTTTACAGCTCTAGCACCCCATTTTTTCCTAAGTCCTATTAAAAAAACAACAACTATTCATGTAAAAGTAAAAACAATATGAACGCAATGACTTTCTAGTGCACACTGACCTAACCAGAAAGGACTCGGGTCTTCTGCCTCTTCCAAGCATCTTCTAAATGCCCAGGAATGCACCCTTGGGTCACTTCATAAATTCTATAAATAACATTAATAATATTTCCAGGAGCAATATAGAAATTATCCTTCGACCAGGGGAGAACTCATAATTGGTGTATTTAGAATTTTTCTAGCAATGCAGATTTTCAAAGACAATAATACTGAGGCAAGAGTTTATGGTGTGGAAATGCTAGCTCATCACAGTCATTTTTTTCCTCCTCCTTCCTAAGCCTAGGCTGAAAGGGACATCCAACTCTGAACTAACCAATAGAAGTGTCACTATGTCCTGAGCAACCCAAAAGTCTGAGATGTAACTGCTTTCTTCATTTCTTCGATTGAAATACTTGCAGGATTTACCTGAGGAGTCCGCTCTGAGCTTCTGATTAGTAGGGGGGGAAAATTAAGACATGATAGAACTAAGATTCTAAAACACAAAGACCCAATGAGAGCTCTTGGATAACTTCCACTTTTTTTTTTTTAGAGTATCTACTCATTTGTGTAATTTCCCAAGTTTCATTTGGGCCAGAATATGCAATATCGATACAATAAGACAATTTAAGATCTTTTCTCAACATCCCTTTTTTGTTTCCCTGGCTTGGTTCTCATTGTGTAAAGATAATATTACATTATTTTCCTCTCAGGAAGTAAGAAAAATGTATTCAGTGGAGCAGTCTAAAAATAACTCATCCTAGGGCCACTAGCTTCCATGGTTACCAAAAGACCCTGTTGATTCTTTGCTCTAACAGGCAACCATATCTGGGGAATCATTTGAATTGAAAACAACACACACCCAAAATAGCATGAAAGGCCCTAGAACAGGGCTGTTCAGCCTTCCGTTCCACTAAGTTCAATCTTCTTCTTCACAGCCCCATGAAAAGCACATGCCAGGAAGAAAGAAATACACTTCTGAAAACTAAATAAAACTTGGCCCAAAATCAATTTCTAGGTTCTGGGAATCCCTACCATGCTGTCATGCTCGAACATCATGTACATTTTGAAAATACTGTCTTTACAAATAATTGATTATATGCTTCTTTTCTGCTTAAGAATTATTGGTATGTGATTTTATATGAAAGTTACACATATATCTTTGATGGTTGGGAATGCAATAATATATGCATGTGTATGTATGTTTGAAAAATCCATGCTCATAGATTCATGTATTCCTTTACACATATGAAGTCTCCTAAAATTCTGCTACCCCATTCCCATTTGATTCCAGAACCAGGGATATAAGAAGAATCTACTTTTGAAAGGAAAAAATGTCATCTGACTAGGTGGTGGTGCACTGGATAGAGCGTCAGCCTGGATGCTAAGGACCCAGCCTTGAAACCCCAAGTTCATCAGCCTAAGTGTGAGCTCATCAGCTTAAGTGCAGGGTCACTAGCTTGAACATGGGATCATACACATGACCCATGGTCACTGGCTTGAGCCCAAAGGTTGCTGGCTTGAAGCCCAAGGTCACCAGCTTGAGCAAGGGGTCACTGGCTCAGCTGGAGCCCCACTCCCCTGATCAAGGCACATATGAGAAAGCAATCAACAAACAACTAAGGTGCCACAACTATGAGTTGTTGTTTTATAAATTCTTAGCTCTATACTACCCAAAACATGTTTGTTGAAATATAAAAAAAAACCCACAAACCGAAATACATCTAAATTGCCTATGTGTTAAGCTAAATAGTAAGAGTGCCAAAGACATAAATTTAATTAACTTATATACCAGTAATCTAGAATAGAGTCTTAGGCAATCAGATGAAACATAAATTGGTTCAAAAAGTTAATTGTTTAATATCAATTAAATTAGCTTAAATATTTTTTTTGCACCGAAGGTGGTCTCCCGGTTCTTTCTGATATTCAGCAACATCTAGGAAGTAGCTGCCATGTGCCAGCCAGTACTCTAGGCATAAGGGCACGACTGTAAGGTGGACAAGGTACCTATGCTCATGAAATTAACATTCTAATAGGAAACAGACAACCCATAGTGCATCTGTAACTAAGGAAATTAAACCAAGTGATGTTATAGACAGTAAGGGAGGAGTAGTGAAAGGTTCCTGTGATAGTGAGTTCAAGAGGGCTCTCTAAGGAAGTTCTGAGCTCTTAAAGTCTTTAAAGCAGCAGAGTAAATCCAGTCCCCGTTCTCCATCTAAATTGGCCCAAGAGTCTGTAAGTACGAGGGGCCAGCCATGGAAAGACTTAGACAAACATGTGGGGAGAAAGAACAAAGACCTGGAGGTAAGAGAGGACCTGGCTTCATAAAGAAACAGGAAGCGAGCCAGTCAGTGTTCCTGGAGCAGAGGAGACAGCACTAGTTAGAGAAGAAGCCAGGAGCCAGACAGGGCCATGGTAAGGAGGTTAGATCACACTCTAAGTGGCTTGGGAATCCATTAGAAAAATTACGCAGAGCAGTAATGGGATCAGAAATGAGCTTTTGAAAGAAGACTCTGGTTGATGGTGTGTGGCCAAAGGACTGCCATAAACCGAGATTATGAGCAAGGTGACTACTTAGGGAGCCATTGCAATAATTCAAGTGGGAGATGGTTGGCCTGGCAAGGGTGGTAGCAGAGAGGTGGAGGAGCATAAATCGTGTTCCATAGATGTTCATGTAGGACAGGCTGGAAAATGCTCTGTATTTTCTAGATGTGTGGAGATGACAGAGTAACGGTATCACCTATTTATGAATGAGCTGTTTTCCCAAAGTTTGCTTATCAGTTATGTCAAACTCAGGCCTTATTTTCCCACAATTGTGGTATTAGTATCTACTGGGGATTTATATGTATATAAATAATAAATCAGTCTACTATTAATATTCCACCCTTTTCCCATTATCTCACCTCGTCTCAAAGTAGAATGACTTTAAATGGTCACACATGTCCCAAATGGCATTTTTTAAGGTCTTTTTTTTTCTGTTGTCCCAAATATCAGCTTTAGAATATCATTTTTATCCTCTGTTTCTCTTTACTAGGAAACAGTCCTGGAAATACATAATATTAAAGTATTTAGGCTCTCCAAAGAAGAATACCAAACTTATTTAAGGTCTAGTAAATCTTGGTTTAACAGAGTAAAAGTTGTCAGAAACCCCTTTTCAGAAGAAGGGGAGGATCTGAGAAGAAATTTTTTCTAAAAGGTGGTATTTGGGTTCATTAAATTTTAGGGGATGATTTATTCTCTGAAAGTGTTAGAAAGGAACGTGGTAGACACAATGAGGCTGGTGAGGTCTTCTAAGACAATGTTTCTCAAGCCTGGATGTTCAGGAACATCCATTTTGGCCAATTTGGGTGGAGTACAGGGACTAGATTCACCCTCCTGCCTGAAACAACTTTAAATATAGGGAACCAAATGAAACAACAGGGCTCAGACGTTGGAAAAAAGGCAGCACAGGACAGTGATCCCTGCAGGAAGAAAAACCAATTAGGTGAGTCCCATGAGTGTCCTGGCAATTACACCCTGAAAGGGTTGAGAGGCTCACAGTATTGGAAGGGGAAGTACAAACTAAGTCCAGTTGAGAAAACTTACTGCTCACAAAAACTAGGGGATCAGAAAACATGCAGATATCCCAGTACTTTCAGACTTTTATGTATAGTGCATTTTCATTGATGAAATAAAAGTTGCTTTTGCATCTTATTTGCATAATCAAACAACTTTCTTGGGCTTGCTGTTTGCTTTTCTGATGTTCTTGTTTAATAAAAAAAAATCAAATGCTTCTTTTTTTATCGCTTCATATTCATTTTGAAATATCCCCTAATGTTTGTGAGCAGTATAGTTGAGAATTTAAGAGGCCAAGGTGGCTAAATTTGCAAAGCAGAATACTGGAGAGGAGAAGGCTGTGCAGACACACAGAGAGAGAGAGAGCTCTAGAGAACGCAGAGGGTTTCTCCCAAGTCTTCAGCTGAATACTGATTAGTGTAAACATGTAAGAAAACTACCAGAACATGAAGAAAGGAAAGGGCATAATCCCTAGAGTCTACACACGCTGGCCATAGTTTATATTCCCACCAGCCAAATAGGGAGAAACCTTGTAATACATGAGACACAGATAGAGTTCTCAGAAAGGCATTGATTCTGAGGATGTAGAACAAAATTAGCCTTAGACTAAAAGCTGCTACTCTGTTTTGGTTCCACCTTGCAAAGCTTACTGAGAGCACACTTGGAAAGGATTAAATTATCTCCAAATAAACTATGTCCCAGAACAAAGTACTTAAATATTTAAAGAAATACAAAAATTCTACCAACAAGATAAAAACTACATTGTCTAATATCTAATCAAAAATTTCAGCCACCAAATTTAACAATCTAGAAGAAATGGATAAATTCCTAGAACAATACAATCTTTCTAGACTGAGTCATGAAGAAGCAGAAAGCCTAAACAAACCCATAAGCAGGGAGGAAATAGAAAAAAACTATTAAAAAACCTCCCCAAAAATAAAAGTCCAGGACCAGACGGCTATACTAGTGAATTCTATCAAATATTCAACGAAGACTTGGTTCCTATTCTACTCAAAGTCTTCCAAAACATTGAAGAAGAAGCAATACTGCCAAACACATTTTATGAGGCCAACATAACCCTCATACCGAAACCTGGCAAGGACAACACAAAAAAAGAAAACTACAGACCAATATCTCTAATGAATACAGATGCTAAAATACTAAACAAAATACTAGCAAATCGAATACAACAACACATTAAAAAAATAATTCATCATGATCAAGAGGGATTCATCCCAGAATCACAAGGATTGTTCAACATATGAAAAACGGTTAATGTAATACACCATATCAACAAAACAAAAAACAAAAATCATATGATCTTATCAATGGATGCAGAAAAGGCATTTGATAAAATACAAAATCATTTTATGTTTAAAACACTCAACAAAATGAGTATAGAAGAAAAATATCTCAACATAATAAAGGCTATTTATGATAAACCATCACCTAACATAAAATTAAATAGCATAAAACTGAGGACTTTTCCCCTAAAATCATGAACAAGACAAGGTTGTCCACTCTCTCCACTCTTATTCAACATAGTGCTGGAAGTTCTAGCCAGAGCAATCAGGCAAGAGAAAGAAATAAAAGGCATTTATATTGGAAAAGAAGAAGTAAAGGTTTCACTTTTTGAAAATGATATGATCCTATACATAGAAAACCCCAAAGACTCCACAAAAAGATTACTAGAAACAATAAACCAATACAGTCAAGTCACAGGATACAAAATTAATATACAAAAGTCCATTGCCTTCCTATATGCCAACAATGAAACATCAGAAAACAAGCTCAAAAAAATAATCCCTTTCATGGTTGAAACAACAACAACAAAAAAATACCTAGGAATAAACATAACAAAGAATGTAAAGGACTTTTATAATGAAAACTACAAAGCATTGTTAAGGGAAATTGAAAAAAATATCATGAAATGAAAAAATATTCCTTGTTCTTGGATAGGAAGAATAAATATAGTCAAAATTACTATATTACCCAAAGTGATATACAAATTTAATGCAATTCCCATCAAAATTCCAATATCATTTTTTAAAGAAATGGAACAAAAAATCATCAGGTTTATATGGAACTATAAAAAACCTCAAATAGCCAGAGCAATTCTAAAGAAAAAAAAATGAAGCTGGGGGCATTACAATACCTGACTTCAAATTATTTTATAGAGCCATGATAATCAAAACAGCATGGTATTGGCAGAAAAATAGACACTCAGACCAATGGAACAGAATAGAAAGACCAGAAATAAACCCACATGTATATGGTCAAATAATTTTTGATAAAGGGGCCAACAACACACAATGGAGAAAAGAAAGCCTCTTCAACAAATGGTGCTGGGAAAACTGGAAAGCCACATGCAAAAGAATGAAACTCGACTACAGTTTGTCCCCTTGTACGAAAATTAATTCAAAATGGATTAAAGACCTACATATAAGAGCTGAAACAATAAATTACATAGAAGAAAACATAGGTACTAAACCCATAGACCTTGGTTATAAAGAGCACTTTATGAATTTGACTCCAAAGGCAAGAGAAGTGAAGGCAAAGATAAATGAATGGGACTACATCAGACTAAAAAATTTTTGCACAGCAAGAGAAACTGACAACAAAATTAACAGATAGCCAACTAAATGGGAGATGATATTTTCAAACAACAGCACAGATAAGGGCCTCATATCCAAAATATACAAAGAACTAATAAAACTCAACAACAAACAAACAATCCAATAAAAAAAATGGGAAGAGGACATGAACAGACAATTCTCCCAGGAAGAAATAAAAATGGCCAACAAATATATAAAAAGATGCTCATCATTAGCTATTAGAGAAATGCAAATCAAAACTACAATGAGCAATCAAACCTGTTAGATTAGCTATTATCAACAAGGCAGGTAATAACAAGTGTTGGAGAGGCTGTGGAGAAAAAGGAGCCCTCATCCACTGTTGGTGGGAATGTAAAGTAGTACAACCATTATGGAAGAAAGTATGGTGGTTCCTCAAAAAATTAAAAACAGAACTACCATATGACCCAGCAATCCCTCTACTGGGAATATACCCCCATAACTCAAAAACACTGGTACGTAAAGATACATGCAGCCCCATGTTCATTGCAGCATTGTTCACAGTGGCCAAGACATGGAAACAACCAAAAGCCCTTCAATAAATGATTGGATAAAGAAGATGTAGTACATATGTACCATGGAATACTACTCAGCCATAAGAAATGATGACATCGGATCATTTACAACAACATGGATGGACCTTGATAACATTATACTGAGTGAAATAAGTAAATCAAAAAAAACTAAAAACTATATGATTCTATACATAGGTTGGACATAAAATGAGACTCAGGGACATGAACAAGAGTGTGGTGGTTACGGGGGGAGGAAAGAGAGGGAGGGGTAGGGAGGGGAGGGGCACAAAGAAAACTAATTAGAAGGTGATGGAAGACAATTTGACTTTGGATGATGGGTATGCAGCATAATCAAATGTCAAAATAACCTGGAGATGTTTTCTCTGAACCTATGTACCTTGATTGATGATTGTCACCCCATTAAAATTAATAAAAAATTAAAAAAGAAAAAAAATTTTCAGGTAGGTAAATATGCAGAAAAATAGCATCTATAATGAGGATTTTTAAAAAATCAACCAATGAAAATAGACTCAGAAATAACACAGATGATAGAATTAGCACACAAGGGCATTAAAAAATTACTATAAATCTATTTTATATATTGAAGAAGGTAGAAGAAAGTAGAATCATGTTAAAGAGAAATGTAGAAACATACATTAAAATCAATCCAAATTGAACTTCTAGAGGTGAAAAATGTAATGACTGAGATAAAAAGTATACTTGATAGGGTTAAGAGTGGTTCAGAGACACTATTGAAGAAAACATTAGTGAATTTGAAAACACAGGAAGGAAAAGTATCCAAAATGACACACACAGAAAAAAAATAAAAACTTGAAAAATAAATGAACACAGCATTAGTGACTTGTAGAACAACTTTACACAGATATAGATATAATTGAGGTTTTTGACAGAGAGGAGGAAGAGGGATGTTGAAAAAAAAATATTTGAGGAAAAAATAGCTGAACATTTTTCAAATGTGTTGATCTAAAAAGGTCAATGAACTCTCAGCTCAAGAAAATAGGAAGATAACTACATCAGGGTATATTGTAATCATATTGCTTAAAATCAGCAAGAAAGAAAAAGAAATCTTAAAACATTCATGAAAAAGTTTCAGCGTGAATATGAACTACAATGCAGGCTCTGACTCAGTAGATCTGGGTCAGCTCTGAAGTTCTGCATTTCTAACAAGTTCTCAGGTGGACCCAATGCTGCTGATGTGATAATGTGATAAGCACACTTTTGAGAAGAAAATTCCTAAGATTCTAATAACCAAACTATTTGCTTTTCTTTCCTTTTTTTTTTTTTTTAGCAAGAGGGACTGAAAGAGGGACAGATAGGGACAGGCAGACAGGAAGGAAGAGAGATGAGAAGCATCAATTCTTTGTTGTGGCTCCTTAGTGTTCATGATTGCTTTCTCATATGAGGCTTGACCAGGAGGCTATAGCAGAACAAGTGACCCCTTGGCTCAAGCCAGTGACCTTGGGCTTCAATCCAGCAACCTTTGGGCTCAAACCAGCGACCATGGGGTCAGGTCTATGATCCCACACTCAAGCCAACGACCCCGCACTTTAGCTGCTAAGCCTGCGCTCAAGCTGGATGAGCTGGCACTCAAGCTGGCAACCTCAGGGTTTCAAACTTGGGTCCTCTGCATCCCAGGCCGACGCTCTATTCACTGCACCACTGCCTGGTCAGGCCTATTTTACTTTTTTAAGTTAACTCAAAACACCAAAAGATTCGCAATTGAAATCAGATGAATGGATCCCAGGAAGCATTACAGAGTTTGGTTTCCAGCCAGTTTTATACTAGTTATACCTCACTAGAGAGCTACATCAAGGCTTAGTTTTAGGGGGAAGAAAAATAAACAAAACAACTTTAAATTCCTCCGGCTGAGTACAGTAGATATTTTTTGGCTGTCTACTGGCCATTCCTTCTTATTCAGTGATTTTATGCTGATTTCCTTTTGAAACTTTATCCCCATTTACTCCTGTGCAAAGTGCTTTGAGTGCGTATTTCCTCCAGATTCCAAGGATGAAATCTCTAATCCAGCCCAGCCAGTCAACTCACTGTATTTCAAAAGACAGATTGCTCTTCTATTTAAACCTGCAAGAATGAAGACTGGATCTACGGCAGTCAACCTCCCCTTTGGAGAAGAAGGGGAGATTGTAGGAATGGAGCCCCAACAGATGAAGCAGAGCCAAGAGGATAGAGAACTGCTAGGCTCCAGTATGTCAAGATCACCCCTAGATCACGCTATTACTGAAGTAGCTCTATGCCTGAACTCCTCAGGTACATCAGTCAATAAACAGTCCCCTTCTTTAAGGCAAGTTTGATTCATATTTTCTTTTTATTGCACACGAACAACCCTAGCAGCAACAAAAAAAATTATAAATCAAATAAGCTTGTGTGACCCGGCCCAGGAATCTAATCACAATTTTTAATTCAATTTCTATTAATCAGATCACGGGATTCTTGGAGACATCTCTTCCCTACTTGCTGTTGCAGCATTTGTGGAGGAAGGAGAAATTAGATTCTGCCTGGCTGGGTCAGAGTGGATCGTCAAGAGAGTCTCTAAAATTGTGAGTTTAGCCCAGCATTCAGTCACTTGAGGGTCAGAATACTCCTAAAAGTAGATGTCACTATATCTGGCAAAGACAGCAGAAGTAAAGCATAAACACCAGGTACATAAACATCTTGACTTGAAAAGAAGACACTCATTAACCAAGACAATGAGGACCTGATTTGTGCTTACATATTTTTTAGTCGTCGTTGTTAATAAAAAAAATTATTCTACACTGAAATCAGAGTCCCAGATAATTCTAAGAAGAAACCTTAAAATTAAACAGTATGCATTTCCTCTAAGGAGATCACGGGATACACAGAGTGGAAGACGTGTTTAGGAAAGTTATTTTCACACTCTCTGGGCCTCACATTCCATTAGAGGGACTGAGTTATTTGTTCTTTCCTTAGAGTTCTAAGGTTTCATGATTCTGTCAAGAAATAATGGGAAATTAAGGTTACAAAAGCCTGAAGCAATGGAAGCCTAACCGTTATCATAGGCCACATAGCAGTCTAAGGTGGAGTAAACTCAGACAAGCAGAAGATATTTTAATCTGTCCACAGTCACATTCTGTGCCGGAATTCTGACCATCTCTCCCCGCAGCTGAAAGGCATTGGGTTCATGTTAAGACTTTCCTGTTATTCCAAACCAAATATATTAGAAGCCTTCTGCAAACATCTGGCTAAAGTCCAGAGGTCTCTTAGAGAAGAGATGCTTCTAGGGTCCTCTGAGAAAGAGCCTCAAAGGAGAAAATGGGGCTCCAGATGCTGGCCTATTGGTAACATCCAAAAACAAGCACAGGCAAGATTTCAAGTGAGGACAGCATCAGGGACCTCTCCACCCATTTGTTTATTATGTGGGTTGTCACGGAGATGGGAGAGGTGGGCTTGAAGGAGATTGGCTTGAAACTGGATATAGCCCAATTTCCTTGCATGGTGGGCACCATTTTATTAAATAATAAATGGCGTGTGTTTGCTGGTCCCTATATCCCTATCTTCTTTTAAGTAGTAACCCCGGGACACTGAAGGTCCAAACTGCCTGGAAAGTGAGTCCTCATCATTGTGATAATGGAGCTGCTTTCACATATAAACAAGTTGGAGCCTTTTAAATACAATATATTTTTTCATTCTAATCTCTGCATATCAATCCCAGAACCTGGTTTTATTCTACAGAGCTCACAAGGAAAAAGAACGTATTTCCTTCTATTATTCCTAAAGTAAATAGTAGCACTCTCTGTGAAACCAAATCCACTGTGAAGCATCCAAAGAGCCATTGCTGTCCACAGTAAGCCCTTATTCATTTCAGACGGTTTTTCTCTGGGTTTCTGGAGTCAGACCCTGGCTCCCTCTTTTCCTTCACACATGAAGAAAGGTAGACAGTGCCCCGAAGCCAGAGCGACCACTGTTCTCACACTGTGACTGGGGAGAGGCATGACACTCCTCAGAACTTAAAAACATTTATATTACTGCAGAAGGACAGTAAAGTTTCTACTACAACCCACTCAATAGTAAACTGTAGGCTACGGATTAGTGGATCGAACACCTGTCTTAGCTTTCACATTTCTAGAACCATAGGATGTTAACACAGTGTCACATGTTCCTGGGGCAAGTAAACCCAGCCCCCAAGAGCTTACAGTAAGGGCTCTTCTGGTACAGACCCCCAAATCCCATCCCTGCCATATAAAACAGCAAGCAGCATAACACACATCCTATCTTAAGTCTCCAGAGAATATAGATTTATTACTGCTGGAGTCCTGTGGACTAAACCTTTAATCCTCTCAGATAATTCCAGTTTAACAAATGTTGTAGATCCATTTTTTTATATGTTCAGAGATCTCCTAGCA
This sequence comes from Saccopteryx bilineata, assembly GCF_036850765.1. Classification (NCBI taxonomy): domain Eukaryota; kingdom Metazoa; phylum Chordata; class Mammalia; order Chiroptera; family Emballonuridae; genus Saccopteryx; species Saccopteryx bilineata. The sequence continues at coordinate 179,335,370 of NC_089493.1, read as the reverse complement.
ATGGCCCCAGATTCTTCCTGTTTAGAAGGACAGGGTGGTACTGTGTTTAGCAATAAATATGCTGCTTCTGCTCACTTGAAAAGAGAGAGAAGAGAGCGTAATTGGGATAGCTATTGTCTCATTCACTCATTTATTCATTCTGCATGGATTTAGAGATTCTTGTGTATCAGGCAGGTCTGATACAGGAAATGCACTGGTAACTACCACAGTCCCCAGCTAAAGTCCCTGTAGCTCGTGGAACTTCCCAAGGAGGTGGCATCTGAACAAAACAACTGAAGGGTGGGAAGGAGCCAATATAAAAACCATGACAGAGAAGAGTTTTACAGACTTAGGGAACAGCATGTGCAAAGGCCCAGGGGAAGGAGTAACACAGTACATTGGAATACAACACGTAGTTCAGTCTGAGTAGGACAAGAAATGTGAAACTGAGGTGGGCTTGAGAAGCAACAGGACTCAGATCATGATGAGCCTTTGGGGCATATTTAAAAGATGACCTTTGTTCTTAAAACCTTCCCAGTCCCTCTTAAGAATGGAGGATATATCTGGCTTAGTTAATACAAATCCAATTATATTCAGTCAGATTTAAGAACACTGTGTTAAAGATCAGCACAATAGCACAACATCTTGTAGAAACAGAAGATACGAGGAGACTAGACTAGACTGACTTCACATGCTTTTGTCCCAAGGAAGAAATGAGCTAAAAGCAGAGTTGGAACCTGATCACTCAGGGCTATGGCCTTGATGGTAGGAAGGAAGGGCATGTACACTTCCTACCCTTGGTTCCTTAGTCATGGGCCCCTACCCTCACCCAACAGCAACAATGGGCCCAACAGTACACAGCCCAGCTCACTCCACCATGAATGAGGCTTTCCACAAGAGTCTGGAAGGGGTTGATGGTGCAGAAAAAAAAGAATGAGATAATAAACATATTGAGCCTAAGACTGAACTTCTCAGGTTCTGCAGGCCTATGATCTTTTCTAATGGACTCGTCCATGCCAAAGCTCACCACCCGATGTCTCAGGCTCCACACTGCCTCATCTGTCCTGATCTTTCCTGGAAAGAAACCCCAGAGGGAACAGGTGAGTGAGTGTACAACAGGCCATCTGAGTCTCAGTTTCACAGGTGGGGAAACCTGGGATCAGAGAGATGCGTTAACTTATCCAGTTTACGCAGATAGTAAGTAAATTCAGCATTCAGGAATCCAACCGCAAGAAGTTTGACTTCCAAGTACATACTCTTAACCATTATGTTGTATCACAGACAAGCTTTTTCCCAGGTAGCTTGAGACAAAACACAGGTAGTCTGTACCAGTGTCACCTGGTTGAGAGCGTGGGCAAGAAAGCTGCACGTGCCCACCCTTGACGCACAGCCTCTGTGATGAGTTGAGATATGGCCCAGGCCACCTCAGATTATGCCTCACTCCTCTCCTACAGGGAATCAATTAAACTCCCCAGGGAGCCTGCCGCATGCTCTGTCACATCTGTCCACCTGCCTCTCCAGCTTCATCTCATGCCACATCCCGGACTCCGTCCACACTGCCCCCTTCTGGAGCTTTCAAGTTATGCTTTCACACATGCGGGCCACTCTGCCTGGAGGGCACTGCCTGCTCTCCAGGGCTGACCCCTTCCCCTTCTCCCAGGCTTACGCTGAAAGACCGTCTCCTCTGAATAGCCTTGGGTGACTACCCAGTCTGCATGGTTCCTGACCCCCAACCTGCACTCACTGTTCCTAATGAACACCTTCCCATTTGCTCCATAATCTCCATCACAGTTATATACTGCTCTGTTAGTGCATTATTCCTTTGACTCCCACACTGGACTGAAGGCTTCTGAAGGGCAGTGCCCATGTATTTCTGTCTACGCCTAGAATAAGGACTGGAATACACCAGGGGCTGAACAGATAGGTGTTCAATGGATCAATGAATTTTCAAGTTCAAGGGATTCATATGATGATGATTTCTAAACTCTCACACCTGCAACTCTAAGGCAATACAATTGCAACATCCAGTATCCAAACTTTCCCAGGCTTCCCCTGCCCTGAAAATAATTACTTCACTGAGCATACCACAGAGCTCTCCCTGCTGGAATCACTGGGCAGTATTGACTGGGAGGTCAGGGCTGAGTCAGCGAGTGTCGCCCAGAGGACACAACTTTATCTTAGGACTGCAGGATGGCAGAAAATCCCAGGCCTCCCACATGCACGTGCCCGTAACTATAATGAGGAAATCTCTCAGTGCTTGGGGAGAGGATGCTCCAAACTCCTGCTATTTGGATTGGCCACAGGTAACCTCATGAAAGAAACTGATTCTAGTCCATGAAGTCGCTGCAATAAACATTATCTGTGTGCAATGAAGGGAATATTGACTGAAATGAAAGAGTCTTTTGTTCAGAGGGCAATTGATTTCTCCACAAAAAAATAAATAAATAAATAAACAGTTATTGGCAGGGAGCTTGCTGTTGGTGGATTTGAAAAGCAATTTTACAAAATTATTTTTAACCAAAAGCTCTACTTTCTTAGGGTGGATGTGACTGAATTTGGTGGAAAATGATAGAAAACCTTAATGTAGGTTTAAGCCTATACCAAAATGGATATTCTCAGTCAAGAAGTATGTTTAGCTTAAACTTGGGGGTTCCCTATCTTTATAAAGTTACACCAGTCTTTCAAAATATACGTAACTTCAGGCTGTAGGCCATAAGTAAGAAGAATTTGTTGCCACCCCTTGATGCATTGATAGAACTAGGGCATAAAATCTTGTGACACAGGAGTCCACTAAAGACTAAACCACTAGACTCTAACAGAATCTGGAATTCATGTCTCCCAAAATCTGGGACAGAACTCTGGAGACAAAGCCTTCTACACGCAAGGACTCCCCTATGGTCCTCCTTTGGGTGAGCTCATTTCCTCCTGCATGGCAGAGGCCAGAGAACGTGAATGTGCGGTCCATGACAGCGCTGGGACGCAGGACACGGAGCCTGAGGAAACAGACAGAGAGAGCTGGGGGTACTTTTCTGCCTATGCAAAGGTATTTTCTGGGTTTTGCAAAAGTACCGCCTAACTACATGCAATGCACATTTGTACAAGAGTGAACAGTGATGTCCCAATCTACAGAGCACTTTTAAGAAGTCATAGATCATGAACGGATGCTGGATTTTATCAAATGCTTTTTCTGCATCTATTGAAATTATCATGTGTGTTTTCTCCTTCCTTTTGTTTATGTGATGAATAACATTGATTGATTTGCGAATATTGTACCACCCTTGCCTCCCCAGAATAAATCCCACTTGATCATGGTGTATGATTTTTTCCATATATTGTTGGATCTGGTTTGCTAATACTTTGTTGAGGATTTTAGCATCTATATTCATCAGGGATATTGGCCTAAAATTTTCTTTCTTTGTGTTGTCTTTGCTTGGTTTTGGAATCAGTATTATGCTCGCCTCATAAAAGGAGCTTGGAAGTCTTCCTTCCTCTTGAATTTTTTGAAACAGCTTGAGAAGGATAGGAGTTAGTTCTTCTTCGAATAGTTGGTAGAATTCAGTTGTGAAGCCATCTGACCCAGGACTTTTCTTCGTTGGGAGTTTTTTGATAACTGTTTCAATCTCATTTGGTGTAATTGGTCTGTTTAGGTTTTCTGATTCATCCAAATTGAATTTTGGAAGATTGTATGTTTCAAGGAATTTGTCCATTTGATCTAGGTTGTCTAGTTTTTTGGCATACAGTTCTTTTTTGTTTGTTTGTTTGTATTTTTCTGAAGCTGGAAACGGGGAGAGACAGTCAGACAGACTCCCACATGCGCCTGACCGGGATCACCCGGCACGCCCACCAGGGGTGATGCTCTGCCCCTCCAGGGTGTCCCTCTGCCGTGACCAGAGCCACTCTAGCACCTGGGGCAGAGGCCAAGGAGCCATCCCCAGTGCCCGGGCCATCTTTGCTCCAATGGAGCCTTGGCTGCGGGAGGGGAAGAGAGAGACAGAGAGGAAGGAGGGGGGGTGAAGAAGCAAATGGGTACTTCTCCTATGTGCCCTGGCCGGGAATCGAACCTGGGTCCCCCGCACGCCAGGCCGACGCTCTACCGCTGAGCCAACTGGCCAGGGCCAGCATACAGTTCTTCATTGTATTTTCTTACAATATTTTGTATTTCTGTTGTGTCTGTTGTTATTTCTCCACTCTCATTTCTAATTTTATTTATTTGAGTCCTCTCTCTCTTTTTCTTGGTGAGTCTAGTTAAAGGTTCGTCAATCTTGTTTACATTTTCAAAGAACAAGCTCCTAGTTCTATTGATCTTCTGTATTGTTTCTTTAGCCTCTACGTCATTTATTTCTGCTCTGATCTTTATTATTTTCTTCCTTCTACTACATTTGGGCTTTACTTGTTGTTCTTTTTCTAATTCTTTTAGATGCAGGGTTAAGTTGTTTATTTGAGCTTTTTCTAGTTTCTTAAAGTGTGCCTGTAGTGCTTTGAACTTCCCTCTCAGGACTGCTTTTGCTGTGTCCCATAAATTTTGAGTTGTTGTATGCTCACTGTCATTCATTTCTAGGAATTTTTTTATTTCTTCTTTGATCTCATTCTTAATTCATTTGTTATTTAACAACCTGCTATTTAGTTTCCATGTGTTTGAGAATTTTTGAGCTTTTCTGTTGTGGTTGATTTCTAGTTTCATGCCAATGTGATCAGAGAAAGTGTTTGATATAATTTCAATCTTCTTAAATTTGTTGAGACCACTTTTGTGCCCTAACATGTGGTCTATTCTAGAGAATGTACCATGAGAACTTAAAAAGAATGTATATTCTGCTGCTTTAGGGTGAAATATTCTGAAGATATCTATTAAATCAAGTTGATCTAGTGTGTCCTTTAAGTCTGCTGTTTCTTTGTTAATTTTCTTTCTTGAGGATCTATCTAGTTAATTTTCTTTCTTGAGGATGTTAGTGGGGTATTGAAATCCCCTACTATTATAGTATTGCTGTTGATCTCGCTCTTTATATCCATCAAAGTCTGCTTTATATATTTAGGTGGTCCTATATTAGGTGCGTAGATATTTATAATAGTTATATCTTCCTGTTTGATTGCTCTCTTTATCATTATGTAGTGGCTTTCTTTAGCTCTTATTATATTCTTTGTTTTAAAGTCCATGTTGTCTGATATAAGTATTGCTACCCCAGCTTTTTTTTCATTTCCTTTTGCATGAAATATTTTTTTCCATCCTTTTACCTTCAGTCTATGTGCATCTTTTGTTTTAAGGTGTGTCTCTTGTAGACAGCATATGTACGGGTCCTGTTTTCTTATCCATGTGGCTACCCTATGTCTTTTGATTAGATCATTTAATCCAATTACATTTAAGATTATTATTGATATGTAGTTGTTTATTGCCATTTTAATCTGTTTACACCATGCCCCTTAATATTTTCTGCAGCATTGGTTTGGTTGTAATGAATTCCTTGAATTTTTTTTTGTCTGGGAAGCTTTCTATTTCTCCTTCAATTTTAAATGATAGCCTTGCTGGATAAAGTAGTCTTGGTTGTAGGTTCTTGTTCTGCATTACTTTGAATATTTCTTGCCATTCCCTTCTGGCTTCAAGTGTTTATGTTGAGAAGTCTGATGTCATCCTTATGGGGGCTCCTTTGTAGGTGATAGCCTTTTTTTCTCTCACAGCTTTTAATATTTTCTCTTTATCACTTAGCTTTGGTATTTTAATTATGATGTGTCTTGGTGTAGGTTTCTTTTGGTTTCTCTTTAATGGAGTTCTCTGTGCTTCTTGAACTTGTGAGAGTTTCTCCTGCATTAATTTAGGGACGTTTTCAGCTATGATATGATTGAACAAAGTCTCTATTCCTTGTTCTTTCTCTTCTTCTTCAGGAACCCCTATGATGCGGATGTTATAGGCTATAGGGCAGAAGAAGCCTCTTGGGTTCCCTTTGAGTTGGATGAATGGGGCAGGTGACAAGAGGACAAGGAAGGACAGCTGTCACTCTCTTCCACTGAGAACCAGTTAGAAGGCTTTCATTTGGGGAACTTTAAAAAGGTCTTCTCAGTGAAAACAAGTAATACAATTTTGTAACATTCAACGCATGTCTACACATACTGTTTTCTAAATTCATAAAGCTCTTCTCCCCCTATGAAACGAGACAAGAATGCCTACCTCACAGAACAGTTTTGAAGAAAAGGCCAATGTCTGTACGACGTGACAGTCTGCCTGACCTATAGTAAGCATGCAATGAATGGAAGCTGCTGGTATCATGACTGGTACTATCACTACTGCTGTCTCAGACTGTTTCCTGGGACAGCTCAGCTCTCTCATGATCAACGCCTGTGGAAAGGGAAGGGAAGGAAACAGGGTTGGCAGAGGAAGAAGGTAAATTGTTTCTAGTCCCAGTAAAGGCCTCAGTCAGACCCACACAGAGCTCTGGATCAGGTTGGCTCCTCAGAATTGTGACTGACTGGGGCAAGGAGGCTGGGCCTTTACAGCCCCACAGTGACAAGTCATCATTGCAGGCTGCCTGTAAAGGCGCAGGCTTTGAACAAGGCTTGAAGTTTTCCTCAGATGAGGCCATGCCCAATGAGGGCTCTGAGCTGAGAGCCATTTACTAGAAGCACTTTTGGAAGCTGATGGAGTAAGTTGTTCATTCCTGAAGGGACAGCTGGTTGCGTCATAGAGCTTACCCCAATCAGTGAGTTAAAAGATTGCTTCAGGCCCAGGCCAGGTGACTCAGTTGGCTAGAGCATCATCCCAACACATCAAGGTTGCAGGTTCAATCCCTGGTCAGGGCACATACAAGAATCAACCAATGATGGCATAAGTGGAAAAACAAGTCAAAGTTTCTCTCTGTGTGTGTCTCTCTATCCCTTCTCTCTCACTCTAAAAATCACTAAATAAAAACAAAAAATTGTATCTGCTTCAGAGGGCCTCTAGGACTTGTCCAAAGCCACAGTAAGTAAACAGCAGTGCCAGGAATAAACATCAAGTCTACTGCCTCTAACCCAGTTTGCTTAGAGGCCCGGGACTCTTTAGAATCATTTGGTTTTTCTATTCCCTGTTGAGCCAGCAATGTCTTTGCCTCCTCTGAGCCAACAAAGAACAACCAACATCTGCTTAACACAGTTCCCATGTCTTTTCCTGAGACAAGGCAGTTGAGTTTACTCAAGAAAAAGAGAAAAACAATGATGCAAAGGGGAGTTTTTCTAGTTAGGCTCACCCTTATAAAGGTTCTCACAGTCTCACCTGCTTCTGCTCACCTTTTTAAAATTAAAAACACACACACACCCACATCCCACAGACCTTCAAAGGGTCTGTTCAAGTGAATGAAGGTTTCAGCCATAAACCTACTAAATTAGAATGTGTAGGGGTGAGACCTTGAATGTCTTTTCTGCAAGCACCTCAAATGAGGTCACGCATGCCGAAGTCTGCAAAATACTGCTGAAAATTAGCCGTATTTCTGCTCTAAAGTTAATCATCACATGTTCCCTTTGTGCCTTTAAACTGACCCTAAAAGCAATTAGTAGAATCAAAGAATTCTCAAGTTAAAGGGCGTCTTGGAAATGATTAAGTCTCCATTTTTGAGAAGAAAAAAAATTAGCACCGGAGAAGGGCGCCTTGTCCAGGGAGAAGAGAAGAGGCTAACACCAGAGCAGGGCTCCTACTAGGAGGCAAGCCTTCTTATTGCTCTTGCAAGCTTTAAAGTAGAGTCTCAAACCACTGTTCAGCAACCAGAGTAATTTAAAAAAATGTCCCAGGCCTATTCTCAATAACACTGTAATGTGAAACATTTACCTGTGTTAGTTATAAATTCCCCCTTTCACCTATAACGATTCCCAATTTACGTATCTCCTGACTAAAGACAGGGGCAGCCTCATTATTTGAATGTGGTCTACCCAGTGGGAAGGGAAGACTCCAAAGCCATTCATTCCAAAAGCAACAGAATGTCCTTTTACAGCTTCTTGGGAATGGACCTTAACAATCTGATTTATCTTTATTCAGAAGTGAGCCTAGGTTCCCAACTCCGCTCCTTAGTGAAGGAGGGGGAGAAAGAGGGGACACTGACCTTCAGAGTATGACCACATTTCAGATTTAGTTTTTGAAATTTTTCAGGCTTTGATTAATAGCAATTATAGTAACAACAACAACGATGATGAGGATGGAAAATCAATCTCCTATGTCCTCTTTATTAGTCCCAACACTCAGTGACTCCAGTCAACATAAAATATGAAAGAGGTGGCTGCTTCTGTTGGCATCTGTGGTTCTCAGGTCCCCAAATGGCCTGTTAATTCCATTTACAGAACGATGAAGGACATAAATAAACTCTTAATTTGGGCGTCTATGAAAATATGGTAGGCTGGCATGCCAGCATACCCAAAAACCTACTTCAGCTGGTGCTCCCGCCCATTAGCTCCATTAAAAGTTGCTAAACTCAGGGGCCAAATGCAGAGAGCTTCTGAGCTGGTCCAGGGAAGCAATCTGGAACGTTGGGGCCCCACAGCCAAGAGGTCAGGAGGACACAGGCTCCATTTCTGGCTTCCATCAACACGTGATCTATGTTTAAAAAATACCTTTTCTTTTCTAACACCTCAAACATTGTGCCTTCTGCTGGGTGATGTTCATCACTGAGCTTTCTTACCTAGGGTCAATCACAATATCTATGGCTAGAAGAACTCCAGGACATTGCATGAACCATACCTCTGTTTCCAAGATAGGCTGACTTCTCATCATTACAGGAAAAAAAAAAAAAAAGAGCTCATTTACTTTTTTTAAAAATTAAATTTAATGCAGTGACATTGATAAATCAGGGTACACATGTTGAGAGAAAACATCTCCAGATTATTTTGACATTTGATTGTGCTGTATACCCCTCCCCCAAAGTCAAATTTTCTTCTGTCACCTTCTAACTGGTTTTCTTTGTGCCCCTCCCCTCCCCCACCCCCTCTCTCCTTCCTCACCCCATCCCCCCTCCCTCCAACCCCCCTCTCCCATTGCCATCACATTCTTGTTCATGTCTCTGAGTCTCATTTTTATGTCCCATCTATGTATGGATTCATATAGTTCTTAGTTTTTTCTGATTTACTTATTTCACTCCGTATAATGTTATCAAGGTCCATCCATGTTATTGTAAATGATCTGGTGTCATTTCTTATGGCTGAGTAGTATTCCAAAGTATATATGTACCAAAGCTTTTTAATCCACTCGTCCTCTGACGGACACTTGGGCTGTTTCCAGATCTTCGCTATTGTGAACAATGCTGCCACAAACATGGGGGTGCATTTCTCCTTTTGGAGCCGTTCTATGGTGTTCTTGGGGTATATTCCAAAAAGTGGGATAGCTGGGTCAAAAGGCAGTTTGATTTTCAGTTTTTTGAGGAATCTCCATACCGTTTTCCACAGTGGCTGCACCAGTCTGCATTCCCACCAGCAGTGCAGGAGGGTTCCCTTTTCTCCACATCCTTGCCAGCACTTATTCTGTGTTGTTTTGTTGATGAACGCCATTCTGGCTGGTGTGAGGTGATATCTCATTGTGGTTTTAATTTGCATTTCTCTAATGCTTAGTAATGTTGAGCATTTTTTCATATGCCTATTGGCCATCTGTATGTCCTCTTTGAAGAAGTGTCTATTCATTTCTTTTTCCCATTTTTTGATTGGATTGTTTGTCTTCCTGGTGTTGAGATTTACAAGTTCTTTATAAATTTTGGTTATTAATCCCTTATCAGATGTATTGTCGAATATGTTCTCCCATTGTGTAGTTTGTCTTTTTATTCTGTTCTTATTGTCTTTAGCTGTGCAAAAGCTTTTTAGTTTGATATAGTCCCATTTGTTTATCCTGTCTTTTATTTCCTTTCCCCGTGGAGATAAATCGGCAAATATATTGCTCTGAGAGATGTCGGAGAGCTTACTGCCTATGTTTTCCTCTAAGATGCTTATGGTTTCACAGCCTATATTTAAGTCTTTTATCCATTTTGAGTTTATTTTTGTGAGTGGTGTAAGCTGGTGATCTAGTTTCATTTTTTTACAGGTAGCTGTCCAATTTTCCCAACACCATTTGTTAAAGAGGCTGTCTTTACTCCATTGTATTTCCTTACCTTCTTTGTCAAATATCAGTTGTCCATAGAACTGTGGGTTTATTTCTGGGTTCTCTGTTCTGTTCCATTGATCTAGATGCCTGTTCTTATGCCAGTACCAGGCTGTTTTGAGTACAATGGCCTTGTAGTATAACTTGATATCAGGAAGAGTGATATCTCCCACTTTATTCTTCTTTTTTAAGATTGCTGAGGCTATTCATGTTCTTTTTTGGTTCCATACAAATTTTTGGAATATGTGATCTATATCTTTAAAGTATGTCATTGGTATTTTAATTGGTATTGCATTGAATTTATAGATTGCTTTGGGTAATATAGACATTTTAATGATGTTTATTCTTCCTAACCATGAGCACAGTATATGCTTCCACTTGTTTGTATCTTCCTTGATTTCTTTTATCAATGCTTTGTAATTTTCCGAGTACAAGTCTTTAATCTCCTTGGTTAAGTTTACTCCTAGGTCCTTTTTAATTAAAATAAATCCACAGGTGTAGCCTCAGCCATGGTGTAACCACAGACACAGCCTCAGAATACAGAGACCAAGGGACTGGTCATCTCCGACAGTCATCACCTGCTGGCCACCAACCAGTCTTTGCTCCTCCCAGGTCCAGTTTAGGCTGGACTCAGCCAAATATTACCAATTCACCCAGAGTTCCTCAATAACAACTCAATTCAGAACTGCTTCTCTTTTGCCAACAAATACATTTCCATTTAGAAATGTATTAGAGTCAAAACAGATGCTTCTGGAGAAGCAGAGAGGGACTAGCAGTCATTCACACGTTAGTGCACATTTCAGAAGATGGGCTTTAACAACCAGAGGTCTTTGAGTGCCCCCAATAGAAATTTACCCTAATTTAAGAGAGATGGTAAAAACACTAGAGGTTCTGGAGTAACCCAGAGACTTGAAGGACAAGCCAACCAACCAGGAACTGAAAAGCAGTGGCATCAGGAGGGCTCAAAGCCTCATCCCCAGGAGAGAGAATGACACGAGTGGTCAGTATTAACCTGTACCTTCCCACTGCCTGCCCCTACACTGGGCCAGGGGCAGGAACCACACTAAGTAGCCGGAATACAACTGCAAGGAGCCATAGGAAAAGTGGTCCCTACTGGGAAGCATGTCAGACAGCAGAAGCAACATGTGCCACCCATGTGAGCATCAGCAAACATGCATGTTTACTTGCGGAGATTTTTATGACAACAAACGTCACACATTTTGATAATATAAAGTAAGACACAAGACTTACAATGAGTTGAGAGAGAGAGAGAGAGAGAGAGAGAGAGAGAGAGAGAGAGAGAGAGAGAGATTGTCTCTCACTGGGTGGAGGGGAGAGGAAAGGCAACTGTAATAACACATCCTATAGCTAAGTCCCCTAAAAGTAGAAACTTCAAACTTGTAGAAAAGAAATGGAATATCCATCCAAGCTACTTATAAATGGCTTTAGCTCTTGCCCCTCAAATTACTTGATGGCTTGCTTAGAAAATGAACAAATGCTATTACCTGGACGGTTTCTTGCTATATGATGAATGACATAATCAAATCAGATATTGGACTCACCAAAGGAAAAGCATCTTACATAACAAGGCAAAAACCCTCCAAAAAATCTTGAGAAAGGATATAATGTATTTGAAAGAGCTTTAAAAGCTATAAACCAATATTACAACCAACAGTTTAAGACCCTTTTCGTCTGTATTATTACATAACATATTGTTTGGAGTAACACAGGAAAGCAGTACAGAGTAGTTCATGCAGCAGTGGCTAAGAAAACCCACACTCCTGTGGCTACACAACATTTTCCCTCCTCTGCTAGTGGGGCATTCACAGAAGGCATACACGTTAGGGCCCTGGGTACATCCTTCCGTAACTAAATGACACTGAGAGAAGCCAAAGCCATCCCACATCCGTATCTAAGCTCCTAAAACCGTTAACAGACTAGAGAACTGAAAGAAACACTAAGATACAGACAGAAACTACACAATGATTTAGGGAATACCTACTTTGCGCTAATCAATAATGACTCTTTCATTGCACTAGGGCAGGGGTCCCCAAACTACGGCCTGCGGGCCGCATGCGGCCCCCTGAGGCCATTTATCCAGCCCCCACCGCACTTCCGGAAGGGGCACCTCTTTCATTGGTGGTCAGTGAGAAGAGCATAGTTCCCATTGAAATACTGGTCAGTTTGTTGATTTAAATTTACTTGTTCTTTATTTTAAATATTGTATTTGTTCCGGTTTTGTTTTTTTACTTTAAAATAAGATATGTGCAGTGTGCATAGGGATTTGTTCATAATTTTTTTTATAGTCCGGCCCTCCAACGGTCTGAGTGACAGTGAACTGGCCCCCTGTGTAAAAAGTTTGGGGACCCCTGCTCTAGGGCTTTTCAGGATAACTGAGAAAGATTTTTATGCAGACCCTGACTTTAGGGAAGGTGTAATCTTCTTGGAGTTTAATCACAAATTCATTAATCAGGGCAAGATGCTGGATACTCACTGGTAGTTGATAAAGCATGGACCTGGTCCTCAACACAGCTTACAGTCAGGTGGAAAGGAAGATATCCCACTATGGAATAAACAAGAAATAAAAGTGTTGTCACAACACATAGCCATGGAACCGAAACTAATACAAAGATATAAAAATTTGTTAATCACATTCAAGGTTATCCATGTCACTCTGCATTCCAACAGGTTTTCTTAAATACAAGAAAAACATGCAGACACAGGGAAAGTCCCTGGCTGGAAGTCTTACAAAACTTTAGGTGGTACACATACGTACACCATGAATTTAAAAACACTTGTGTTTTTCATTGTTACTGTATGTTTGCTATGTATGTAAAGCATTTCTCCAAAGTGTGTCTCTTAATCCTCATCACACAGTTAAGTATCTATACATGACAGGAACACAGAGCTGGGAGAGGCTAACTAATTTGTCTGGGGTTCTATAGCAACTAGGTGTGGGATCCACTATTTGAACCCGGGTCTGCCGAACTCCTGAGCTGTTTCCTGAACCACTCCACCACACTGCCGTGTGAATTTCATCCATCACTGGTGACATGGAAGAAAATCAACAACACCTAACTGCTGGAACTCAGTAAATTTTGAGAGGAAAGAAATGTAGCGAGCCCCATTTAGATATACCCGATTCAACTGCTGGTCCCCTTTATGCAGGATCTTAGCTAGGGAGTCTCAGGTGCATCAGGGACAGCAGACCTCCTGGGGCGTGGTGTCCAGGCTATGAAGATACAGGGGCCAAAAGCCAAGTGACTAGCATTTCCTAGGGACGGGTAGAGGACTTTCCCAATGATCTGAGTGGCGAGCAGCCTCGGAGACCGCTGGTCCAATGGGAGGGAATTTCAGGAAACATGCTGGACTCATCAGACTACCTGAGAAGACAGAGGCCACAGCCAGCACAGCCATATTACCAGCAGGCACGCTGGCATGAGAATACAGCTAAGAGAGCAAATGAGCCAAGAGACAGGAAGGAGAAACTGAGTCCTGGCGAACTGTTTACGCTCCTGCACTCAGCCAGGCAGGGAGCACACTAAGCCATCAGTCCTTCTCAGTTACAGAAGAAACAAGGAAGACTCCTTTTGCCTAAAAAAGTCCTTTTTTTTCCCTTTCCACCCAAAATACTACTAACCCTCTCAATGTCAAAAAGATTCCCAAAGAGCTGAGTGAGGGTCTTGCCCAATGTCATGAAATCTTTTCATGGAGACTGGGTTCATGAACACAGTTTCCCCAGTTCCCAGCTCAGAGTGCGTTCTACTATACCATGCCTCTTACCTTTTGGCATCAATAAAAGTGCCTTCTATGGGCACCTGTCTGGTGGTTACCAGATGGGGAGGGGAGCGGGGTGAGAATGAAGAGGATAAAGGGATCAGGTATATGGTGACGGAAGGAGACTAGGCTTTGGATGGTGAGCACACAATGAAATAATACCCAGATGATATACCGAATTGTACTCCTGAAACTTATATAATGTTATTCACCAACTTTATCCCAATCCACTTCATTCAAAAATAGTTAAATGATCTTTTAATACAATATTTGAATAAATAAAATCCAATGCCAACAATCCATGATGTACAGAGTATCACATTTTTTTTATTTTTTTTTTATTTTTTACAGAGACAGAGAAAGAGTCAGAGAGAGGGATAGACAGGGACAGACAGACAGAATGGAGAGAGATGAGAAGCATCAATCATTAGTTTTTCATTGCGACACCTTAGTTGTTCATTGATTGCTTTCTCATACGTGCCTTGACTGTGGGGCTACAGCAGACCGAGTAACCCCTTGCTCAAGCCAGCGACCTTGGGTGCAAGCTGGTGAGCCTCACTCAAACCAGATGAGCCCACGCTCAAGTTGGAGACCTTGGGGTCTCGAACCTGGGTTCTCCGCATCCCAGTCTAATGCTCTATCCTCTGCGCCACCACCTGGTCAGGCGAGTATCACATTTTTAAGTAAAGAAGTATTGGTATAAAAATAAAATGCCTTCTTCTCTTTCCAACAGGCGGGGTTGGAATCCTTTCTGACCTGGAATCCCCTGAGCGGTGGGCTGGACGCTAGCTCCTGTGTTCCCCTCCGTGCCAGACCAGAGCGCCCCTGGACCTCATTCTCAAATATGCAGAGTCATCGTGCTTCTCATTACCTCTCTGTCATGCGAGGATGGCCTTCAGAGCCAGAGCTGCGTGCGGACCGCCTCCTCCGTGCGCTTCCTATGGCATGGCCACAGACAGCTTCTAAATTTAAGCTTGAGCTGCCTTTTTAATTGGGTGGTAAGTGTTACTTCCCACCCACTCTTGCCACTAGCGGAGCCTCCGGCTCCTAATTACAGGCAGGACAGGTCAGTTGTCAAGTCTGCACCAACTCCATCATTTCTGACATCCTCAGGCAGTGACAGGCTCTCTCGTTTCCCTTTAGCAAATCTGGGTTAGCCAGCGTTTGGCTTCCTTTTCATGAATGCCGGATGCCCAGTCTTCCTATCTGTGACTTAAATTATTTAGCTGAATCTTCTGCAGCTAAAGTGTGTCTGTTTGCTCAGTACATACATTTACTTATTCAGAGTCTTCTCTGTGCCTGGCTCTTTGCTAGGTGCTGAGCATACGGAAGGGAGTTCAACGGACAAGGTCTTGTCCTTTGGGAGTCAATTTTTCAGGAAGAGATAGACAATGAGCTAGTGCTAGTGGAAAGTCAAACAAATATAAATTGTGTTCAGGGCCAAAATGGGAGGAGAAAGAAATGCTACGAGGGAAAAGAGAAGAACTTTATTTATTTATTTAGATTTTATTTGCCAATTTTCAGAGAGAGGAGAAAGAGAAAGAGAGAGAAGTAGGAAAAGGAGCAGGAAGCATTAACTTGCTTCTCCTATGTGCCTTGATCGGGCAAGCCCAGGGTTTTTAACCGGCAACCTCAGCTTTCTAGGTCGATGCTTAATCCTCTGCGCCACCGCAGGTCAGGCCAGAAGAACCTAATTTAGATAGAAGGGAGAAGGCAAGGAAGGCCTCTCTGAGGACGGGCTAATCAAGCTGAGACCTGAATGATGAGAAGGTGCCTTTTGAGTCAGAACATCTTGTAGGGAATTTCACCCTGAAGGAACAGCAGCAGAGAAGCCCAGAGGCAGGAAGGCTCCTGCCGGATTCAGGGGATGGAAAGGAGGCTGGACTGCAGTAAGGAAGGAATGAAGAGAAAGCTGGAGATGAACGTAGGAAGGGCCTTGAAGCAGAAACGGATTTAACGGTGGGTGCACTGGGCTCCAACATCTGAAGGACCCTGAAACACCCCAACTTTATACTTTTTTCTAATGTAAGGGGCCCAATATTTTCTTCTGCACCCTGGGGCCTTGACTGACCTTAATCCACCTCTGCCTTGAAAGCCATTTTAAGAAACTGAGATTTTATTCTGAGTGCAACAGAAGCCACTGGGGAGGTCATTCATTCACATATTCTGTCAGTCGACAATTTACCAGGTTTACGGAACATCTACCATATATCGGGAACTATTCTAGGCACGGAGGATACGTCATTGTAATAGACTGTCTTCCTGGAGCTTCATTCTGGACGGGGACTCCCAACACAGAGCGCTTTTCTTAGTTCCACAGTTGCAAGAAGATCACTTTGGTTCTCTCTGCAGAGCAAGGGCGGGGAGACCAGGCAGCTGTTGTGTGGTTTCCTCAGAGGGAACAGAGAAGCATGAGGCCTCCTGTGCCACCCTTTGTAGGGAAGTCCTTCTGAAGCCCCTGAGGAAGGTGTTCTGTGCTGCTGTAATGGCTCTGGGAAGCTCCGTTATTTCATCTCCCCAGGGCTCAAAACAACACTTTGAAAGGTCTAGCTAAGCTGAACTGCAGTCTGTGGTCCAGAAACGGCCAGTGCTGGGCAGCACCTATGAGACCCTTTGAAACAAGAGGTATGAACACCTAGGCTGCATACTGAATGCAGCCCTCTGGCCACAGGAAAGATAAATGGCTGATTACTGAGCCCACCCAGTAAGATATTTCCATGGATTTTTTCTCTTTCTATTCCTTTAATACACACACACACACACACACACACACACAAACTTTTAAGGAAACACAAATGCACATTGGGCCCTACAGAGAATGAATTCAGAGCCATGGCCTCATAACCTGAAAAGGCTGACTGGCTTTCCCCCAGATGTAATCTAAGGGTCGCCTGTATTTATATCAGGGGCACCGAAGACTAAATACGTGTCCAGATTTCTGTGTGTCCAACTCCTGCTCTGACCATACAACTTTCAAAATCTACCTCTCCAAGGGTGAAACCTAGAAATCCTTATTTTTCCATATGTTAGCTAAGATTTGTTTTGTTTTTATTGCTTCAATTTTCTCACCATAAAATTGATTTATTCAAGTAAAGGCAAACCACATGATTTAAGCATCTGCTCAATTCTCCATTATGAGGGGAATATTGCATGACCTCTAAAAGCCCTTCCTTCATGGAGATTCAATGAGAGGCAGGACATTCTAGCAGCTAAAAGGCTTTGGAGGGGGGGAACCAGATCTAGGTTCACAAGCTAGCACCAGTAATAACCAGCTATCGGACCATGATAAGTTATTTCATTCTTTCATTACAGCTTGGGTTTCCTCATCTGGAAAATGGAGACAAGACCACATCATCGATTTGCTGTGAGGATTAAATGAAGACGCAGGATAAAAATCCTCAGAACAGATCTGACATGGGCTAGGTGCTGGCACTAGGCAATGGTGACGATTGCTCGATGACTTTCTTCCTCTCCTTCATCTTTGCTACTACGAGGACCCAGAGAAAGCAGGAGAGAGTAAGAGGCAGAAAGAGACTACCGAACAACAGATACTTGTTCTTCCCTCTCTAAAAGAGGGCCGTGTTATATATCATAATCACCGTTCTAGGAACAACTCCTTAGCTTTGGACATACCCAACAGCAGCCTGAATCCCTTACGTAAGTGTCGAAACAGTCATTCCCACAAGGAAAAGCAGCAAAACTCCCACACACTAGCCCTCCCATGATCACCCAAGGCTGCAAAAGCTGGGCTTGTCAGAAAACACCTCCTTGATCCATCCCTAGAGGACTTTCGAACCTAAAGTTAATTTGCTGCCACTGGGGGTGGGAGGGGAGGGACGGGAGGAAGAAAAGGGGAAGTGGCATCTCATGCCATCACCAGAATTTAATTCTATTTTAAACTTGAAACCTAATAAAGTCAGAAGCCTCCAGAGAAAGATTGCCAAATATATATTATTCCCAAATGGCAGGAGGAAACCTGAGGCTTAGAGAAGTAAAACGTACTTTTCAGGACGGGCGATCGTGATGAGCCCAAAGAGGGCTCCCTGGTCACCCTCCGCCCCATTCTAAAACCTGTCTCCCGGCAACATCTCATCCTTAGCCTTTTTGGATGTGACCTGCCTCACCTCGTTTTTAATTATTCTGAGTCTGAAAGGCCAGGGGGTAGAACAAAATGTGGATGGTTTGGATGGAGGAAGGGGGAGAGAAATGAAGACATGTTTTCCAAACAGGCCCTCTGTCCAGGGAAGCAGAAACAATAGACACAGAAACACTGAGAACGTCAACGTGAACACCTGCTCACGCATTACCCCACTTCCAAGAAAGAATGGTGACACATGGTAGGGCTTTTCTTTTGAATTCTTGAGCATACTTAGATCTGGGGAGACCGAGTTTCTTGTTACGACGGCTGCTGTCTCGGCCCAGAACTTTCGTTTCAGTTCCCTCTCCTACCAGCTTATTCTAGCAAGGAACCCTGAACCTCTGGACCACAAACACGGAATATAATCCTGAGAAAGCCAATCTTGGGGCGGCATGCCTTGGCCACAGTGTTCAGTCCAGGGTTATATTGGTGACTGTAGCTAACATCAGGGCATGAGCCAGGGACTAAAGGCATCTAAAGGGACTGAGAAGAATCTGAGTCTGGCTCTCTTCACGAAGCCGTGAGGGTGTGGCCCTGGAGCGGCATGCTGCCGAGACCCTCAGCGTGCAAGGCCCCAAGGAAAGGAAGCTGATGCCTTGGAGAAAATCTGAGATGCAAAGGGAAAGTGAACCTGAATGCGAGCACGCCCTGAGCACCAGGCCCTGGCCCGCAACTCCTGCTCGATTCAACGAGGTACCAGCTTTCCTCTCATTGAAAGGAACGTGGGTCTCTATTGCTGGAAATTCCATGAGTCCTAATACTGTGGCCCAAGATTACAAAACCCAGTAGAATGGATCATGTACTACCTGGAATCCAAGCTCATGACAAAAAGTAGAAGATGTCTCTTCTTTTAACAATTACTCCTTATAAACAATACCATTTATAATAGCAACAAAAAAAAATAAATGACCTGGAGATAGATTTGATAAAATGTATAACAACCTGTGCATTGAAAAACTACAAAACCTTGCTAAGAGAAATTAAGACCTAAATAAATGGTGAGGCATACAGTATTTACGGACGGGAATACACAGTGTTATTAAAATATCAATTCTTCTCATCTTGGTATATTGATTTAACACAGTTGCAAACAATATCTCAGCAGGGTTTATGGGGAAACTGACAAAGTGATTCTAACTTTTTTTAAAATTTCTTTTCCAAGTGAGAGGAGGAGAGATAGAGAGACAGACTCCTGCATGCACCCCAACCGGGAACCCACCAAGCAACCACCATCTTGGGCCGTGCTCATAACCAAGCTATTTTTAGTGCCTGAGGCAAAGGCTCCATGGAGCCATCCTTGGCACCCAGGCTGATGCACTTGAACCAATTGAACCATGGCTGCAGGAAGAGGAAGAGAGAGAGAGAGAAAGACAGAAGGGAGGGAGAAGCAAATGGCCACTTCTGTGTGCCCTGACCAGGAATCAAACCTGGGACATCCACATGCTGGGCTGATGTTCTACCCCTGAGCCAACCGGCCAGGGCTTAAAACTTATTTTGAGATACAAGGGACCTAGAGTAGCCAAAACAACTTTGAAAAATAAGAACAAAGTCGGAAGTCTTAATTATATAATTAGTACCCTTCTCCTGGTTCTAACAACCAAAAGTGGTTTCAGATATTGCCAAATACCCCTAGCAACAAAATCACTCCCACTTAAGAGCCAATAATCTTTAGTAATCAAGATAATAAGGTACTGGCATAGAGATAGACAAATAAAATAACAGAACACAAAACAGAGTCAAGAAATAGAACCACACATAGGTGATCAACTGATTTTTGACAAAGGTCTAAAAACAATTCAATGGAGAAAAGATCATCATTTCAACAAATGGCACTGGAACAATTAAATGCCAACAGACAAAAAAGAAAAGAAAAAGAAACTTAATTCATACCTCACACCATATACAAAAATTAGTTCAAAATCAATTCTATACCTAAATGTAATATAAAACTTCCAGATTCTAGAAAACTTCTAGAAAAAAAAATATAGATGAAAATGTTTATGACCTTAGGTTAGGCAAAGTTCTTTTTTACTATGGCACTAAAAACAGGATCTATAGAAAATAAAGTGATAAATTGAATGTACTCAAAATTAAAAACCTCTGTTTCTCATAGTGAACTGTTATAAAATATAAGACACAGACTGGGAGAAAATTATTTTGAAGTTATATATCTGATAAAGGACTTACATGTAGAAAATAAAAAGAACTATTAAAGGTAACAATAAGAAAACAAATCACTCAATTAAAAACTGGTAAAGGATTTGAAAAGATACTTCATCAGAGAAAACATATGGATGCAAATTAAGCATGTGAAAGGTTCCTGACAGCACTGGTTCTTAGAAAAGCAAGCTAACACCACTTCCACTCCTATTAGAATGGATGAACTTAGACTCACCA
Organism: Saccopteryx bilineata; assembly: GCF_036850765.1. Taxonomy (NCBI): domain Eukaryota; kingdom Metazoa; phylum Chordata; class Mammalia; order Chiroptera; family Emballonuridae; genus Saccopteryx; species Saccopteryx bilineata. The sequence continues at coordinate 179,315,007 of NC_089493.1, read as the reverse complement.
TACCAAGTGTTGGTGAGCACATGCAGGAACTAGAACTCTTACATACTGCCACTGGGAGTGCGTAATCACTTTGGAGAACAGTCAGGCAGTTTCTTCTAAAGCTAAATATATTCCGAGCGTCGGCCTGGCGTGCAGGGGACCCGGGTTCGATTCCCGGCCAGGGCACATAGGAGAAGCGCCCATTTGCTTCTCCACCCCCCCCCCTTTCCTCTCTGTCTCTCTCTTCCCCTCCCGCAGCCAAGGCTCCATTGGAGCAAAGATGGCCCGGGCGCTGGGGATGGCTCCTTGGCCTCTGCCCCAGGCACTAGAGTGGCTCTGGTCACGCCAGAGCGACGCCCCAGAGGGGCAGAGCATCGCCCCCTGGTGGGTAGAGCGTTGCCCCTGGTGGGCATGCCGGGTGGATCCCGGTCGGGCGCATGCGGGAGTCTGTCTGACTGTCTCTCCTCGTTTCCAGCTTCAGAAAAAATACAAAATATATATATATATATTTATATATTCCTATACTATTATGTTGTTTGCTACGGTCGCCATAACAAAGTGCCACAATAAAGTATCTTAAGCAACAGAATTCATTGCCTCACAGTTCGGGAGATCAAAGTGTGAGATTGAGGTGTCAGCAGAGTTGGTTCCTTCCGGGCGCTGGGAGGCAGAACGTGTGCTGGGCCTCTCCCCTGGCTTCTGGTGGGTTGGTGACAGTCCTTGGTGTCCCCTGGCTGAAAGAAGCATCACCCCAGGCTCTGCCTTTGCCATCGCATGGCATCCATCCTGCATGCATGTCTCCGCATCCAAATTTCCTCCCTTCTCTGAGGACACCAGTTATATTGGATGAGGGTTCCCCGAATGACCTCATTTTAACTTGATTACCCTCCTATAAAGTCACATCTGAGGTACTAAGGGTCAAAATGCCAAAATATCTTTTTTGGGGGAGGGGACAAATTTCAAGCCATTATATATACCATATGACTCAGCCATTTCACTTCTAAATATTGACCCAAAAGAAAAAAATATCTATCTATCTATCTATCTATCTATCTATCTATCTATCTATCTATATAATGGTCTACCAGAAAGTTCTGTTCGTCTCTATCACAACAAGTTTCGACACGTAAGCACATGTTTATTTGGCGCATGTGTGCCTCTCTATTTTTATCACTTAATGTATACATACTGACATAGCAAATTAATTAAAACAAAGTTGATTGACGTTAGTTAGTCTTATGTGTGAAGCCATAGTGTACCCATGGCTACTGATAAAGTTCATTTATGCCACTGTAATTTTTACGAATTTCAACAAGGAAGAAATGCTACAGAAGCATGTCTGTCGCATCCACCATATTCCCCGGACTTAGCACCCTCCGACTATCACTTGTTTTGGTCCTTACAAAATTTTTTGAAGGGCAAAAAATTCAAAAATGAAGAAGATATCAAACAAGCACTGGTTCAATTTTTTGCATCAAAAGATAAAACATTTTTTAAAAATGGGATATACAAATTGCCCTCACACTGGCAAGAAATCATTAATAATAATGGCAATTATATTATTTAATAAAGTTTATTAACGGTAAGAAAAATTTGTATTTTGTTTTTTCCAAAAACAGACAGAACTTTCCGGTAGACCTTATATATATCCATATGTTTACAGTAACTTTACTCATGATAACCAAAAACTGAGAACAAACCAAATGCCAATCAAGAAATGAATGAATAAATTGTGGTATGTTTATACTTCTTGGCAATAAAAGTGAATTATTGGTCCCTACAATTACAGAGACAAATTGCAAAATAACCACATTAAGTGAAAGAAGGCAGGCAAAGAGAAGTACATCTTTTGTTATTCCATTTATCTAAAGTGAAGAAAATGCATAATAATTTTGGGACAGGAAGCAGATCTGCGGTTGCCTGGCGATAGGGCATGCAGAGCTGAGAAGCAGAGGTTATAAAGGACATAATGAAACTTTCAAGGATGACACATGTGTTGACTATTTTGACTGTAGTGATAGTTTCACAGTTTTAAACATAATTCAAAACTTATCAAATCGCATACTTTATATAAGTGCAGTTTACTCTATGTTAATCATACCTCCACAAAGTTGTTTAAAAAAAAAACACCCAGTTTATGCATAAAGCAGGGCACCTGTAATACGAGCAATAAGAAACTGTCATGCTAACCTGAGGGTGATTTTATAAAGCAGTTGGGACATCCTCAAGAGATGCCACTCCATCATTTAAAGACAGGATACTGATGTTTCACAGTAGTTATAGCCTTAGAATATCATCTAAGATGCCATAAAAAGAAATGCGACCATCTAAAAGAGGATGGTGCTTCAGGCTGGAGAAAGAATACTTGCCAACGCTGCCTATTCCGCATAATTAAAGCAGAAAGGAGAAACATTGTAGAAAGAGAAAGGGCTCTTTCTATGCCAAATCAGCGCATTTATTCAACACATACATACTAAGCTCAAAAAGAGGTCTCAAGCTTGGGGTGTAGCGATGGATTGGATGTGTTCCCTCTTTATAAGAAGCCCCTGGTCTTTTGAGGAAAGGGCAGAGGCTGCATATTCTCAACTTACCAGCCCACTACTTGGTCAGGGGTCTGGGAGTGATGTGCGCTAAGTGCTAGGAGAGCCCAAACAAGGGAGGGGGAAGGGCCCGTCAAATCTGATTCCGTACACAACTCTTCAGAACATAAATCCAGCACAAGTAAATAAATTGCCAATCTAGGTCAGACTAAGACCACCCAAATCAATGTGTTTGCATCTGACAGTGATCTGTACCAAGGAGTGTAGGAGAAAAACATAACATTATCTTCCCCGTGCTAGTATGGAAGTTTAGGAAGTTCAAGATGGTCCCCTATACATGCCAGGACCCTAATATTATGTGTCTGCAAATTGAAATTCAGCTAAGTCACCTGGGGTCTAGCATACACTGTGAGGAAGGATATAATTAAGTCTATAGAATCAGTAGTACTCCCGATAAGATTAATCCGAACTTGATGTATCAATTCAGTGAAATCCATCAGTCAAACCAATATTTGACAACTTGCAGGGAAAACAACCAATTGATTTGCTATCTTTTTCTTTCTATAATTGGTTGCTGCATGATGCAGCACGGTGGTAGAGAACCTGAATGATTCATTAAAATGCCTTGGAGGCAGAAAGAGAAAGAATGGAGGCCAAGCACTGGGATCAGAGACTCTCCATCAAGCTGTGTGACATGGACTAAGTTAATGAACCTCTCTGAAACTCAAATTCCTCACTGATAGAAAAGAGATAGTAAGAGTATCTCTATTAAACAGCTGACCAGAGGATTTCATGAGCCAACATGTGTGTGGTCCCTTACTCACAGTACTTAAAAAATAATTTTTTGCCCTGACTGGTTGGCTCAGCGATAGAGCACTGGCCTGGCATGTGGAAGTTCTGGGTTCAATTCCCAGTCAGGGCACACAGTAGAAGCTACCATCTGCTTCTCCACCCCTCCCGCTACGCTGTTCACCTCCTATAGCCATGGCTCTAATGAGCAAGTTGGCCTCAGGCACTGAGAATGGCTCCATGGCCTCATCTCAGGCACTAAAATAGCTTGGTTGCTGAGCAATAAAGCAGTGGTCACAGATAGGAAGAACATCAGCCACAGACAGGGGTTGCCAGGTAGATCCTGGTAGGGGCACATGCAGGAGTCTGTCTCTCTGCTTCCCTACCTCTCACTAGATAGATAGATGATAGATAGATAGATAGATAGATAGATAGATAGATAGATAGATAGATTTTTGTTATTATTACGATAGCCACAGTTATTTGCGTTCTGTATCTGTTACTTGCTTTCTATATATGTCTCCAGCGGCAAGATCTTTTACCCTTTTTGAGCTTTTAATTCACTTATCTTTAAGATGGAGATAATATAAGACAGCTGCCCTATCTAACTGAACAAATTAATCAAGAAGTGGTTATACTTAATAGGTGTGTGCCAGGCACTAAGGCTAGAGAGATGAATAAGACATGATTCCTGCCCTTCAGGAATTTCAGTCTAATGAAAAAGACACACCAGTGGACAGCAGCAATCTCGCATGATGGTGTGATAACAGGCAACACACAGGCTGGTCTGGATGACCACAGGAAGAACTCCTCATCCAGGAGGAGTTAGGGCTGGCCTCTTGATTGGGAGTTAGCCACAAAAGGGTTTTTGACAGGGGGCACAGATATTCAAAGGCTGAAAGGTGAGATGCAGTTTGTGATTTAGCAACTAGCAAGAGTTCCATTTGGCTGGAGGGTAGAATCTCAAAAAGGGAAAAAGAAGGGAAATGCTGAGGAGGCAAGTAGGGGCCAGACCAGACAGGCCTCTGAAACTAAATGAAGGAATCTGGGCATTATCTTGACGTATCCTGAACACAGAGCCGGCATTAGAAACAAACGTGAAAATATAAGTGAACATACTCTGTAATCACAGAGTTCTATTCAAATGTTGCTAACTACCATCAGGTACACAGGAATTCCATTAGAGCTGTTATGTATCACGTAGCTGCTGTGATTAAAGGTCTGTATCCTCCAAAATTCCTATGTTGAAACCCTAATCCCCAATATGGTAGTGTTAAGAGTGGGGTCTTTGTGAGGTGATCAGGTCATAAGGGTAAAGCCCTCATGAATTGGATCAGTGTCCTTATAAAAGAAACCCCAGAGGGCCCCCTTGCCCCTTCCTCCATACATGGAAACAGAAGATGGACGTGTATGAGGCAGGAGACCAGCCCTCACCAGACATGGAAACTGCCAGAGCCTTGATCTTGGACTTCCCAGCCTGCAGAATGGTTGAGAACTAAATTTCAGCTTATATTATATATACAATCTATAATACTCTGTTATAGCAGCCTGAACAGACAAAGACAGTAGCTCATGTCCTCATTTTCCCCACCTATATCACACACACACAAACACAAACACAAACACAAAGGAAAAGAAAAGCTGTCATATGATTGCTTGCAATTAAAAGTGTGAAGTTCCACTCCAATGATCTGCAAGAATCCCAGTGAAATTAACCATAGCTGCTCTGTAGCAAAAGTCGCTGTCCATGGTCCTGCTCATTAATTTTATGTCACCAGAAGCCAAGAGCCCTCAGACGGGCTGGTCTTCTGTCTACAGGTTTATTTTCCCTCGCAGTGAAGCACGTTTGCCCAGAACGCTGGATGTGTTTTGTGAAAGGGAACACAGACATGCTCAATGTTAAACAGAGACCACACTGCTTGTCCTTGAATGAGTCTCTGTGTGGTGGCCGAGTCAAATCCCTCACAAGTCTATGAGGAAGTGGAACCACTGAAGCTCCTAGATGAAAATAAGTGGTGCCAATTTTTAAAAATATAAACACACCTTAGGGCTTTTGTGGTCAATTACTCATAAACCTTGCTGTCATATGGACATGGCATGTTGCCCCAAAACCCTAGAAAGCTGCCAACTACTGGTTTATACTGTCAGTAGTATATTACAAAGGCTTGAACGTTTAGTTAAAAAGCAAAAATGAGAAGTTGGGGGAGGAACCACAGATGTAAATTGGGAAGAATGCCATAACAGATGAAGAAAGTCGTTGATGCATGCCAGGGATAAGGTCTCTGTGTACCATTTTTAATTGCTCTTTGGGTTGAGAATAGAGGTGTCTGCATCTGAGCCCCTTCATAAAAAATACTGCTCAGAGGAAAGCTGCCAAGTTTCCCCACATATATGAAAATAAAGTAGGCTTCCTAGAAGTTTCAAAGCAGCAGTTATTGTAATGTGGTCAGCTCCATGTGAGATCACACCTGTGCTTTCTATTCTGGAGAAGGAACTGGAGAGCTTGCCTAGTTAATATTGGAAGAGACTGCTTTTGTCCTCTCAAACCTGTTCTTCTGTTAGCTCTCTCTGCTTTAACAATTAGTTACTTAGCCAATTAGCTTAAAAATGCCCACCTCCCTGGAGCTCTTAAGGCCATAAAAATCATTATGAATTTATAGAAGCTAATTTTATTGGCTTTTGAATCATTATAATAATTATTAAATTACAATAATTAGAATTTATTGAAATTAATTATAACAGGTAACTATAAATAAGACAAGCAAATAATGAATCTGAGACTAGAAAAATCAAACTGAAATATGGTGCATCATATTCTGGAACTACATACAATAACACATATCCAGAGGAACACGTATCTAAGAAAACCAGCTTTAAATACCCGAATTCTTATAGAAAACTATCTGCTTCAAGTTTAACAGGGTAGTACTGTCTTAGGGAATGGCAGCACTGGTGGTAAGGGGCTGTTAGAGAAATCTCTCTGCCAAAAATTCCCAGCATGATCGGCATATCTGCAAGTAATTGATCAAATGCTTTGATATCATTTTAAATTATTGAGTTTCTGCCTTAGAAACCTTAACTTGCGATTTATAAATCCTTTCTATAGAATGCTTTTAGAAGTATAAAGACATTGACTAGTTTATACAAAGCTAGGTTGAAAGGCCTATTTGATGCACAATTTTTCTCACATTGGTCATACATGTCCAAGCTTAACAGACTTGGAGGAGGAGAAATAAAGTGAACATGATTTTCCAATAGGTTAGAGAAAGGATCACCAAATATTTAGCCAAAAGCAATACTAGTAGAGTATTGCTTCAGTGAATCCTGTGAATCCTAGAGGATAGAATAATAATAAAAAATGTTATACCACAAACTGTCAAAATAACATTGCACTCACTGTGCATACACACAGTGGTCAAGTTAGAGGAACACAATGAGTTTCTATTTATTACCAGCTAGATGACAAGTCCTGAACTAAATGCTATGAGAAATATAAACTTATAAGAATGAATGCTATCATTAAGAAGATTTCCATCTCCCTGTTGAAATAAGAGTTTAAATATCAAACCTAAAGGAAATATCATGCATAATAAAGGTCTAAAGTTCTCACCAATCAAGTTAGCCCACATTTTTTGAATACTGCTATGACAAACACTACACCAGCCACTGAGTGGATAAAGTGAACTACACTTACTCTCTGCCCTCAAGAAAACTCACAGTAAGAAAACAATTTTACAAATTGTTTTCCATGAACACTGAAATTTCCCAAATCACTTTGAACACTTAACACTTTTTTCCACTTGTGTTTTTTCAGACTTGTGTTCTTAAGAGCAACCTGGGAAATACTTGTTTCAACCCATGAATAGTATAATAATTCAAATAAAGGAAACTTATCTAGGTTACTTTCTGAGATATCTTCACGGATAATATGGATTTCAATAGAAACACAAAATGATGGGATAGGCTTTAGACCGGTGGATAGACTCAAGGCAAAGAAAGCATGTAAGTGAAGTACATGAACAAGGCAGATGATAGTTTAAATGACTGAGCTGCAGGCCTTAAGCAGAGTAGTGAAAAATAAAATTTGATAGGTGAGTTTAGACCAATACTGAAGAATCTAAAAACACAAATCGAAGACTTGATTCTTGATTTGAAAGTGACATGAGAAAGCCATATCTTTAAGAAGGAACATAATCATCTATTTTAGTGCATTCTGCACACAAAGAAAAAACTATGGAATATACTCAAAGAAGGGAAGAACCCAAACTCTCTCTCTCAACCCAGAGAAACAGGGTACTGTGATGATTGAAACAAAAATTAAAACATTATACTTTGCATAAGAAAGCATGCTAAAACTAGATTCAAAGTAAAAGATGTAGAAATTTTTATTTGCTTTTTCATAGCATATATCAGTCTGGGGCATTAGAAAGGCAGCCATCAATCATGAGAGCCAGAAAATACTAAACTTTGATTTTTAGGGTCCCTTGAGAGGTAACATGATGTAGCTACACAACTCTTGAGCTGTGAACTTGGGCTAACTGGGTTCAAATCCCCTTGTCATCATGTACAATTCATTTGCATCTAAAGTATTTGTTTTGGTTATTACATTCAGTCACACACAAGAAGGCTCAACAAAGTACAAACTTTAAATATAGCTTTTATTTTTACACTTTATTTAGTCTTTCAACAGATATTTTCTAAACAGCTTATATATTGATATATTAAGGACTAAGCTAGGCACTGGACATTCAGCACTGAACAAAACTGACATGATTATAGTCCCTTTGTAGCACACACAACTATGCAAAAACGTTGTTAATAATGCACAGAAAATTAAGAATACATCCCTTGCACCATTTTCATAGCCTAGCTCATCCCAGCAGAGCTAATGTCTTCAGAGATGTCAGAATTGAGCCTAATGTATTAATTTACTGTAGATATTAATTAGACTTTTTAACAAAAGTATGAAATCATCAATCTGTATTAATACCAGCAACTGACTTTTGTTGCTCTTTAGAGGATGTCTTAATCATCACCAGCCACTTAGAAACAGAATGTCAGAGCTGCAAAGTTTCAGAAAGTGGAAACCATTCTACTGCACATTTTTGCACATAAAGAAACTAAAGTCAAAAAAGATAAATGATTTTTGTGTAAGGTTCCATTGCTAATCAGAGACAGAAAAGGGACGAGAGTTAAGCTACTCTTTACATCAGATCCTCTGCTCTTTCCAATACACTAGAAAGGGCACCATGTGTTAAAACAATCAAAATGCTGAAGACTTTGTGGAGGCCTACAATATGTAGCTGCCAATAGGAAACATTACCCCTCCACTTTTGTTGTATTCCCTCTCATCTCACATGGCTTGGTTGAGGCTCATCCAGACTCTCTAACATCCCATATCCCAGGGGAGGTCACATTACACAGACTTTGTCAATCAGAATGAGTCTTCTTCTCTAGACACAGTGACTGGCACAAGGATGGGCAAATGCCCTCAGTTAGGTCAGGTGATGCCCTCCTGATGATTTTTGCCAGATTATCAGGAAAGATATTTCTCTTCTAGAATCATGAACCATATAGATTCTGAAAGTCTGGACCTCTTGGAGCAGTGACTTCTGCCACAGAAATAGAGCCTGCAGGGAGGGGGGTAGAAAGTAAGAAGGACCATGAGATGAAAAGACCAAGCAGGAAATGTCACAACTAAGTTGCCTGGATCAAGCCTTGCCTGAAGCTAGACTTCCCCCAGACTTCCCTATAAAATGAGCCAGTCAATGACTTTTCTTAATCTAGTTGAAGTTTTTTCACCTCTAACTTTTTAAAAAGTCCCCCCAAATACAAATACTAACATTTTCTTTCAAAAAACACCTGTTATTACCATTTCCTACTTAAAATGGCTTTGTGGTACGATCAGAAAAGTACATAAACTTGATGTTCCAATCAAGAGTCTCTAAGATTTCTACCAGGAAGTATTGAGAATGATTTATTATTAATTATTTAACAAATTTTGGAGAAAAAAGCAGCATACTGTGGTGGGCAAGATCATGGCCTTAAAGGTGTACATACTTGGGTTACATGTCAATTCCTAGCTCTGCCACTTACTGGCTGTGTGACCTCAGGCAAATTACTCGATTTCTCTGTTTCTCACTTCATGAGGCCTAAATAAGATGATGTATATGAAGTGCCTATCACATAGTAAGCACTAAATAAATAGTAACTATTACTGCTGATATTATTGTTATTATTTATGATTGTTGATAGTCGTAATAGTGGTGTCAGTACTAACTACATGCAATTACTGCGCTCAGCATTCAGGATGCAAAATGGCATAAAGTATAATTCTTTCAGAACATCGGTAAGTGTCAAATACAGGGTAAGGGCCACAAACATTCTAGAGTCCAGGATGAGGGAGATAAGCATGAACTCAGATGGTTGGCAAAGATCCCATTGCCTGAAAATTACATATTAAGTAAAATGTATTACTACTCCCATTTCTGCCAGCAAACATCCATGGAAGCCAATCTGCAAATATGGAATATAAAAAGTGAAAGAAGCCTAAATCATGAGCCAGCCCAATTTCCGCTTGTACAGGTAGAGAAACCCAAGTCCCTAAAGAAAAGAAACTTGCCCAAGTCACACGACCGGTCACTAAAAAGTGGAGGTGAGAAAGCAATTTGAAGCTTCTGAAGGCTAAGGCTTCTCTAGGTCCACTCTAAAAGGAAGAGCTAATCCATTTCTGTACTAATTCACCATTTCTCTACGTAACTCACCAGACCTAAACTCCATCTCAACTCCTATCACTTCAAGGATTATAGCACTTCCTGTGGTTTCTGTTATCATTCGCTAGTTGACCTGACTTCAACATCTTTACTGCAGCCACTCATTTTTAAAAGGTTCAACAGGCAGCTGGTTGAAAGACACTTCTGTTTTCTTATAATCATCTCAGTCTCGATCTCTAAATTGATTTTCTCGTAAGAGGATCAGGACCAGGAAGTGGACTTGTTCTCTTGCCTTGACATTGATCTGGCTTCCGCCAGTGAGGATCTGCTCCAGGCAGAGGAGTCCGGCCCCTTGGTCGTAAGGTCTCCATCCCTGTTCGCCTGGACAGCTCCACATGCTTGAAACAGAATTCCTAGCACCGATTAGCATCTCGGCCTAGGGGAAGGCCATGTTCTGATTTAACCTGCAACTTTTTTTCTAATGCTTAAAACCCTGTTCGTTCTACATTTTTAGTACTAACTTAACTGCAGAGTTTTGAGTTTTTAAAGAATAAACACACAGTGTCTGTTACTATGCTGGCCCCTCAACCAGTGACACAGACAGAAACATCAAGATCAGAATGGCTTTCAGGATCATTCACCCTATGTCCCTGATCCAAACCCAGTTCACACTTACGAGGATCTGTTGTAGAAAGTCAGACTCTCTAGCCACAAGTCTGAACCTATTTTCTGAAACTTCAGTATCCGTGACAAAGCGTGAGGAATGTTATATTTTCCCTACTCTCTGACAGCCCCGTGGCTCTCTGTTCTGTCACCAGCTGGATTATGGTCTGCTATTAGTGGTGGATTCCAAAGAGACAGAAGGCTGCTTTCAATCCATTTGTTATTTTAATAGCAAAGAATCGCCCCATAAACCTTGTTAAAACCTCATTTAATCTAGAAAAAAAATAGAGGCACCAAGACATTTAAGCAGGAATGGTGATATCAACATCCGTTGAAGCTGAAATAACGGAGTGGGAGGCGACCTGGAGAGGGGTCCTGGGGAGGCAGAGGACCATCCCAGAACGAATCGGCAAGAGCTGTCAGCATCAGCTACCACGTCGGTTAGCCATCTTTGGATCAGAAATTGGAGACCTAGCATACTGGTCTCAAAATTGAGAGTATAAGAAGTCCCTTCTGGGCAGTCAAAACACAAGAAAAAAATGAATTCAGAGAATAATAATGTATGGAGGTCTTAGGACCTTCTGTTGTACTTTTTAAATGTGTGCACTAAAGCCCAGAATGGAGAAGTGATCAAAGCTCTAGCCAAGACTCTTTCTCTTTTTCTTTTTCTTTTCTTTTCTTTTTTTTTTTTTTTTGAGATTTTCTTTGATTTTAGAGAAAGAAGAGAGAAAGAGAGAGAGAGAAAGAGTGAAGGAGTGGGAAGCATCAACTTGTAAATGCTTCTTGTATGTGCCTTGACCAGGCAAGCCTGGGGTTTCGAGCTGGTGATCTCAGCATCCCAAGTCGATCGCTTTATCTGCTGTGCCAGCACAGGTCAGGCAACTCAAGACGCTTATTAAATGGCCTTAATGTCATCTGAAAAATGATTTGCTGATACCCATTATTCTAGTCTTGGCTCTGTCACTTTTTAGCTGTATGATGCTAGAAAACTTGCCACACTTCTCCATGCCTCAGTTCCCTCATCTGTAAGATGGGGATAACAACAGTGCCCACCTTGTGATGCTGTAAGGATTATTGAAATATGTACATGATATACTAGTCCAGTGGTTGGCAAACCGCGGCTCATGAGCCACATGCAGCTCTTTTGCCCCTTGAGTGTGGCTCTTCCACAACCTTGATAAGGAATATACCTACCTACATAGTTTAAGTTTAAAAAATTTGGCTCTCAAAAAAAATTTCAATCATTGTACTGTTGATATTTGGCTCTGTTAACTAATGAGTTTCCCGACCACTATCAGCTAATCACATAGCAAACATTTAATAAATGATAGGCATTACTATTACTTTGATGCAAAAATTTAGTATAATGTCTTAGGGGGGATACATCACTCCAGGCCATCTCCCCTAATCCTCTGTTTCTCAGTCTCTTCTCCCTCTTTCTTTCACGGGTATATCCTACAAGCACAGATATGGAGTCAGCTGGACTTCCATCTCAGCTTTGCCACAGACTATGTTGGGTGACCTTGGGCAAGTCAATATACCCAGCTAGGCCTCAGCCTCCTCATCTGTAAGATGGAGGAGTGGGATCAAGTGTTATCTATGGTCTTAAACATCTCTCTTATTAAATAGGCTCTAAAATCTAAATCAATGACCAGCTCCCCAGGCTATTTCCCTGGGTTTCCAGTCAATGGGTAAAGCTTCTACTGATACTCAGCCCCACAGACAGCATCTCTCAGGGGCTGGGAGAGGGTTGGAGCTCTAACCTCAACTCTCCATTCCAATCCCACTTTCCAGGAGCTCCTCAGAAAACCACCGAACAACCCTCCATGGTCCGATAAAGCCTGGGCCTCCGGAACGACCTCACCTGTCTCAAACTCGCTCCTCTAACGGCTCACTCTGGACAGTTACAATTCTCCATCACCCTCCCAATGCCAGGCAGCTTCTGTGCTACTTTCCAAGAACCTTACATAATGAGGAGTTGGGGAAGGAGGTGGGGGATTTTGCTAAGAGGACAACTCTGGTCCCATCAAAACATTTTCACTTTAAAAGGCCTTTGTTTTCAACAAACAAATGTCACCAAGAGAAACAGAGTGAATTCTAACAATGAAATTCAGAGAAGTTGACTATCTAAAACAGTCTCTGAAGTCCTATTGTATTTTTCATCCCTTTTATTGAATGTACTGGGTTGACATTGGTTATCAAAATTATACAGGTTTCAGGTGTATAGTTCTACAACACACCTTCTGTATACCATACTGTGTGTTCACCACCAACTCAAGTCTCCATTCGCAGAGTCTTTATATGCCAGGTGTTATTCTACGAGCTTCACCTTGATTACCTCATTAAATCTTCTCCACAATCTTTGGAGGTAAGTACTTCATGGGCACTATCTTACCAATGAGGAAGTGGAGGCATGGCCCTACCATGATGAACTCTGTGATTTCCAACAAACATTACCCACCTGGCTACTGCAACTAAGATGTAATCTGCCAGTCATATTATCTTATGTGGTGTTGGCATAGATTGTTTTCTTTTTAAGGCAATGTTTGCTTATTTCGTTACGGGTTTTAATTGAGCCTTCTTCACGTCTATATAGTAGATGCATAAAATCATTAAGTACTATTGAAAACAGCTCAACAGAAATATTGATTTTTTTTTCCTACAGCCCTTCCCTGACATGGTTATTACTGACCACTTAGCCTTATGCATGTTAAAGTAAGTTGACCTGGTATGTGACGCTAACTACAACCTGAGTGATCTTCGATTGTCCAATTTTACATCCTCAGATGAAATGGTCCAGTGGGGCAGGGGATGAGAAACAAGGTAACAGCGGTTATTTTTGCTAACAAGCTGAGACTGTGTGATGCATAAGTTCTTTCTCTTTTTCTAAATGGCTTTTCTAGTATAAATTATCGTTTAAATTTCAGTGCTTTGGTTCCTGTATTAGTCAGGGTTTTCAAACAAAACAGAACCAACAGATTGGAGATACAGATAGATAGATATAGTTATAACTATAGATATAAACAGATACAGGTATAGGTGTAGATATAGATATAGACAGAAAGTGGGGCAAAAGTAGGTTTACAGTTGTTCATATGTAAAATAATATAATAATTAATAAACAACAATACAAGAATCAACTGTTTCATATACTCACAACTGTAGACCTACTTTTGCCCCACCCAGTATGCATCTCCAGTCTGAGTCCATGGGCCTGAGAACCAGAACTGCTAGTAGAAGTTTCAGTCCAAAGGTAGGAGAATCCAGTGTCCCAGCTCATGCAGGCCCCAGGGAGAGCAAGTTCACCCTCCCCCACCTTTTTGTTCTATTCAGGTGCTCAACAAATTAGATGAGGCCCAACCCAAGTGGGGAGAGCAATCTGCTTTACTCAGTCTACTGTTTCAAATGATAATCACATCCAGAAAGGGTCTCTCAGACACACCTGGAAGCAATGTTTAACCAAGGACCTGGGCATCCCACAGTGGACACATCAAACTAACCCTCACAGTTTCATGGCTCCTGTAAGTTAAATGACGCTGTATGACGTCAACTTTGTACACCATTAGGAAGTGGTAAAATGTTACTTTTTTTTTTTCATTCAAATAACTCAGGGAAGATGGGCCATCTTTTAGGTCACTGGAAAGGCCATAGAGTTGTCTTTCCTATCTATTCATCTGGAAAATTCTGTAAGGTCAGAAATCACGTTACACAACCTATGTTGCCCTCAAATTTTAGATTGGTTCTTAAATGTAGAAAACATAGCATGACTAAAACAGAAAATATGAAGTCACTGAACATTTGTAAGGAATTATGAGATCACACTTAAATGTAATTGATTAAGCAAAAGCGCTTATGAACAGAGGACCCACTGTGTGCAAGTTTGGTATTTAATGGCTAAATGATCAACTGGAATGAATGTTACCCTTCCCAGAGATATTCACACAGATCTTCAGCACAGACCAAATTAATAGCAACTACGGGCAACATCTTCATTTTTTCCCCTGGCTAAATTACTATGGAGATGAATTTTAGCAACTTAATCCATCCAGTTTAAACTAATTCTTCATTAAAGCATAACTTTCTCCCATAGGGAAACCTCTAAATCCAACAGATATAAGCATGAACACCTCTGGTTTGTTTTAATTATTTTTCTTAAATGAGAAACTGAGCACATTTTACTGAGGATTAAATCACCTTAGGTCTCACAAATTTGGTATTCTCAAACATAATCCATCGTCTCTCATGTTGCAATTCTTTTGCAACTGGGGGAAAACCATTTTGTATCCCTATGGGAAAAGCATTTAAATGACCCAGAAAGACTTAGACCTGCTAACATCGTTGCTAAATTCAATATTAATATCCTGAAAAGCTATGGGTTACATTTCTCCATAAATCTCTGATAGACTTTTAAATGAGCAAAAAAGCTATTTTGAAAAGTAAAAACAGGCCCTGGTCAGGTGGCTCAGTGGTAGAGCATCAGCCCAGCACATGAATGTCCCAGGTTTGACTCTCAGTCAGGGCACACAGGAGAAGCACTTATTTGCTTTTTGGCCACTCCTCCTCTTGCCTCTCTCTCTCTTTCTCCCCCTCCCTACTCCTGCAGCCTCAACTTGATTGGAACAAGTTGGCCCCAGGCGCAGAGGATGGCTCCATGGCCTCTGCCTCAGGTACTAAGAAGAACCTGGTTGGTGAGCAACGGAGCAACACCCCAAATGGGCAGAGTATCGCCCCCTAGTGGACTTGCCAGGTGGATTCTATACAGAGTGCGTGTGGAGTTTTCTCTGCCTCCCCTCTTTTCACTGAATTAAAAAGAAAAGTGAGAGACCTGAAGACGGCAGTGGAGTAGGCAGATGCACAACCTCCCAGCTCACACCACTGAACTGGATTACAAACTAATTTAGGAACAATCAGTGTAAAAAACCAACACTGGACTACATGAACAGCTCTCAAAAACCAAGGAGCAATGAAGAGGCCACAACAAACCTGATAGGGAGCCCCTGAATATCCCATGCTTACAGGAACACTGGGGGGGAGGGGGAGGCTGAGAGCCCAGAGGGGCTCTCACATCAAGGAAAAGAGCAGAAAATACTGCTCACCGCCACTTGCCTGGTGACCAGGGAACGAGGTGTGTTGAAAGGGCCAGCTTGTCTTCCAAAAAGAAAGGGGAGAGAGAGAAAGACAGATGGTGAGGGGCAGAGGAATGCAGGGGATGACCTGAGAAGTTAACTCATCCTGTGCTGGAGGCAGCCATGCCTGGGGGAGGGGCTGATCCTTCCACAAAACAAAAGAATAAAATGCTTCCAGGTCTCGGATCTCCAGACATCATCCCAGCTCCAATCAGCACAACAAGACACAGCTGAAAACAAGAAGTGGGGAGGAGGGGCAGTAACTCAGGTCTCCAAGGAGATCTGAGATACACCTCCCCCTACTGAAGCTGAGAAAACACCCTGCCCCCAAAGAGGCAAACTGGCAGCAGAGACCTTCAGAGTCTCAGGTTATACCTACCGCATTCCTGGATACAGTTTCAAATAAGCCCCCTGCTGAGATCAGTAAACAACACTATCACCTGTTAAGAAAACAAACAAATCAAGACTTCAAAGCAGCCCAAATTTGAAAGTGGATTACAAATAATAGCTGATGCCAACTCAAGAAGACCTAGAAATAACACAATTAAAAATGAGGCAGACAACATCAAGGCTAGACTCAACCAGCTCTAAAAAAAAAAAAAAACACCCAAACACACAGCCCTAATGAGAAGACAGAGAAGTGCAATCCAAATGAAATCACAAGAGAAATCTCCAGGAAATGAACTGAGTAACATGGAAATAATCAAATTTCTGGATGTGGAGTTCAAAATAATGATTGTAAGGATGCTTAGAACAACAATAGATGGTCATTAAAACACCTAAATACAGAAATAGCAAGTATAAAAAAAGTATATTGAAATATTAAAAAAGAATCAGTCAGAGATGGCAAATACAATATCAGAAATGAAGACCACAATGGAAGGAATTAAAAACAGGATGGAAGGAGCTGAGGATTGAATCAGCAAGTTGGAGGACAAGTAGAATGAAGGCATGAAAGCAGAGAAGAAAAAAAGAAAAGAGAATCAAAAAGTCTGAGGAAACTCTTACAGAGCTCTGTGACAACATGAAGAGAAATAACATCCGCTTAATAGGGGTTCCTGAAGAAGAGAAAGAACAAGGAAGAGAAACTTTGTTCAATCATATCATAGCTGAAAACTTCCCTAAATTAATGCAGGAGAAACTCTCACAAGTTCAAAAAGCACAGAGAACTCCATTAAAGAGAAACCAAAAAAAACCTACACCAAGACACTTCATAATTAAAATACCAAAGCTAAGTGATAAAGAGAAAATATTAAAAGCTGCAAGAGAAAAAAAAGCTATCACCTACAAAGGAGCCCCCATAAGGATGACAACAGACTTCTCAACAGAAAGACTTGAGGACAGAAGGGAATGGCAAAAAATATTCAAAGTAATGCAGAACAAGAACCTACAACCAAGACTACTTTTTCCAGCAAGGCTATCATTTAAAATCGAAGGAGAAATAAAAAGCTTCCCAGAAAAAAAAAACAACTCAAGGAATTCATTACGACCAAACCAATGCTGCAGGAAATGTTAAGGGGCCTGTTGTAAACAGATCAAAGTGGGAAAAGAATATAGCAAAAAAAGGAATACAGCTTTAAAGAATAAAATGGCAATACACAACTACATATCAATAATAACCTTAAATGTAAATGGATTAAAGGATTCAATCAAAAGACATAGGGTAGCTGCGTGGATTAGAAAACAGGACCCATACATATGCAGTCTACAAGAGACACACCTTAGAACAAAAGATACACATACATTTAAGGTAAAAGGATGGAAAAAAACATTTCATGCAAATGAAAATTTAAAAAAAGCTGGGGTAGCAATATTTATATCAAACAAAATGGAATTTAAAACAAAGGATATAATAAGAGATAAAGAAGGCTACTACATAATGATAAAGAGAGTAATCCAACAGGAAGATATAACTATTATAAATATCTATGCACCTAATATAGGAGCACCTAAATATATAAAGCAGACTTTGATGGATTTAAAGGGCTAGAACAACAGCAATACTATAATAGTAGGGGATTTCAATACCCCACTAACATCACTAGAAAGATCCTCAAGAAAGAAAATTAACAAAGAAACAGCAGACTTATTGGACACACTAGATCAACTCGATTTAATAGATATCTTCAGAACCTTTCACCTTAAAGCAGCAGAATATACATTCTTTTCAAGTGCTCATGGTACATTCTCTAGGATATATCACATGTTAGGGCACAAAAGTGGTCTCAACAAATTTAAGAAGATTGAAATCATATCGAGCACTTTCTCTGATCACAATGGCATGAAACTAGAAATGAAGTACAACAGAAAAGCTCAAAAATTCTCAAACACATGGAAACTAAATAGCAGGTTGTTAAATAATGAATGGATTAAGAATGAGATCAAAGAAAGAATAAAAAATTCCTAGAAATGAATGACAATGAGCATACAACAACTCAAAATTTATGGGACACAGCAAAAGCAGTCCTGAGAGGGAAGTTCATAGCACTACAGGCACACTTTAAGAAGCTAGAAAAAGCTCAAATAAACAACTTAACCCTGCATCTAAAAGAACTAGAAAAAGAACAGCAAGTAAAGCCCAAATGTAGTAGAAGGAAGGAAATAATAAAGATCAGAGCAGAAATAAATGACATAGAGGCTAAAGAAACAATACAGGGGATCAATAAAACTAAGAGCTGGTTCTTTGAAAATGTAAACAAGATAGATGAACCTTTAACTAGACTCACCAAGAAAAAGAGAGAGAGGACTCAAATAAATAAAATTAGAAATGAGAGTGGAGAAGTAACAACTGACACAACAGAAATACAAAATATTGTAAGAAAAAACGATGAAGAACTTTATGCCAAGAAACTAGACAACCTAGATGAAATGGACAAATTCCTTGAAACATACAATCTTCCAAAAATCAATCTGGAAGAATCAGAAAACCTAAACAGACTGATTACACCAAATGAGATTGAAACAGTTATCAAAAAACTCCCAACAAAGAAAAGTCCTGGGCCTGATGGCTTCACAAATGAATTCTACCAAATATTCACAGAAGAACTGACTCCTATCCTTCTCAAGCTATTTCAAAAAATTCAAGAGGAAGGAAGACTTCAAGCTCCTTTTATGAGGCGAGCATAATTCTGATTCCAAAACTAAGCAAAGACAACACAAAGAAAGAAAATTATAGGCCAATATCTCTGATGAATATAGATGCTAAAATCCTCAACAAAATATTAGCAAACTGGATCCAAAAATATATGGAAAAAATCATACACCATGATGAAGTGGGATTTATTCTGGGGAGGCAAGACTGGTACAATATTCGTAAATCAATCAATGTGATTCACCACATAAACAAAAAGAAGGCAAAAAACCATATGATAATTTCAATAGATGCAGAAAAAGCATTTGATAAAATCCAGCACCCATTTATGATCAAAACTCTCAGCAAAGTGGGAATACAGGGAACATACCTCAAAAAGCCATCTATGACAAACCCACAGCCAACATCATACTCAATGGGTAAAAATTAAAAGCAATACCCTTAAGATCAGGAACAAGGCAGGGGTGCCCCCTTTCACCACTCTTATTTAACATAGTCCTGGAAGTCCTAGCCACAGCAATCAGACAAGAAGAAGAAATAAAAGGCATTCAAGTTGGAAAAGAAGAAGTAAAACTATCATTATTTGCAGATGATATGATATTGTATATAGAAAACCCTAAAGTCTCAGTCAAAAAACTACTGGACCTGATAAATGAATTCAGCAAAGTGGCAGGATATAAAATCAATACTCAAAAATCAGAGGCATTTTTATACGCTAACAATGAACAGTCAGAAAGAGAAATTAAGGAAACAATCCCCTTCACTATTACAACCAAAAAAATAAAGTACCTATGAGTAAACTTAACCAAGGAGACTAAAGACTTGTACTCGGAAAATTACAAAGCATTGATAAAAGAAATCAAGGAAGATACAAACAAGTGGAAGCATATACCGTGCTCATGGTTAGGAAGAATAAACATCATTAAAATGTCTATATTGACAGTGATGGCGCGGTAGGAAGCGATACCAAAAATCTCCCCATAAACTCAACAAGTACTTCAACCAGAAACAGAAAAACCTATCCTTGGAGTCTTCAGATGCTTCACAACACACCCGAAGGTAGGATCAAGCGAAAGATTGGCTAAATATATGGTCAAACTTCGGGGGAAATAAGGAGTAAGAAATGCTCCGCCTTCCTCTCTAATCCAAACAGGATGGCTTTCACTGAGAACTGAGAATATAGAAACTAAGGCGGGCGTAGGGAGTGAATAGTTCCAGGCTGCGGTACAGCCAAATCAGGCTGTGGCACGGAGATCCAAGCCGTGGAAAAACCTGGGCAATTCAAGCTAACATGCGCGCGCCAAACCCAGACAAAGAAAGACAAGTGGGGCAGCCATTTTCCGCATCTCCTGGTTGGCGTGGTTAGTGGGCAAAAGATTCCTACGAACACTTCAGGGGTGGGCGCCGCCCGTGCTAACCCAAAAAGAAGCAAAGTCAGAGACCTCTGTGTGGGCAAAAAGCAGCATCTCCTAGGAGCCCCAGCGCCCTGAGGGGACCGGGCACGGGGAGGGAGCTGGAGCCAACTCCAACGGCAGAACTTTTCTGTGCGGGAGGAGGGCTTTCGCGGAGCGAGAGGCGTCCGTGTGAACCTCATAATCTGGTCAGTGCGCACGCACGCAAAGTGGACAGGAGATTCCTCCGAACTCCTCAGGGGTGGGTGCTCGTGTTTTCCCTCAGAAGAGCAGAATCAGAGGCCCGTGAGCGGGCCAGGAGCGGAAGCCCCAGTGCCCTGGGAAAGCCGCAGGGGGACAGAGCGAAAGCCAATTCCAACCCAGTAACTTTTCCATGTGGGCAGAGGGCTTTCTTGGAGTGAGAGGCGTCCCGGATGCCTGAGCCTCAAAATCTGGTCAGTGCGCACGCAGGAAGAGTGAACAGGAGATTCCTCCGAACTCCTCAGAGGTGGGCGCCCGTGTTTTTCCCACAGAGGAGCAGGTCTGTGAGCGGGCCAGGAGCGGAATCTCAGGCAGCCCTAGCCCCTTGGGAAAGCCGCACGAGGATAGAGCGAAAGCCAATTCCAAAGCTCGATCTTTTCTGTGTGGGTAGGATTTCACTCGAAGTGTGACCTGTCTGGCTAGAGAGTCCTCCGAACGCCTCAGGAGTGGGCACTCGAGTTATCCCACAGAGGGGCAGAGCCAGAGATCTTTGAGTGAGAGGAAGCCATGCCTGATTATGCTGGCAGGTCTGACTGACTGAGCCTTACTCAGAGCCCTGTGCAGAGTGGGGACAGAGTGGGGAGTTGCCAGCTCTTTGAGACTCTTACTATCCAGGCAGAGGCAGCAGCAACCCCATAACTGGATTATCAGGCTTCTAATTGTGGAAGGAAAGACTAGGAGAAAGGCTCCAGGAACACTCTCACAGTGAGAGATCCTCTCTGTTGGAGCCTATAAACACTAATGAACCTTGGCTGCCAACGAGACTGAAGCCCAATACATGACATTGCCATAGAGAATTATCAACTGCAAACCTCTTCCAGAGCGTGCCACAGGGGCAGAACCCGGGGTAAAAAGTCACCAACCAGAAAGACAGAAAAGAAAAAGCAAGACGACAACCTCTCAAAATCAAGAATAATCTGCAGATTTTATAACCTATCCCATCTTATTATATTTGTTCGTCTGTGTCTCTTTTCTTCATTCTTGATTTTTTTTTCTACTCCAATTTGGTCATTTAATTCTCTCTCAGTCTTACTCTCGCCTCTCTTTGAACTACACTACCCATAAGTGTTACATCTCACATTATCTTTTCTTTCCTCCTCCTTTCTCTCTTTGAGGGTTGCAATCCAAAACCCCTAACTCTCTCTTTCTCTCTCCTTTTTCTTTTTTCTTCTTTAAGTGGTTCCATCTTTTCTCTCTCTCTCTCTCTCTCTCTCTCTCTCTTCTCCCTCTATATTAGTCTCTTCCTCTCTCCTTTACGTCTTCTCTCATTCAAACTTCAATAACGAACAAATTATCTTATCTGGGACTCAAACTTAAGTTTCTGGCATTTTGGAGGGTTTTTACTTCACCTTTTTAACACATTAGCAGTGCTCCCATCCCTGGCTCTCCATTTTATCTAGTTCTTGTTCCACTAAATACAATAGTAATTTTTTAATTTTCCACCCTTTTTTCCTGTTTCCCTCTTATTCCTCTCATCATATCTCTGAGTCAGCCAACACCTAAAAGCAAAACATTTTATTCTTGACCCAAATTTTTTCCTAATTTGCTTTTTGTGGGTCTATACTGCTCCCCCCTTTTTTTATATATAAATATTTTTTTCTTGTATTTTTTTTCCTTTACCCCTATATTACTTCTCCCCAATTCAGGCCCTCCACTACAGGTATTGTTTGTTCTATTTAGTACAATATAATTCACAGTTCATCACAAGATTTTCTCAAAAAAGAGGGGAGAGGAGAGGAGAGGAAAAAAGGAGGGGAAGGAATTATTCCCTTTTTTTCCCCTCAAATTTTTATCTTATTTTATTTTTCTTTATTTAATGATTAATTTTTTAAAAAAACGTGCAATTTTTTATTTTTATTTTTATTTTTTTATCCTTTTATTCCTTATAAAATCTCATTAATACTATCAAGAAAATCACCCTCAGATGTCATTAAAGAAGAGAAAATCGAATATCATGGATACAAAAGATAGAGAGGTAACACAGAGAGATGAGGAAAAATCTATGGAGAAAAAATTTAAGATATTGGAAACCTTGGAGTTAAACGACAGAGAATTTAAAATAGAAATTCTAAAAATACTCAGAGATATACAAGAAAACACAGAAAGGCAATTTAGGGAGCTCAGAAAACAACTCGATGAACACAAAGAGTATATCTCCAAGGAAATTGAAACTATAAAAACAAATCAAACAGAGATGAAAAACTCAATTCATAAGCTGAAAAATGAGGTAACAAGCTTAGCTAATAGAACAGGCCAGATAGAAGAGAGGATCAGCGAAATAGAAGACAAGCAACTTGAGGCTCAACACAGAGAAGAAGAAAGAGATTCAAAAATTAAAAAAAATGAAATAGCCCTACAGGAATTATCTGACTCCATCAAAAAGAATAACATAAGAATAATAGGTATATCAGAGGGAGAAGAGAGAGAAAATGGAATGGAGAACATACTCAAACAAATAATAGATGAGAACTTCCCACGCCTCTGGAAAGAACTAAAACCTCAAATTCTAGAAGCAAACAGAACTCCAAGTTTTCTTAACCCCAACAAACCTACTTCAAGGCACATCATAATAAAATTGGCACAAACCAACTGCAAAGAAAAAATTCTCAAGGCAGCCAGGGAAAAGAAGAATACAACATATAAAGGAAGGCCCATTAGATTATCATCAGATTTCTCAACAGAAACTCTACAAGCTAGAAGAGAGTGGACCCCAATATTTAAAGTCTTGAAAGAGAGGAACTTTCAGCCACGAATACTATACCCATCAAAGCTAACCTTCAAATATGAAGGAGAAATAAAAACATTCACAGATACAGAAAAGATGAGAGAATTTATCACCAGAAAACCCCCCACTCCAGGAAATACTAAAGGGGGTTCTCCAATCAGATACAAAGAATAAAAAAACAACAACAACAAAGCCACAAGTAAAAGCTCCAAGAAGAACATAACAAAACCAACTTTAAACTGTGACAACAATAAGAAAGGGGGGGAGAGGATGAAGATTAACAGTAGCAAAGGGCGATGGAGGGCAAAAGTACTCACAAAATAGTGCACTACAATGAACAGGGTAGGAACCCTTTTCATTACTTAATGGTAACCACCATTGAAAAAACCACCACAGAAGCACATGATTTAAAAAAGATAGCAATAGAGGAAAGATGTATGGAACACAACCAAATAAAAACAAAAGATAGAAAAACGAAAGAGAAGAATCAAACAAGGCACAAAACTAACAGAAAGCAATCTATAAAATGGCAATGAGGAACTCACAAGTGTCAATAATTACACTAAATGTAAACGGATTAAACTCACCAATAAAAAGGCACAGAGTAGCCGAATGGATCGAAAAAGAAAATCCAACTGTATGCTGCCTACAAGAAACTCATCTAAGTAACAAGGATAAAAACAAATTCAAAGTGAAAGGCTGGAAAACAATACTCCAAGCAAATAACATCCAAAAAAATGCAGGTGTAGCAATACTCATATCGGATAATGCTGACTACAAGACAGGAAAAGTACTCAGAGACAAAAATGGCCATTTCATAATGGCTAAGGGGACACTGAATCAAGAAGACATAACAATTCTTAATATATATGCACCAAACCAAGGAGCACCAAAATATATAAGACAGCTACTTATTGACCTTAAAACAAAACTGACAAAAATACAATCATACTTGGAGACCTCAATACACCGCTGACGGCTCTAGATCGGTCATCCAAACAGAGAATCAACAAAGACATAGTGGCCTTAAACAAAACACTAGAGCACCTGGATATGATAGACATCTACAGGACATTTCATCCCAAAGTGACTGAGTATACATTTTTCTCCAGTGTACATGGATCATTCTCAAGAATTGACCATATGCTGGGCCACAAAAACAACATCAGCAAATTCAGAAAAACTGAAGTTGTACCAAGCATATTTTCTGATCATAAAGCCTTGAAACTAGAATTCAACAGCAAAAAAGAGGGAAAAAATCCCACAAAAATGTGGAAACTAAACAACATACTTTTAAAGAATGAATGGGTCAAAGAAGAAATAAGTGCAGAGATCAAAAGATATATACGGACAAATGAAAATGACAATACGACATATCAGAATCTATGGGATGCAGCAAAAGCAGTGATAAGAGGGAAGTTCATATCACTTCAGGCATATATGAACAAACAAGAGAGAGCCCAAGTGAACCACTTAACTTCACACCTTAAGGAACTAGAAAATGAAGAACAAAGACAACCCAAAACCAGGCGAAGAAAGGAGATAATAAAAATCAGAGCAGAAATAAATGAAATAGAGAACAGAAAAACTATAGAAAAAATTAATAAAACAAGGAGCTGGTTCTTTGAAAAAATCAACAAAATTGACAAACCCTTGGCAAGACTTACCAAGGAAAAAAGAGAAAGAACTCATATAAACAAAATCCAAAATGAAAGAGGAGAAATCACCACGGACATCGTAGATATACAAAGAATTATTGTAGAATACTATGAAAAACTTTATGCCACTAAATTCAGCAACCTAGAAGAAATGGATAAATTCCTAGAAAAATACAACCTTCCTAGACTGAGTTAAGAAGAAGCAGAAAGCCTAAACAGACCTATTAGTAGAGAAGAAATAGAAAAAACCATTAAAAAACCTCCCCAAAAATAAAAGTCCAGGCCCAGACGGCTATACCAGCGAATTTTATCAAACCTTCAAAGAAGACTTGGTTCCTATTCTACAGAGAGTCTTCCAAAAAATTGAAGAAGAAGCAATACTTCCAAACACATTTTATGAGGCAAACATAACCCTTATACCAAAACCAGGCAAGGATGGCACAAAAAAAGAAAACTACAGACCAATATCTCTAATGAATACAGATGCTAAAATACTAAACAAAATACTAGCAAATCGAATACAACAACATATTAAAAAAATAATACATCATGATCATGTGGGATTCATCCAAGAATCTCAAGGATGGTTCAACATACGTAAAACGGTTAACGTAATACACCATATCAACAAAACAAAGAACAAGAACCACATGATATTATCAATAGATGCAGAAAAGGCTTTTGATAAAATACAACACAATTTTATGTTTAAGACTCTCAACAAAATGGGTATAGAAGGAAAATATCTCAACATGATAAAGGCCATATATGATAAACCATCAGCTAACATCATACTAAATGGCACAAAACTGAAGGCTTTCCCCCTTAAATCAGGAACAAGACAGGGTTGTCCACTCTCTCCACTCTTATTTAATGTGGTACTAGAGGTTCTTGCCACAGCAATCAGACAAGACAAAGAAATAAAAGGCATCCATATCGGAAAAGAAGAAGTAAAGGTATCACTTTTTGCAGATGATATGATCCTATACATCAAAAACCCCAAAGAATCCACAAAAAGACTTCTAGAAAAAATAAGCCAATACAGTAAGGTCGTAGGATACAAAATTAACATACAGAAGTCAATAGCCTTTCTATATGCCAACAATGAAACATTTGAGAATGAACTCAAAAGAATAATCCCCTTCACGATTGCAACAAAAAAAATAAAATACCTAGGAATAAACATAACAAAGAATGTAAAGGACTTATACAATGAAAACTATAAACCATTGTTAAGGGAAATCGAAAAAGACATTATGAGATGGAAGAATATTCCTTGTTCTTGGTTAGGTAGAATAAATATAATCAAGATGGCCATATTACCCAAAGCTATATACAAATTTAATGCAATTCCCATCAAAATTCCAATGACATTTTTTAAAGAAATGGAGCAAAAAATAATCAGATTTATATGGAACTATAAAAAGCCCCGAATAGCCAAAGCAATCCTAAAGAAAAGGAATGAAGCTGGGGGCATTACAATACCTGACTTCAAACTCTATTATAGGGCCACGACAATCAAAACAACATGGTATTGGCAGAAAAATAGACACTCAGACCAATGGAACAGAATAGAAAGTCCAGAAATAAAACCACATATATATAGTCAAATAATTTTTGATAAAGGGGCCAAAAACACTCAATGGAGAAAAGAAAGCCTCTTCAACAAATGGTGCTGGGAAAACTGGAAAGCCACATGCAAAAGAATGAAACTGGACTACAGTTTGTCCCCCTGTACTAAAATTAACTCAAAATGGATCAAAGATCTAAACATAAGACCTGAAACAATAAAGTACATAGAAGAAGACATAGGCACCAAACTCATGGACCTGGGCTTTAAAGAGCATTTTATGAATTTGACACCACAGGCAAGAGAAGTGAAAGCAAAAATTAATGAATGGGACTACATCAGACTAAGAAGTTTTTGTTCAGCAAGAGAAATTGATAACAAGATAAACAGACAGCCAACTAATGGGGAAATGATATTTTTAAACACCTGCTCAGATAAGGGCCTAATATCCAAAATATACAAAGAACTCATAAAACTCAACGACAAACAAACAAACAATCCAATAAAAAAATGGGAAGAGGATATGAACAGACACTTCTCCCAGGAAGAAATACAAATGGCCAACAGATATATGAAAAGATGCTCATCTTCTTTAGTTATTAGAGAAATGCAAATCAAAACTGCAATGAGATATCACCTCACACCTGTTAGACTAGCTATTATTAACAAGACAGGTAATAGCAAATGTTGGAGAGGCTGTGGAGAAAAAGGAACCCTCATACACTGTTGGTGGGAATGTAAAGTAGTACAACCATTATGGAAGAAAGTACGGTGGTTCCTCAAAAAACTGAAAATAGAACTACCTTATGACCCAGCAATCCCTCTACTGGGTATATACCCCAAAAACTCAGAAACATTGACTTGTAAAGACACATACAGCCCCATGTTCATTGCAGCATTGTTCACAGTGGCCAGGACATGGAAACAACCAAAAAGCCCATCAATAGATGACTGGATAAAGAAGATGTGGCACATATACACTATGGAATACTACTCAGCCATAAGAAATGATGACATCGGATCATTTATAGCAAAATGGTGGGATCTTGACAACATTATACGGAGTGAAATAAGTAAATCAGAAAAAACCAGGAACTGCATTTTTCCATACGTAGATGGGACATAAAACTGAGACCAAGAGACATTGACAAGAGTGTGGTGGTTACGGGGGGAGGGGAGAGAGGGAGAGGGAAGGGGGAGGGGGAGGGGCACAAAGAGAACTAGATAGAGGGTGACAGGACAATCTGACTTTGGGTGATGGGTATGCACTTGATTTACTGATGTCACCCCATTAAAAATAAATAAATAAATAAATAAATAAATAAAAATAAATAAATAAAATAAAAAAATGTCTATATTACCCAAAGCAATCTATAAATTCGATTCAATACCAATTAAAATACCAATGACATACTTTAAAGATATAGATCACATATTCCAAAAATTTATATGGAACCAAAAAAGAACACGAAGGGCCTCAGCAATGTTAAAAAAGAAGAATAAAGTGGGAAGTATCACACTTCCTGATATCAAGTTATACAACAAGGCCATTGTACTCAAAACAGCCTGGTACTAGCATAAGAACAGGCACATAGATCAATGGAACAGAACAGAGAACCCAGAAATAAACCCACAGCTCTATGGACAACTGATATTTGACAAAGGAGGTAAGGAAATACAATGGAGTAAAGACAGCCTCTTTAGGGCCTGACCTGTGGTGGCGCAGTGGATAAAGCGTCGACCTGGAAATGCTGAGGTCGCCGGTTCAAAACCCTGGGCTTGCCTGGTCAAGGCACATATGGGAGTTGATGCTTCCAGCTCCTCCCCCCTTCTCTCTCTCTGTTTCTCTCTCTCCCTCTCTAAAAATGAATAAATAAAATTAAAAAAAAAAAGACAGCCTCTTTAACAAATAGTGTTGGGAAAATTGGACAGCTACCTGCAAAAAAATGAAACTAGATCACCAGCTTACACCACTCACAAAAATAAACTCAAAATGGATAAAAGACTTAAATGTAGGCCGTGAAACCATAAGCATCTTAGAAGAAAACATAGGCAGTAAGCTCTCTGACATCTCTCGCAGCAATATATTTGCTGATTTATCTCCACGGGGAAGTGAAATAAAAGACAGGAGAAACAAATGGAACTATATCAAACTAAAAAGCTTTTGCACAGCTAAAGACAATAAGAACAGAATAAAAAGACGAACTACACAATGGGAGAACGTATTTGACAATACGTCTGATAAGGGGTTAATAACCAAAATTTATAAAGAACTTGTAAATCTCAACACCAGAAAGACAAACAATCCAATCCAAAAATGGGCAAAAAAAATGAATAGACACTTCTCCAAAGAGGACATACAGATGGCCAATAGGCATAGGAAAAAATGCTCAACATTACTAATCATTAGAGAAATGCAAATTAAAACCACAAAGAGATATCACCTCACACCAGTCAGAATGGCGTTCATCAACAAAGCAACACAGAATAAGTGCTGGCGAGGATGTGGAGAAAAGGGAACCCTCCTGCACTGCTGGTGGGAATGCAGACTGGTGCAGCCACTGTGGAAAACAGTATGGAGATTCCTCAAAATATTGAAAATTGAACTGCCTTTTGACCCAGCTATCCCACTTTTAGGAATATACCCCAAGAACACCATAGAACAGCTCCAAAAGGAGAAATGCACCCCATGTTTGTTCACAATAGCGAAGATCTGGAAACAGCCCAAGTATCTGTCATAGGATGAGTGGATTAAAAAGCTTTGGTACATATATACTTTGGAATACTACTCAGCCATAAGAAATGACACCAGATCATTTACAATAACATGGATGGACCTTGATAACATTATACAGAGTGAAATAAGTAAATCAGAAAAAACTAAGAACTATATAAATCCATACATAGATGGGACATAAAAATGAGACTCAGAGACATGAACAAGAATGTGATGGCAACGGGGTGGGGGAATGGGGGGAGGGGGGATGGGGCGAAGAAGGAGATAGGTGGTGGGGGAGGGGAGGGGCACAAAGAAAGCAGATAGAATGTGACAGAAGACAATTTGACTTTGGGTGAGGGGTATACAGCATAATCAAATGTCAAAATAATCTGGAGATGTTTTCTCTCAACATATGTACCCTGATTTATCAATGTCACTGCATTAAATTTAATTTTAAAAAATAAGAAAAAAAATGAACCAAAGATCTAAATAACACTTCACCAAAGAAGATATGCAAATGATAAATAGTTACATAAAAGGATGCTCAGCGTGGGATTATAGACATGGCCCCTATGGTCGCTGGCTTGAGCCCAAAGGTCACTGGTTTGAAACCCAAGGTTGCTGGCTTAAGCAAGAGGTCACTGTCTTAGCTGTAACCCCCCATTCAAGACACATATGAGAAAGCAATCAATGAACACCTAAAGAGCCACAACAAAGAACTGATGCTTCTCATCTCTCTCCCTTCCTGTCGTTCTGTCCCTCTCTGTCTCTCTCTCTTTCTCTGTCCTATACACACGAGAAGATGCTCAGCATCATTGGTTACTAGAGAATTGCAAAGTAAAACAATAAGATACCAATACACATCTATTAAAATGGCAAAAATCCAAAACACTGACAACAAATGCTGACTAGGATGTGAAGTAACAGGAACTCTCGTTCACTGGTGATGAAAAGACAAGATGTTATAGCCACTTTGAAAGACACTTGGGCAGTTCTTGCAAAACTAAACATTCTCTAACTGTATGGTCCAGCAATCATGCTCCTTGATATTTACCCAAATGAGTTGAAAATTATGTCTACACAATAACATATGTACAATGTTTACAGCCACTTTATGGATACTTGCTAAAACTTGAAAGCAACCAGAAGTCCTTCAGTTGGTGAATGAATAATGAAGTGTGGTACATCCAGATGATGGAATATTCAGCACTAAAAAGAAATGAACTATCAAGCCAAAAAGACGTGGAGGAACAATAAATGCATAATACCAAGAGATTCTGAAGACAATCTGAAAAGGTCCATACTATATGAGTCCAGCTATGTATCATTCTGAAAATGTAAAACTAGGGAGGCAGGAAAAAGATCAGGGACAGGGGTTTCCAGGAGTTGGGGAGAGGGGGTAAATAGGTGGAGAACCAAGAGGAGTTTTAGTTCGAATTTCTGTATTATATTCTAATGGTAGATTTATGTCATTATAATTTGTCAAAACCCATAGAATACACACCACCAAGAGTGAACCCTAATGTAAACTATGGACTTTGGGTGACGATGTGTTTTTGCAGTTTCTTGGATGGTTACAGATGTACCACTCGTAGTGCATGAGCAGGTGCAATGGGTATACAGGAACTCTCTTTACTTCTCAATTTGCTGCAAACCTATAACTACTCTAAAAAAGTTATTTTTTTAAAAAAGTTTAAACACTTGCTAAACCTCAGAATCCACTCTCATAATGTATCCAATTGCCTTTATTTTTAATTTTTTTTTTATTTTTTTCTAAGTGAGAAGCAGGGGGGAGGCAGACAGACAGACTCCCGCATACCTCCAACTGGGATTCACCTGGCATGCCCACCAGGGGGCAATGCTTGGCCCCTCTGGGGCATTGCTCCCCTGCAATTGAAGCCATTCTAGTGCCTGAGGAGGAGGCCATGGAGCCATTCTTAGTGCCCAGGCCAACTTTTGCTCCAATGGAACCTTGGCTGTGGGAGGGGAAAAGAGACAGAGAGGAAGGAGAGAGGGAGGGGTGGAGAAGCAGATGGGTGCTTCTCCTTTGTGCCCTAGCCAGGAATAGAACCCAGGACTTCCACACGCTGGGCCAACACTCTACCACTGAGCCAACTGGCCAGGGCCAATATATCTGTTTATTCTTAAAAAGAACAATTTACAGAATTCAGCATTCTTTTGGAATTATCTATTTAAACAGATTTTTTAAGTGTCTATTCTTTGACCCAACTATTATACTTGAGGGTATCAAATCCTGAAGAAATGCTTTTACACATGAATGGGAAATGTACATGTTAGTGTCCACTGCAACACTGCTTACAATGTGAAAATTTTAAAACAACTGAAATGTTCATCAATGGGAGAACAGCTAAGTAAAAACTATTGCATAAGGCCATAAAATAATATGCAGTGAGGGAAGCAATGTGAGATCATAAAAGAAGATACTCAAGATATAATCTGCGAAAAGGAAACTTACAAAATAATACACACACTACAGCCTTCTGTTGCTAAGGAACCACACGCACTAAGCAAATCTATGTAGTCTGATGGTTAACCATGTTTATAAAATTGAAATAAGTTTTAGGCCCTGGCCAGTTTGCTCAGTGGTAGAGCATCGGCCCAGTGTGTGGATGTCCCGGGTTTAATTCCTGGTCAGGACACACAGGAGAAGTGCCCATCTGCTTCTCCACCCTTCCCCCTCTCTTTCCTCTCTGGCTCTCTCTTCCCCTCCCGCAGCCAAGGCTCCACTGGAGCAAGTTGGCCCAGGTGCTGAGAATGGCTCCACGGCCTCCATCCACCTCAGGCACTAAAATGGCTCCAGTTGCAACAGAGCAACACCCCAGATGGGCAGAACATCGTCCCCAAGTGGGCTTGCTGGGTGGATCCCAGTTGGGCACATGCAGGAGTCTGTCTTTGTGTGTGTGTGTGTGTGTGTGTGTGCGTGCGTGTGTGTGTGTGTGTGTGTAAGAATACTTAAGATCTATTCTCATAGCATATTTCAAGTATACAATAGAGTATCATTAACTATAGTCATATTAGATCTCCAGAATTTATTCATCTTGCACAACTAAAACTCTGTACTCTCTGATCAACCTCTCCCCATTTTCCCCACCTTCCAGCCCCCAGCAACCACTATTCTACTCTCCACTTCTAGAAGTTCAGCATTCGTAGATGCCACAAGTAAATGGTATTATGTAGTACAGTGCTTGTCTTTCTGTGTCTGGCTTATTTCACTTAGCATAATGTCCTGCATGTGTTATAACTTTAAAGCAGCCTTCGAAAGACAGGAAAACTGCAGGAGGTAAGCACTCATATTAAAAATATTAAAAAAATTTAATAACCACAGTGGGAATGCTGACCTCTAATAAGGCATATGTCTCGCTGCTGAATTATTTCCACTTTTACAGGTGTGATCAAGCGTGCAAGTTTGCTTTTAATTTACTTTATAAGACCTTCTCCATATCCTTCTCCCCAAATGACACACTGCATTATTAAAGCAATACAATAAATCAGATTCTGCATAATTCAGCATCTTAAACAAACCTAAAGAGCCAATCCAACAAGAGACAGAGGGAAGAGAGAGACAGAGAGGAAAGAGAGGGGGAAGGGTGGAGAAGCAGATGGGCACTTCTCCTGTGTGTCCTGACCAGGAATTGAAACTCTGTTTCAAATACCAGTGAGTGATTCTATTTTATTTTATTTGCTAGTTAGACTATCCGATTGGATGAACAAAAGTCTAACAATTGCAAGTTTTAGAGGAAAGAAAAATGCTCTTTTGGCATCCTTTAATTTCTCCGCTAGATGATCACTTTCTTCCCCTAAGATAAATGTGGACCACTCTACAGGAATGTGGCTTGACTCTCTGTCCTCAACATCACTGGCAATCATTCTCAAAGCTGCCAACGGCAGTTGTGGACACTCATTGGAAATGACAGCAGATATTAGTATGGCATTGACTTGCATGATGTTTTTCTAATGCTTAAGGAGTTTGATCATGTGTCAGAGCTGCTCATGTTAAATGATCTATTAGGTGTCATGATCTCCAGAAAGGTCATCTGTCACACTGTTGACCAGAAGTGTCACCTCTGTTTAATGTGATATGAAGGCAAACTTCCAAACTACCTAGGGAGAAACTGGCATATGTCGCTGCTGACTGATCAAAAGCTGAAGTTCTCAGATCACACCCACAATTGCACTAAGGAAAGATCCCCTCTTTATCCAGTATATAAACTAAATATAGAACAGTTAAAAATTCTACAACTTAATGTCACTGAATTTTACTAGTTACCGTAGTTTAGGCTTAATCTTATCGTGTGTATAAAGTAATACCTATAATGAGTATTGTTACAACAAAGATGAGTGAAAACTTTGGGGGGGAGACTACAAAATGAAAACTTATGGGAGAAGTAAGTAAAAATACTAAACTAAATTTGCCAAACCAGAAAGATTTTTTTTGTGTGACAGAGAGAGACTGAGAGAGGGACAGATAGGGACAGACAGGAAGGGAGAAAGATGAGAAACATCAATTCTTCGTTGCAGCACCTTAGTTGTTCACTGGTTGCTTTCTCATGTGTGCCTTGACCAGGAAGCTACAGCAGAGCAAGTGACCCCTTGCTCAAGCCAGTGACCTTGGGCGCAAGCTGGTGAGCCTTGCTCAAACCAGATGAGCCTGTCTTCAAACTGGTGACCTCAGGGTTTCGAACCTGGGTCCTCCATGTCCCAGTCTGACACTCTATCCACTGTGCCACTGC
The DNA here is from genome assembly GCF_036850765.1 of Saccopteryx bilineata. Lineage (NCBI taxonomy): Eukaryota > Metazoa > Chordata > Mammalia > Chiroptera > Emballonuridae > Saccopteryx > Saccopteryx bilineata. The sequence goes on along the minus strand of NC_089493.1, from coordinate 179,281,031 downwards.
TTGGTCAGGCCAAACAAGAAGAATTTTACGAGTGGATTAAAAATCTTTAGTACATATACCTATGGAATACTACTCAGGCATAAGAAATGATGACATCAGATCATTTACAACAATATGGATGGACCTTGATAACATTATACTGAGCGAAATAAGTAAATCAGAAAAAACTAAGAACTATATGATTCCATACATAGGTGGGGCATAAAAATGAGACTCAGAGACATGGACAAGAGTGTGGTTATAGGGGGGGGGAGGAGAGGGGCACAAAGAAAACCAGTTAGAAGGTGACAGAAGACAATTGGACTTTGGGTGATGGGAATGTAACATAATCAAATGTCAAAATAGGCCCTGGCTGGTTGGCTCAGTGGTAGAGCATCGGCCTGGCGTGCAGAAGTCCCAGGCTCGATTCCCGGCCAGGGCACACAGGAGAAGTGCCCATCTGCTTCTCCACCCCTCCCCCTCTCCTTCCTCTCTGTCTCTCTCTTCCCCTCCCGCAGTGAGGCTCCATTGGAGCAAAGATGGCCCGGGTGCTGGGGATGGCTCCTTGGCCTCTGCCCCAGGCGCTGGAGTGGCTCTGGTCGCAACAGAGCGACTGCCGGGAGGGGCAGAGTGTCGCCCCCTGGTGGGCGTGCTGGGTGGATCCCAGTCGGGCACATGCGGGAGTCTGTCTGACTGTCTCTCCCCGTTTCCGGCTTCAGAAAAATACAGAAAAGAAAAAAAAAAGTCAAAATAACCTAGATATGTTTTCTCTGAACATATGTACCCTGATTTATCAATGTCATCTCATTAAAATTAATTTTAAAAAGATTTAAAAAAACATTCAAAAATAAAAAAGAATTTTAATTATAAAAAAAAAAGTCCAAGAATTCATTTGTAGGTATGGCTGCATGATATTTGTGAGGATCTCAGGTGATTCTCAAGTTGGCCAAAGATAATAACATGCACTACATGTCTAGCTTGAAAAAAATCAGAGGTCCTGGCCAAATGGCTCAGTGGTAGAGCATCCGCCCAGCATGTGGATGTCCCAGGTATGATCTACAGTCAAGGCACACAGGAGAAGCACCTTCCTGCTTCCCCAATCCTCCCCCTCTCGCTTCTCTTTCTCTCTCTCTTTTCCTCTCCTGTAGCCATGGCTCGATTGGAGCGAGGTCACCCCAGGCACTGAGGATGGCTTCGTGGCCTCCAGCTCAGGTGCTAAGTAAGAAGAGCTCGGTTGCTAGGCAATGGAGTAAAGCCCCAGATGGGCAGAGTATCACCCCTGGTGAGCTTGCAGGTGGATCCTGGTTGGGGCACTTGCAGGAGTCTGTCTGCCTCCACTCCTCTCAATTAAGAAGAAAAAGAAGGCCCTGGCCAGTTGGCTCAGTGGTAGAGCATCGGCCTGGCATGCAGAAGTCCCGGGTTTGATTCCCGGCCAGGGCACACAGGAGAGGCGCCCATCTGCTTCTCCACCCCTCCCCCTCTCCTTCCTCTCTCTCTCTTCCCCTCCCGCAGCTGAGGCTCCATTGGAGCAAAGATGGCCCAGGCGCTGGGGATGGCTCCTTGGCCTCTGCCCCAGGCATTAGAGTGGCTCTGGTCACGGCAGAGCGACACCCCGGAGGGGCAGAGCATCGCCCCCTGGTGGGCAGAGCATCGCCCCCTGGTGGGCATCCCGGGTGGATCCCGGTCGGGCGCATGCAGGAGTCTGACTATCTCTCCCCATTTCTAGCTTCAGAAAAATACAAAAAAAAAAAAAAAAGGAAGAAAAAGAAAAAGAAAAAAAAATCATAACAGCAAATATTGATAGTTGATATCAAGTTTAGTGACACATCCCTGAGGAGGAGAGAGTAAAGACTCTTCAAGAGTTCTCCAAATAGTTTTCAACACCCTAACCAACAATGACAATGATAAAAATTATAAAAAAATAACCAAAACACAAGTTAAATATTTGTGCTAAAAAGGTATGTGCATGCACTATATCTGCGATAGTTTGAGATCACGAAAGCTATTAGATAGGTTTACTCTTAGCCTTTGTCCGGAATATTTAAGGGTAAAAGAGAAAGTGGGTGCTTTAGGCTGACATTTCATCATCGATTTGTATAATCTTTATGTTTCCTTTGTTGTGTCTTTGTTTCCCTGCTTGTATGTTTTCCTTGCTGTACCAAGTCATTTTTATCAATAATCTGAAAGGGTAAGATGATTTCTATAGCTGAGGTATAAGCTGCATCCCTTAGAGGGCTCATAAGAGTGTAAACTTTTTAGATAGACTAGGATCTTGCAGAGATCAAATCCTCTTGCCCGTCAGACAAGCACCTGCAAAGACAAAGCAGTTGAGTCACTTCTCCAAAATAGAGTTCTGCCTTTTCTCTATATTACGGTGCCTCCTCCAGCACTAGATTCTTTCAGACATGATTAGTCTTTATGGTCTTTTGTTCAAGCAGCCTGACTGCCGCCTTACACTTAAAAGAGACATTAAAAGACCCATTGAGCGTAAACCATAAAAATAAAAAAGAGCTGGTAAACTGGTGACATTATAATTTAGAAGTCTGGCACCACAAAGGACACCATAAACAAAACAAAAGACAACCACCAATGAAAAGACCTTAGTAAAGTTATTACTGAAAAAAAGGACTAGTTTCCAAAATATAAAAAGAACCCCTACCTATAATTCAGAAAGAAAAAGATAACTGAATGGAAAAAAAAACAACAATGGACAAAGTATCAAGGAGCAATTCATGAACCAAGAAAAACAAATGGATAATAGATGAATGAAAAGAAACTCAATGACACTGGTCATTACGAAGATGAAAACTAAAACAATAGAAAGAACTGACTTTATAAAAAAGGTTCAAGTTTGAGAACACCCAGTACTGGTGGTGCTGCAGAGCTACGGGAACTGTCACATACTGCTGATAGGAGTTTGAATTAGTACTATGATTTGGACAACCACTGACAATAAGATATCTAAGTAAAGCTGAAAATGTTCATGCCCTACAATCCAGCAACTAGATTAGTGTTTCTCAACCAAGAGAGGAGTGGCTCACATACCAGGGGATATTTGGCAATGTGTGGAGACATTTTTGGTTGTCATATATGGGTTTGCAAGGGCAAGGGAGAAATACCACAGCAGTCCAGTGGGTAGAGGTGCTGCTAAATATCCTACAGTGATCAGGTCATCTCTACCCTAAAGAAGTATCTGACACAAAAAGTCAACAGTGCTCAGGTGGGAAAACTAGCGGGTTGAATGGCGGCCCTCAAAAGACTTGTCTACTTGGAACTTCTATGCATATGATCTCATTTGGGAAAACAGTCTTTGCATAGGTAATTAATTTCAGGATTTTAAGATGAGAATATCCTGGATTATTCAAGTATGCCTCAAATCCAATGGCAAGTGTCCTCATAAGAAGAGAAGACACAGACAGAAGGGGAGAGACACAGAGAAGAAGGCCACGTGAAGACAGAGACTGGAGTGGACAGCCTTGGGCCAAAGAATGGCAGGAGCCACCAGAAACGGGAAGAGGCAAAGCCCAGAATCTCCATCAGAGACTCTGGAGGAAGTGACCCACCTGGTTTTTTTGGCTTTCACCCTGCCCAAGAGGAAAATTCCTGGTGTTTTAAGCCAACCGGTTGGTGGTGATTTGCAGAAGCAGTCCAAAGAAACTAACCCACTGTCCTAGACATACACTCAGAGAAACACCGGCATGGGTATGGGAGGAGAAAGGTGGGAGGCTGCCTAGTGATGTTCCGTACAGCAAGAATACTGAAACAACCTAAATTTTTATGTAAAGGAAAACTGAAAAATGTACGGAAGTATATTCACTTGATACTCGACAGCAATAAAAATTAATTAGAGCTGCTTGTGTCAGCATGGATCAATTTCAAAAATATATTTAGAGAATAAAATTTAGTCTAGAAGGCTATACATAGTATGATATCATTTATATAGAGTTTTAAAATCAACACAGCAATATTATATAATATTTATGGATATCTGGATAGCCCAATCAAAGGCAAAAGTATAATAATGTGTGTGATAAACAATAAACCCACAATAGTTATTACTCCTATTAGAGACAAAAGGAGAGAGAGGAGTGCGTAGAAAGCTCCCCTTTGCATCTGAAATATTTAATGTCTTCAGTGAAAATAAACAGAGCTGAGGAAGATTTGGCATGGTAATAAGATCTGATAATGCAGGATGTTAGGCATGTTGTCATAATCTCCATGCTTGGCTATTTTAACTCATGTATGATCAAACTAACTATTCAAGGCTTTTAAAACAAGAAAATGTATGCCGTGTACCATACATTCAAATGATGATTCCAGGTGACCAAAGAGTAACGAAGCGAGTGAGAAGTTCCAGGGAAACTGGATAGAGGTGGAGCCCGAATGGGTTGGGTGATCACCACACAGAGGGTTTCCTCTCTAATGTTTTCTTCAGGGGTTCTCCCCACCTGTCTCTCTTCCAGCTCTTGCATTATTTGATTTTGGCTAAGAATATTCTTATGCAATCTCCTCCTTGTTTTTTTGTTTTTTTTTTCCTCTTTAACTCTGGTTCACAATTGAATCTGTGATCGTTGTAAAAGAGAGGGCAAAACAAGGGTGGGAAGAGCTCCATCCTCACTGCTATGATCACTAAAAGCCACCTCAGAGATTGTTTTTCTTTTCTTTTCCAAGTGAGAGGAGGAGAGATAGACAAACAGACTCCTACATGTGCCCGGATCAGGATCTAGCCTGCAACCCCATCTGAGGCCAATGCTTTGTCCATCTGGGGCCATGCCCACATTAGAGCTATTTTTAGCGCCTGAGGCAGAGGCTCCATGGAGCCATTCTCAGTGCCCAGGGCTGATGTGCTCAAACCAATCAAGCCATAGCTGTAGGAGAGGAACAAAGAGAAAGAGAAAGTGAAAGAGAGAGAGAGAGAGAGAAGGGGGAGGAGGAGAGGTGGAGAAGCAGATGGTCACTTCGCCTATGTGCCCTGACTGGGAATTGAACCCAGGACATGCACAAGGTGGGCCGATGCTCTAGCACTGAGCAAACTGGTCAGGGCCAACCTGGAGATTTGCATCAGTGACTTACACTATAGGAACTAAACACTCCCCAGATTTGGAGGAACTGGAATTACAGCTGTACTATTTTATGTGTGATGTCTGAGCACAGTAACAGAACTGTTTTCAGTGCTTCTGGGTCCTGGCTGGGTTCCTCTAGAAAGGCAAGATGAGCCCTGGCTGGTTGGCTCAGCGGTAGAGCATCGGCCTGGCGTGCGGAAGTCCCGGGTTCGATTCCCGGCCAGGGCACACAGGAGAGGCACCCATTTGCTTCTCCACCCCTCCCCTTCTCCTTCCTCTCTGTCTCTCTCTTACCCTCCTGCAGCCAAGGCTCCATTGGAGCAAAGATGGCCCGGGCACTGGGGATGGCTCTGTGGCCTCTGCCTCAGGTGCTAGACTGGCGCTGGACGCAAAAGAGCAACGCCCCAGAGGGGCAAAGCATCAACCCCTGGTGGGCATGCCGGGTGGATTCCAGTTGGGTGCATGCAGGAGTCTGTCTGACTGCCTCCCCGTTTCCAGCTTCGGAAAAATGAAAATAATAATAATAATAATAATAAATTTTAAAAAAAAAAGAAAGGTAAGATGTGTCGAGCCACATGAACAAACTTTGTGTGCCTGGAATTGGTTGCGATTACACACAAAGTGCAGTCCAGCTTGTGATGACCAACCTCCTCAAGGTATCACAAAAGAAGGTCAGTAAAGGCACCTGGTAGAAAAAAATATATAATTAAAAACTATGCTTTGGGTATGTGTGGGAGATTGGAAGCTTGGAAATGCTTTTGGAAAGTGGGAAGACCCCGTTTGCCTAACAGCCCAAACTACCCAGGCAGTTGCTCACCCCTTCCTTTTCATATTGTCTCTCATGGCAAAGACTGACAACGGAATGATGGGCTTGAAATAATCAGGGAGAAAGCATGGTGACATCTGTCCTTTTGGCCATAACAACTGTTATAAAAGGAATCCCTTCACCCGTGAAGTTTTATATTTGATGAGGCACTTCCAAAAGTGGGGTGGCAACACAGAGTTAATCTTCAAAAAAAAAAGTCTACTTCCATTTTTTGCCGCTCATTATCTTTCTTTGTCCTCTACATACTGTATAATGTGTTCCAAGACTCCAAATAAGGGCCTTGTTCATAGCATTATTCTTGCTAACCTTGATGTTAACCCCAAAGTTTCTGAGGAAGTGCTATCTTGAGGCTTTTCATATAGTCTGGCTCCCCCCCCCCACTCACACACAATGCACTCGCTAGAATAGAAATGAAACACTGATTTGTGCAGTTATCTGTTTCCTGTGTACCCACCTAGCAAGACCAGAAGCTCCATGAGGGAAGGGATAGTGACTGTCTTGTACAACCACTGTGCATCAGTGCCTAGCATAGACTACTAGGGGCTTATAATGGCCTGAATTGTGCCCCTTCAGTCATATGTTGAAAATCTAATCCCTAATGTGACTGTATTTGAAGATAGGGCTCTTCCAGAAATAACGGAGGTTAAATGAACAATCATAAAGGTAGGACCCTAATCTGATAGAATTGCTGTCCTTGTAAGAACGAGAAGAGCTACCAGTGCTTACGCTCCTTCAGTGTGTGTGCAGAACGTAAGTCACACAGCAAGGGCGCAGCTGTCCAAAAGCCCGGAAGAGAAATCTCACCAGAAACCAATCCTGGTGGCATCTGGTTCTTAGATGTCTAGTCTCCAAAACTGTGAGAAAATAAGTATCTGTTGTTTGAAGCATCCCATGTGTGGATTTCTCTTACGGCAGCCTGAGCTGACTAAGACATTGCTCAATAAATTCTTGCAAAATAAATGGTGTTGTGATAATAATGATGATGATGATTAAATAACTCACAGGCTGATAGGACATAAACACTAAGGGTGCAAAGGTACAAGCCAATTTTAAATAACTCAGATTTAGTTCCTCTTAAATACTCAAAGAATAATTTTTATCTGCAGATCAAAGATATTTAAATTGCATTTAACCAGAACAGATTCAGAAAAGCAAATTTCATTCTTCATTGGGTAATTTTTTTTAAAGCAAATAGAAGTATTTAATTTCAATTTTGAAAACATACTTGACCTTCTTAATTCATTTTGGTAATTTCCATAATTATTAAATAACAATTCCAAATGTTCACACAATCCAACAAATGTTGAGTAACTCTATGTCAAACTTCTTTAACTGCCTTAGGCCTTTATACACTTGAACAAGGAACTGAAGAGCGAATAATTAAAGTTTCCTTAGAACATAAGTCATTTCTTACCCAAATGTCTATGTATTTCCCATCCACCTTCATAAATTTTATGTTTACTTAACCTCCATGTCCTATTTGTTTGCATCTTTGCACTTATCACAATTAGAAATGATAGATTTATTTGTGCATTTTAAAACTCTTTCTCTAAACAGTAAGCTCCATGAGGAAGGAAATTATGTTCAAATTTAACCTAGCACCATAGTCTCTGAACCTAGTACCACTATATATTAAGCACAAATGAATATTTGTTGAATGAATAAATGCATCTCAGTGAAATAAAATTGTTTTCCTTTTTTACCAAACTCCAAGGGCAAATAAAAACCCTTGTCTTTGTTTTAGTATCTAAAACCAACCCAATAAGGTCTGATACTTCCAAAGGACCCTTGGAGTTCTGCACTCCAACCACAGGCAACACAGAAATATTTTCTACTGCCAGAGCTGAATGAATCCATCAAGAGGAATAAACGCTGCCAGTGACTTCCAAACTCTCTTCTGTGTGATTGCCAAAGAGGGGATAAAGCTGGCCTTGCCAAGTGGACTGGTCATCTTCTCTCAATCAGCCCAATATAAGTCAACTCAATATAGTTGACTTAGCATCTGGAAACTGTTCTCCAAAAGTCCAGAAAGCACGCACTTGCTTGATGAATGCGAACGTGTTTGCATTTGCCATTCATTCTGACTCACAGTGACGGATGTGTGTTACTATGGGTCGCGAGGGAAAAAAAATCACAAAACAGAACCACTGACACTCACAATGAGCTTCCCTTAGCTGAGCCCCCCAAAATCGTATCTGAGCAAAGTTCTTTTCGGCATACCTGGGTGAGTGAAGTCATTATCCAATCATTCATAGTTCTGGAAAGGCCTTAGAACAATAAGCTGAGATTATTTCACAGTCTTTAATATCATAACTGTCAGAAAACACATGGTGGAAAAGTAAAATGACATGACATCAATCTTTGTGTTGGTTTCAAGTTTAATAACTCTTCCTACATTCTCATCTTCTAGTCACTTACTCTGTGTGTACAGGGAAGTGCATTGTGTGCAGTGGACCTACAGATCAGCGAGGAACAAATTCGGGAGGTGCATGAAGCCTTTCAAGCTGTTAGGATACTGTTTAGTCCACTGGGGAAGGTCATTTACTTACAGCAAGGAGCCACATCCCTCCCGAAGATGAGCCATTTCATACCAGCTCACCCCCGTGATCCTGCCCGATATGCATTTTCCTAGTTTAATCTCCTCTGTAGGTTTCCTTTTATTTGTCCTATTTTATTTTTCCCGTTCTATAGTCACATTGGCTAATTTAAACTTAATTAAAACTTTCAATTAGGAAAGAAAAAAAAGATAGTTCTGGAAACCTCCCAGGAAACACTCCATTAATGGAAACTACCTAATAAGCAAAAGATCTCACTGTGAAGCCTGGATCCAAAGCTGTGGCTTCAAAGATCCATCACATTGTTTCCAAAGCCTGGCTCAGGCGGGCCAATGCCGATGACTAAGTGTCTCAGAGCTGGAGAGCGTGGCCTCTAAGAACAGCCAGATCTGCGGGAGATGCAGAAAAGTGGTGTGTCCACCCGAGGCTTGTGAGTGATTCAGGAATGAATCATGATCCAAAGGAGTGCGAGCAAACCCAAGCCAATGAAAAAGACTTTTTCCTGGGTCTCCTGGGAAAGATGCTCTATCTTCTCTGTGCTTTTCAAGCTGGTAACGTGTCATTCTGGAGCTTCTAGAACAGGGGTCGGGAACCTATGGCTCGCGAGCCAGATGTGGCTCTTTTGATGACTGCATCTGGCTCGCAGACAAATCTTTAATAAAAATAATAATAACATTAAAATATAAAACATTCTCATGTATTACAATCCATTCATTTTCTACCGCTCATGTTCATAGTTGCGGGTGGCTGGAGCCAATCACAGCTGTCCTCCGGGACAACACCAAATTTTTATTGGATAATGCGTAACATACATGGGTCGTTGTATGGCTCTTACAGAATTACATTTTAAAATATGTGGCGTTCATGGCTCTCTCAGCCAAAAAGATTCCCGACCCCTGTTCTAGAGGCCTAGGAAGCCAACAAAAAGGAAGGCAGAGCCTGAAAATCTGAAAGACAAATTCTTGATAACTGTCTGTTTAAATATTTGGTCCAGCTGTGCCTTAGACCTCAGACCTACTGAATCGGAATCTGCATTCCAACAAGATGCCTAGAAAATGCACATCCAATACAGTTTCAGAAATACTGGCATTAGCTCTTTTCAGTTGCATTCTATCTATCACTTGCAGCTGAAATATTCTTTAAAAATATCAGTAGAGGCCCTGGCCAATTGGCTCAGCAGTAGTGTCAGCCCAGTGTGTGGAAGTCCAGGGTTCAATTCCTGGTCAGGGCACACAGGGGAAGCGACCATCTGCTTCTCCACCCCTCCCTCTCCCTCTCCTGCTCTCTCCTCCCCTCCCACAGCCATGGCTCAAATAGTTCAAGCAATTTGGTCCCAGGAGCTGAGGATAGCTACATGACCTTGCTTCAGGCACTGAAATAGCTCAGTTTCTAACAAACAGAGCAGTGGCCCCACATGGCAGAGCAGAGCCCTGTAAGGGGCTTGCCAGTGGATCTCAGTCGGGGCGTATGTGGGAATCTGTCTGTCTGTCTGTCTCCTTCCTTTCATTTAATAATAATAATTATACATAATCAGTAGGTTCTATTATGATCCCTATTTTTATAGAATAGGACACTAAGACTTAGAGAAGTTGAGTTGCTCAGGATTGTGCTGATAGTAAATGGAGCTAGGCTCAAAACTTGGCTTGTCTGGCTCCAAAGCACACATCCTTAACCACTGGGCCAGGCTGCAGACTCTGATTCTGATTGGCTCTGCTATCAGGTGAATACAAAATCTGATGAGCAAGGCCAGTGGGCTAGAGACTCAAAGGTGCAATTCGAGTCCTCTGCTTGTTTGAGGAAGGTCAGTCTTTCTGCTATTTTGGCCTTCAACTGACTGGTTAAAAATCCACCCATATTCTGGAGAGTAATCTGTTTATTCTAAGTCCACCAATTTTTGTGTGAAGTTCATTCTAAAAACAACAAAACACTTTCACAGAAACATCCAAAATCACATTTGACCAAATATCTGGATATCATGGCCCAGCCAAATAAACACATAAAATTAATCATCACAGTTAATTTTATGGATTGATGGAAGCAATGTCTTTGCTTCCTTGTGTGGAACCAGGAAGACTCCACCATCTAAGAAAAGTGCAGCAACAGGCAGACCTACCACGCTCCCCTCTGAGTTAGCTCCCCCTCATTTATCCTTCTGGGGTACTCCCTTCCTGTTTGGTAACACTTACCATACATGCATACAGTCTCCTGCTCAATGTCTGTCTTCTCTACCCGAGTATGAGCTGTACAGGAGCAGAATGGCACTGTTTCCTCACCAATGTATCTCCCAGTACATTACCCATTGCTTTGGACACAGTATGTCCTCAATAATGTCTGCTGTCTGCTGAATGAATATATGCGAACACCCCTCTCGTGACATTGGATATAACATTTCTGACACCTTCCCAGTGTGTTCCCCATAATTTGGAGGGCTTTTTGTAGACTTCGCCCGAGAGGAAGTTTCTTTGTCTGTGATGCCATCTGTCAATCACCTAACCCACTTCCCACTGGGTCTCAGGTAGTGACAACTTCCCTTACTCCTGACCTTTTCTGACCAAAGGGCTGGATTCAGATCGCCAACACCATGCTCCCCGGTCACCATCCTTGAGAAGCCTCCTCAAATGTCTACAAAGTCATCAAACACAATTTTTAAAAAGCTCTGGTGGGTTAAATAATAACATGTAACCATAGGTTTATCTTAGTGCAAGACTGTGGACATATCTCTGGGGAACACGGCTACGGAGGATGCACTGACATCTTTAATGATGACAATGATTTTGATAATACTGATAATGACAGCTACGACGACACAATCACTTCTTGAGCACCTGTGCAAATTAACCCTATGAGGTTATTACTCAACTTACAGATCAGGGAAATGAGACTCAGAACTTGCCCAAGCTCACTCAGTAAATAAGAGCAGAGGTGTGATTTCAATCTATGACATTGGTGTAGTTCTATACTAGTTGAAGACATCAGACTTACCTGTTTTTTTACACATAGATTTCTGATACATACCCTACAGAGACTGGAATTACAATCTCTCAGAGTGGGGTCCATTAAGCTCCCCTTTAATGCACCTTAAAATTTCAGAAGCATCACACCTCACCACAGCCTTCCCGCAAACCGTCCTAAATACACTGCCTCGGCTTGATCAGTTAACCTCTCTCTGCTGACCACAGCCTTGAAAATGGTTGCTGAAAAGGATCCTATGCCCTCACTCAGATACATACACTCGTGTGTGTGCGTGTGTGTGTGTAATTCCACATGTTACTGTTGCATATATATGATAACTTTGTGTAACTGCCACTAAAATAAAAATATAATCACCACTAAGTTCCCTGTGCCCCCTTCATGGCCACACCCCCTCCCATCCTTCGCTCCTGGCAAACAAACTTTCATCTCTTGTCTATTGCTATAATTTTATTATCTTTGAGAATGTTATATAAATGGAATCACACCCTATTCAGCCTTTTGTAACTGGCTTCTTTTTACTCAGCATAATTCCCTTGAGGTTCATCCAAAGCATGTGGAGCTATTGTGCACAGCCACAGTTCACTTCTTTTTATTTCTGAGCACCATCCCGGGGGGTGGGTAAACCAGAGTTGAACCATTCAACTGCTGAAACACACTTGGGTAGTTTTCAGTTTGGGGCTGAATAAAACTGCTAGGAACACATTCATGTACAATTTCCTTGTAAACGTAGTTTTAATTTCTCGGGGATAAATGCTCCCAAGCGTAACTGCTGAGTCAGGTGGAAAGTTCGTTTTTAGTTTAAAAGGAAAACCCCCCAACTATTTTCTAGAGTGACTGAGCCATTGCATGCTCCCACTGGCAATGCACAAATAATCCAGTCCCCGTCAGCACCAGTATTATCACAATCGTGTCATCGCCAAAAACAGTTTTATTTCTTTCTTTTCAATCAGTAAGCCTCTTCCTCTTTTCTCTTGCCTTATTTTCACTGGGAAGAACTTCTAATACTACCTTCAAGTAACCCACAGTAAAGTAAAAAAAAAAGAGAGAGAGAGAGAGCCTGCCCAGTGGTGGTACAGTGGATAGACTGTCGATCTGGGATGCTGATGACCCAAGTTTGAAACCCCAAGGTTGCTAGCTTGAGTGCAGGCTCACCAGCTTGAGTGCAGGCTCACCAGCTTGAGTGTGGGATCATAGACATGACCCCATGGTCACTGGCTTGAGCCCAAGGTTGCTGACTTGAGCAAAGGGTCACTAGCTCTGCTGAAGCCACCTGGTCAAGGCACATATTAAAAAGCAATCAATAAACAACTAAAGTGCTATAACTATGAGTGATGCTTGTCATCTATCTCCTTTCCTCTCTCTCTCTCTCTCTCTCTCTCTCTCTCTCTGTATCATAGAATAAAATAAAATAAATGTTAAAGAGAGAGAGAGAGAAATAAGAACAAGACACAGGAAAAACAAATAAAAGGGCATACTTAAACCCTAACATATCAAGAGTTACTTTAACTGTATAATTCATGTACAGTACACGCTCTAAATATACTAATTACAGGACAGAATGCCAGCATGGATTAAAAATCATGATCCAATCATGCTGCCTATGACAAACTCATTTCAAACATAATGAATGACAAAGGTTGAAAGTAAAACACTAAAAAAAAAGAAATATCATGTAAACATTGATCTTTTTTAAAGAAATATTAAGTATGGCTATACTAATTTAAGACAAAATAGACTCAGGGCCTAGAAAATCCGAGAGAGAAAGAGAGAGCAAGCAGGGCATTACATAACCGTTAAAAGGTCAATCCGGTAGAATAGGTGGCAATGCTAAATGCAGACTTACAAAACGGCAGAGTTGCAAAAATGGGTGAAGCAAAAACTAGTAGAACTAAAAGGAGAAATAGGCAAATTCATAATTATAGTTGGGAAATTCTATATCCTACTTTCAGTGACTAATAAAAGTATTATAAAATTAGCAAGAATTTGGCCCTGGCCAGTTAGCTCAGTGGTAGAACTTTAGCCTGGCGTGTGGATGTCCAGGGTTCAATTCCCAGTGAGGGCACACAGAAGAAGCACTCATCTGCTTCTCTACTCCTCCCCTCTTGCTTCTCTCTTTCTCTCTCTCTTTCCCTCCTGCAGCTGTGGCTCGACTGAAGCGAGTTGGCCCTGGGCGCTGAGGATGGCTCCATGACCTCCAACTCAGATGCTAAGAAGAGCTCAGTTGCTGAACAATGAAGCAATGCCCCAGATGAGCAGAGCATCACCCCCTAGTGGGCTTTCTGAGTGGAAATTATATGGAATATGTTCTCTAACCACAATGGAATCAAACTAGAAATTAATAATAAAAAGACAACAGAAGTACCTTCAAAAATGTGAAAATTAAGAATCTTTAAAATCTCCCTGGCCCTGGCCATTTGGCTCAGTGGATAGGGCATCAGCCTGGCATGTGGAAGTCCTGGGCTCAATCCCTTGTTGGGGCACACAGGAGAAACAACCATCTCCTTCTCCACCCCTCTCCCTTTTCTGCCTCTTTCCCTCCCACAGCCAGTGGCTTGACTGGTTTGAGTGTCAGCCCTGAGCACTGAGGACAGGTTGGTTGATTCGAGCATCAGCCCCAGAGGTGGTTGCCCAGTGGATCCTGGTTGGGGTGCATGTGAGACTCTGTCTCACTATCTCCCCTCCTCTCACTTAAAGAAAAACAAAAACAAAAAACCTCTCTAAGTCCCCCCTCTCTCATATCACCTCAATAGATCATTGACAATATAAAATTGTCCTGTCCATCATTATCCATATTTTCAATATTTATCTTCCAGGATCTCTGAAAAATCAGTGAAATAAGTAAAAGCACAGAAAAGTAATGCTACATCTCCAACCTGAAAAGCTTCTTCTTTTTTAGGTGAGAGGAGGGGAGATAGTGAGACAGATGCCCGCATGCTCCTTTACCAGGATCCACCCAGCAACTCCATCTGGGGCCAATACTCTAAGTACTGAGCTATTTTTAGTGACTGAGGCTGATGCTCAGACCAGCTAAGCTATCCTCAGCGCCCAGGGCCATGCTTGAACCAATTGAGCCACTGACTGTGGGAGGGGAGAAGGAGAAGGGGAGAGTGAGGGAGGAGGAAAAGATGGTCATTTCTCCTGAGTGCCCTGAATGGGGATCAAACCCAGGACATCCATATGCTGTGCCAACACTCTATCCACTGAGCCACTGGCCAGGGCCTGAAAATCTTTTTGGAAAGTGGAGGAGCACTGATGAACCCCCAAAGCTCTTGCCTCTGCCTGAGCTATGCGTGCAGGCTCATAAGTAATTTAGTATTTTCAGTGGATTCTGAATTCAGCATTGAGGGTAAAGCTGTCCTTCCCCTCAGCTACCCACCTCTATCTGAGGCCACAGAACCTGAAAGCCCATAAGCAAGGAAGGCACGGAGCCAGTGGGCAGCGGTGTGATGATCTGTAATCAGGTGTAATTTCAACAGAAGATTGCATTCTGCCCTTTTGCCGGGCCTAGCAGTAAAGCATGAGTCCAGCTGAAATGGTTCGCTCTGGTCACTTCAAGGACTGGGCCCGGTTAGTCAAGACTTCAATCTGTTCCACTCAAAGAAAAGAGTTTCTGAGTGACTTTAATCAAAACGCCAATGGACAGAAAAAGAACCCAAACAGCAAGGGCCCTTTTCACTTGGGTCTCAGAGCCGAAGGAGAGGAGCCACTGAAAATAAGTCACCGGTGCTTAGAGAGGTGAGACTGACAAGGGCAGAGCTGGAGCAGCGTTAACTGTTCCTCGCAGCTCGTGCGGAACTGGACGAGAGGCGGTCCGAAAAGGCACCCGGCACTCCGGGCACATGGCACTTCCGGTCTGTCCGTGAACTCAGATGGAGCCTCTGACCTTGACTTCTTGAATAAGTCTTCTCGTGCCATTCGCTCCTATGTGGGAAACAGCTACCTGGTTTACCTGGGTTGCTTTATGTTTTGTTTGATGGAAAAACAAGTGGGGTTTTTTGTTTTGTTTTTTGTGACAGAGACAGAGAGAGGGACAGACAGAGACAGACAGACGGGAAGGGAGAGAGAGATTAGAAACATCCATTCTTCGTTGCAGCATCTTAGTTGTTCATTGATTGCTTTCTCATATGTGCCCTGACCAGGGGGCTGCAGCAGACCGAGTAACCCCTTGCTCAAGCCAGCAACCTTGGGCTCACGCTGGTGAGCCTTGCTCAAACCAGATGAGCCCACGCTCAAGCTGGCAACCTCAGGGTCTCAAACCTGGGTCCTCCGTATCCCAGTCTATCCACTGCGCCACCTCTTGGTCAGGCCAAAACAAATGTTTTTAAAATCTTCTGTTTAAACCACTTCGATGGCTCTCTGGTCCCCATGGAATCAAGATGAAATTCCTTGCTGTGGCTCCCAGGCAATCCCTCATGGATTGTGCATACTTACTATGTGCCTTCCCCTCTGGCCTGTACTCCAGCCAGCATAAACTCTGTCAGTTCCTCCACTACCTGTTCTCCCTCACCACTGGGCCTTTGCATAGCCTGTTCTCTCTGCTTAGCCCACACTGCTGACTCTCCACCTGACTGATGCTTACTTATACTTTGAGGAGGTATGGGGACAAGGTTTGGGCAGCTATGTTGCATTAGTGTAGGCTCCATCAGTGACAAGCCAGCTCCGAAACGCTACTCCAGGGATGGAAGAGCATGGAAACATCCTAGGAAAGGAAAGGTACTGCAGAAGGCCCTCCAATATTGAAAACTTTAGAAACATGCTGCAGACCTTGGATTTAATGCATGTAGCAGTATCTAATGCAGTGGTAGCAACCTGGTCCCTACCGCCCACTAGGGGGTGTTCCAGCTTTCATGGTGGGTGGTAGTGGAGCAACCAAAGTATAAATAAAAAGATAGATTTAACTATAGTAAGTTGTTTTATAAAGATTTATTCTGCCAAACTTAGCGAAAATTTGACATGAAGTGCTTGGTAATTACTAGTATATGCTTTAACTTGCTGTAACTCTGCTTTATAAATTTTATAAAGTAAAGTTACTTCCCTACTTTATAAATCACCATTACTGTGGAACCGGTGAGTGGTTAGAAAATTTTACTACTAACAGAGATACAAAAGTGGGCGGTAGGTATAAAAAGGTTGACTATTCCTGATATGGATTATATTACAAAGGAGATAGAAGTACATTAAGTTGTGAACTGGGCTAGATTAGTCTTTTTAGTTTTCTAACTCAGTCTAAGATTCCAAAGGACCCCAAATCATCTTCAGTATTTTCCAAAATATCAAAACAGCATGGGTGGCCTGACAAGGTGGTGGCACAGTGGATAGAGCATTGGACTGGGATGCAGAAGAACTCAGGTTCAAGACCCCGAGGTCGCCAGCTTGAGTGCGGGCTCATCTGGTTTGAGCAAAAGCTCACCAGCTTGGACCCAAGGTCACTGGCTCGAGCAAGGGGTTACTTGGTCTGCTGAAGGCCCGTGGTCAAGGCACATATGAGAAAGCAATCAATGAACAACTAAGGTGTCACAACGAAAAACTGATGATTGATGTTTCTCATCTCTCTCCGTTCCTGTCTGTCTGTCCCTATCTATCTCTCTGTCTCTGTAAAAAACACACACACACACACAAAAAAAAAACCCAAAACAACAACAACAAAAAAAAAAACAGCATGGGATGGCTGAAAAAACGACATACAGACCAATGGGACAGAACTGAAAGCCCAGAAATAAAACCACATGTGTATGTGCAAATAATTTTTGACAAAGGAGACCAAAACACTGAAGGAGAAAAGAAAGCCTCTTCAATAAATGATGCTGGGGAAATTGGAAAGCCACATGCAAAGAAATAAAATGAGAATATAGTTTTTCCCCATGGACAAAAATTAATTCAAAATGGATCTAAGACCTAAACATCAGAAACAATAAATTGCATAGAAGAAAACATAGGTACTAAACTTATGAATCCTGGTCACAGAGAATATTTTATCATTTGACCCCAAAGGCAAAAATAAATGAATGGGACTCTATCAAACCAAAAAGCCTCTGACCTGCAAAAGAAACTGACAACAAAACAAAAAGGCAGCCAACCAAATGGGAGATGATATTCACAAGCAGCAGCTCCAAAATATAAAAGAACTCATACAACTCAACACCAAACAAACAAACAATTCAATTAAAAAATGGGGAGAGAGGCCCTGGCCGGTTGGCTCAGTGGTAGAGCGTCGGCCTGGCGTGCGGGGGACCTGGGTTCGATTCTCGGCCAGGGCACATAGGAGAAGTGCCCATTTGCTTCTCCACCCCCCCCCCTCCTTCCTCTCTATCTCTCTCTTCCCCTCCCGCAGCCAAGGCTCCATTGGAGCAAAGATGGCCCAGGCACTGGGGATGGCTCCTTGGCCTCTGCCTCAGGCACTAGAGTGACTCTGGTCGCGGCAGAGAGAAGCCCCAGAGGGGCAGAGCATCGCCCCCTGGTGGGCAGAGCGTCGCCCCTGGTGGGCGTGCCAGTGGATCCCGGTCAGGCGCATGTGGGAGTCTGTCTGACTGTCTCTCCCCGTTTCCAGCTTCAGAAAAATACAAAAAAAATAAAAATTAAAATTAAAAAAATGGGGAGAGAACCTGGTGGGGTGTGGAGGGGGGTAGAGGGGAAGAGATGGGGATGGACAGACACGACTTGAGTTGGTGAACACACAATACAGTGTACAGATGATGTGTTGTAGAACTGTGCACCTAAAACCTGTATAATTTTGTCACCCCAAAAACTTCAATGAAAAGGAAAAAAAGAAAAATCTCCACTTGAAACATATACAGTTTCAATGGTATATGTTTCAATAGTAAGCAAGTAAGTAAGCTTACTATTGTTTCAATAGTAAGCAATGTTATCCCAATAAATTTCATCAATTAAATAATAAAAGGAATTACACTTAAGCTGGTCTTCATCAACAAGCCAGTGCACCCACACTGCAACCCAAATGTGTTTTGAGTGGTTTCACGGCAATAATAGTAGAATGGCTCATTGGCAGGGGAGAATTTACAGGATAATCTATGTCCCCCAAGAAATCAAATCCAGGGGTGAAGCCAGCGTCAGGGCTTTGGGACTGCAGCACCCAGATTTTCTGGAAAAATCAGAAACTGGTTTTGCAGCCGTGGACCTGAGGCTTCCCCGCTACGCTTCCTTCCCCCAGTGGGCAAAATAGGGGGAGACCCACAATAAACTCGGAGATCTCTCCCAGCCCTAACTTTCCATGACTAAAATGTGAACTTGGTTCAGTACCTTGTCTTCCTTCTGTGCCCCTAGAAGAGTTAAACCAAAGAGAAACCACCAAAGAAAGAGTCCAACAAAGATGCCCTTCATCTTTGGATAAACCCAAAGTTACTGCTGAGAGGACAACTTTCAAGGTTCTCCAGAAGGGACTCCCCACAATGCCAGGCTTGCATTCTTACAGCTTCATGGCAGATGCAGGCAGAAGAGAAGCTACTCCCTGCTCACCCAGACTGTGGTGTTCTTCATTCACAAAGAATCCCTTGAAGGCCCTGGCCGGTTGGCTCAGTGGTAGAGTGTCGGCCTGGCGTGCAGGAGTCCCAGGTTCGATTCCCAGCCAGGGCACACAGGAGAAGCCCCCATCTGCTTCTCCACCCCTCCCCCTCTCCTTCCTCTCTGTCTCTCTCTTCCCCTCCCGCAGCCGAGGCTCCACTGGAGCAAAGTTGGCCCGGGCACTAAGGATGGCTCCACGGCCTCTGCCTCAGACCCTAGAATGGCTCTGGTTGCAACAGAGCAACGCCCTGGATGGGCAGAGCATCGCCCCTCTGGTCGCAACGGAGTGACGCCCCAGATGGGCAGAGCATCGCCCCCTGGTGGGCATGCTGGGTGGATCCCAGTCCGGCACATGCGGGAGTCTGTCTGACTGCCTCCCCGTTTCTAACTTCAGAAAAATACAACAACAACAACAAAGAATCCCTTGAAAAGAGTCCCGACCCCGAGCTCTCTGGATGTTTGATGCCGTAAACTTCATGATCTTATCTAGAATAAAATAAATAAACTAAGTAAAGTTTGCAGTCTGTTAAAAAGTCTCTGGTCAGCATGCAGATAAAGATGTAAGCGAAACTATTTACAAACAGAATACTAAGGCAGAAAACCTGCCATACAAAGGATATGCAGCCACTGTCGGAAACTCCGAACCTCTTGCTTCTCATAATCTAGTTGGATCTTCCCGTCGGACTGGGGTTTCTAACTGAACATCAACCAAACTTTCCTTCTACCACTGAGACACTGAGCTGTCGGTAGATGTATCAGAAGAAGAGAACCTTGATTGACTGTGGAGATTAGTTTCCCTTCCCCACCTAAGGGTCCACGAGGGAATCACTCTGCGTTGTGACAGTGCTGCCTGGGACATCCTCAACCATCTCTTCACGTGCAAACGTGAAAACCATCTGAGAAATGAGAGCATGCTGAAAAAAGAAAAAGAAAGAGAAGCAATGAGGAATAAAGTATCAGAATACAGCCAGGATGCACATTACAGTCATCTGTTTATTTTAATGGAATGGTTTGTGTCTTCAGGCAAGCTCATTTCTCTCCCCAGAGCAGGAGTGCTGAATGAAGGCACAAACCTCATTAACCTTTGAATACGGAAATCGATAATCTGCAATAAATCTAAACTAATTTGTTGCCGATAAATCTCCCTGAATCCTGGGGCTGTAGCTGGGAACACTGGCAGAGGTGGTAAGAACTTCCGCATCCACATCAAGATGACATCTGCGGTTGGCACTGCTGGGTTTTAGGACCTTCTAACATGAAATAAGTTATTGGCATTTACGCGAGACATAGGTTTGCAGAGGGGTTAATAACCTGTTTTTTAGCTAAGATCACGGTGGGATCTTTTTCTCTTCTCATGACTCTATGACATGGAAAGAGAGACACAGGCGGGCAGCACCCACGGGGCAGCTCCTTCTCACACACATGCCCTGAGAAGCAAGGACGTGGCCCACACCAGGGAAATGAGCAAAGAGGCCTGACCCCATATCTGTCCCTCCTCACTTAGTGACTAGCACATAGTAGGCACCCAAAATATTTGTTGAAAAAATAAATATTTGATTGACTTAACTTTTGAGAGTCAACCTTTGCTTGTTAAATATATATGTTGGCTCAGTGGTAGAGTGTCGGCCTGGCGTGCAGGAGTCCAGGGTTCGATTCCCGGCCAGGGCACACAGGAGAAGTGCCCATCAGCTTCTCCACCCCTCCCTCTCTCCTTCCTCTCTGTCTCTCTCTTCCCCTCCCGCAGCCAGGGCTCCATTGGAGCAAAGTTGGCCCCAGGCGCTGAGGATGGCTCTATGGCCTCTGCCTCAGGTGCTAGAATGGCTCTAGTTGTAACAGAGCATCACCCCCTGGTGGGCGTACCGAGTGGATCCCGGTCGGGCGCATGCGGGAGTCTGTCTGACTGCCTCCCTGTTTCCAGCTTCAGAAAAATACAAAAAAAAAAATGTTTGCTATATATACATATGTGTGTATGTATATTACCTATGCACATTATACATATGTGTGTACATATATACATGTATGCGTACATATATGTATATATGCACACATCTATTATACACATACATATATATATATGTCTGAACAAGAGACAATACTTGCCTATTTATCTTGCAAAAAACCCAAACAAACAAAAAAACAGGACAAGAACGTATTTACTAGTTACTGAGCAGTGACTGAAAACAGGTTGACAAGAAACAAAAAGGACCAGGAATCTGCATTTCAGTGGAAACTCCATGAGAGCAGCATCTTTGTTGGGTTCACCACTTAAGTTTCTGGTGCCGGAAGCAGTGCCTAGGATACAGTAGGCACTCAGCTAGGGTCTGACCGTTAAACGGATGGATGCGTGGGCGGTGAGTAGTGGATGAGGAAATATTTTTCAGGAGCAGGAGAAATAGGAGAATAGCTGTGAATTCTCCGTGGACAGCAGAGAGCATTTGTAGACTAACGCAACGGGACCACCCCTGTGCATACCTAACAAGGGACCGGCCATTCACACAGCTCTGTCCAGTGCTTTGGGATGAGCGTCCCCTCGGCCTGGGGAAGACTCTCATGTTCTAGTGCAGCACATCAACACCAGTGTGTCTGAATGTGAAAGAGCAGGTCCCTGTCATGCTGTCTTACTTAGCTCAGTGACATCTCCTGCCCGAAGTCAAATGGAACAACCTCTCCTAATCTCAAAACCCTCATGAGCCCTTGGCAGTCACGCAGCGTACTGAAGTGCTCCCCAGAGGGGAAGCCTTCCCGCTGCTTCAGCACCGGAGGGGGGCCAATCGTGCCCTCTAATGCAGAGGTGCCGGTGCACAACCATTTAACCACCCTGTTGGTTTTGCCCCTGGCCCACAAGAGGTCCTGTGTACGAGGCTCTGGTACTTAATGAACCAAAATCTGCTTCCTGAATGCAGAAAGCAGGAAGGTACGAACTGCTGTATCAGCTCAGATTTCCAACAAAGAGTATCCGTTGCTTCGGTTGACCTGCTTCATGACGAACTTTTAAAAGGGCATTTCTCTAAACTGTCAGACCCAAGCTACAGGCACTGGCAACATCTGGAGAACAGTTAACAGTTCCGATTGCCAGGTCCAGCTGCCAGTGACCCAGGTAACAACAGGCCTGTGATAGGGCCAAGGGGTCTGTATTAACAAGCCCCCGAGAAAAATCATCAGCTCACTAAAGTTAGAGAATCCCCAATTGAAAACCCAATGCCCTCCCTCCCTCCTCTTTAGGAGCCAGGCCAACACCTGGTCTCCATGGACACCGCAAGGAAGGGTGCTCTCTGGGCAGCACCGTCAAAGAAAAGCACCGAGACCATGTGTACTCGCTGCGTCTCTGCTGTGCGAGAGGCAGTAGAGGGCAGTGGGTAAGCTGTGCCCTCTGGCACGCGGCTGCCTGAGCTTGAACCCCAGCTCTGCCACCTGTAGCAAGTGAATGTGCTTCTCACATTTTGCTTTCCTATTTGGCGAGTGGGGATGACTAGCCCAGCACCTGACTCACTGGGTTGTCAGGATTAGATACATTCATTTGCATGCAGTACTCAGAACGCAGTCTGGCCCACAATGAACGCCCACCAAGAGTTCACTATTATTACTATGTAATATTACCAGAACAAAGAGAGACCCATCCCTGCCCCCCTGAGCTTAAAAGAACAGCAGGCACTAAGCACAATCTCGGTACAGAATATTAACAAAAACACAAGCGTGAGAGTGCTGATGGAGAATCTCCAACAGCTGTTAAAATATACAAAAATGGGGTTCCAACAAGAATGTAAGAATAGCTTTATCTCAGGTAGGATGTGTTTGGCCAAAGCCATGAGATAGCAAAAGGTTCTGGGAGTCTCAAGATCAAAATTCTAGTCCCTTTCCTGTCTCTAAACGAAACTCGGGTAAACTGAGGTCAGCCCTTCCCCTTTCTGAATCTCAGTCGCCCCATGCATAAAATAAGGGGCTTGGCTGAGCTGACTTCCAAGGCCCTTCCTGCTGTGGCATAACAGGGGACAGGGAACAGGCAGGCCGCACAGAGCTGGGCTGGGCTGGGAGAGCCAACGGCTCTGTCCAGGAGGAAAGGCAGAGGAGGGGAGGGGAACAGGCAGGCAGGGGGCACCCAGAGGTTAAAACCAGCCTTCCTCTGGCCAAAGTGCTCTCGGCCCTGCAGACATAGTGCTGTTGGTTTAAGGCACTCTTCTCAGGAACTGTACTTCTTAAGAAGGCGACAGAGGAAAAGACGGCCATAAATTATGCGGGGGAAATGGTACCGGGCTCATCATTTGGGTCTATGGCAACAGAGGCGCGCCAGTTTTCAGGCTGCCCTAAGTTGTGGAAAATTAGTTGAGAAACAAAGAGAGGGAAAAGGAGAGAGGAAGTGGGAGAGTGGTGGAAAAAGAGAGAAGGGGGGTGTGGAGGGAGGAAAGAAATACAAGGAGATGAATCAGCTAAAAGTTTGGGTGATGCCATTGGCATGCAGAGCATGCAATTCAGGAGCCCCTCCTCCCATCAGCTCAGACTCCTTGCCGACTGCATTACAGAACCTTTCGGCGGAGTCATCTCTCCTCATCTCTCCTGAGCAGCATTAATAGATGAATGACAAGAACTACCAACACATGCACAGGGGTGGTCCCGTTGCATTAGTCTACAAGTGCTCTCTGCTGTCCACGGAGAACTCACAGCTATTCACCTATTTCTCCTGCTCCTGAAAAATATCTCCTCATCCACTACTCACCGCCCACGCATCCATCCATTTAACCGTCAGACCCTGGCTGAGCACCTACTGTATCCTAGGCACTGCTTCCGGCACCGGAAACTCAAGTGGTGAACCCAACAAAGACGCTGCTCTTATGGAGTTTCCACCGAAATGCAGATTCCTGGTCCTTTTAGTTTCCTGTCAACCTGCTTTCCAGTCACTGCTCAGTAAAGGTAAAGATTGGAAGCTGCCATTAAGAAAGTGAGAAACATGTTTAGATTAACCTGTCTGCCGACAGGGACTCTTTTTTCCTGTTATATGAACATTCCCTTGAGCTGCAAAGAGAAAACAGACTAGAGGGACGGAGTGTGATGAGCCTGCCTCACCTTGCAGATGGAGAGGAGGCCCTGAAAAAGTCATGACATGCACAGGGTCACAGGAGACAAAAAGGTCACACAGGGACACAGGGCGAGGAGGTGGCAAGGCTGAGAGCCGGACACAACTCAACTGTCGCCTAATCCTAGGGAGATACAGTCACAAGGACGAGGAAGCACTCTGTATTTTAAGAGTTACATGGCCCTGGACTGTTGGCTCAGTGGTAGAGCGTCGGCCTGGCGTGCAGAAGTCCCAGGTTCGATTCCCAGCCAGGGCACACAGGAGAAGCGCCCATCTGCTTCTCCACCCCTCCTCCTCTCCTTCCTCTCTGTCTCTCTCTTCCCCTCCCGCAGCAAGGCTCATTGGAGCAAAGATGGCCCGGGCACTGGGGATGGCTCCTTGGCCTCTGCCCCAGGCGCTAGAGTGGCTCTGGTCACAACAGAGCAACACGGCCCGGAGGGGCAGAGCATCGCACCCTGGTGGGGAGAGCATCGCCCCCTGGTGAGCATGCCGGGTGGATCCCGGTCGGGCGCATGTGGGAGTCTATCTGACTGTCTTTCCCCATTTCCAGCTTCAGAAAAATACAAAAAAAAAAAAAAAAAAAGAATTACATGCATGTTGCTATATGTATCAGTAACATGAGCATACTGCATCCATGACTTGGGGCATATTAATCGCTTAGGGCCAAGCTAAATTATGTACCTATGTTTACGACATGGATCAATTTAGCCTGGCCCGTGAAGGTGCAGTCAGATAGAGCATCAACCTGAAATGCTAAGGTCATGGGTTCGAAACCCTGAGTTTACCCAGTCAGGGCACATACGACAAATAATGAACAACTAAAGTGAAGCAACTATGAGTTGATATTTCTCGCTTCCCCCTCCGTGTCCTGCCCTCTGTAAAATCAATAAATAAAATCTTTAAAAAAAAATGTGGATCAATTCAAGGGTCAGTGTCCGGTAAAGAGTGGAGCCATCTATATATATGATACTTAACTGATGGCTCCTGACCAGATCTTAAACTTCAGAGAGAAACCATGTTTCTAGCCCTTTAGTGGGAACTGGGGGGTGGGGGGAGAAATCCATCCAGCAGGCAAACATCTGGAGCACCCCTTGAAAAGTCAGACTCCTCACCTGGTGGCACTCCTCCCCTCCCCCGAGTAAGCCAGGGAAATGAGTTGGGTATTCAAAGGAGTCAGGCAAGCATAATATTGTATATACACCCAACATCCATCTCCTGGGTGAAACATCATTGTTCCCATGTAACAAAAAGTAAATATTTGCCGTGAGCAGGAGAGGAAGGGACTGATCAGCATGCAGGCCATCAATCACCGTGAGCCATGCTCCCATTTTAATAAATTGTGCAAGGGAGGGCAGGCAAGGATGGCAAAGACCGGCCAGGAGATAAGAGTGTGTCAGAGGAGCCAGATCTCTCCAAGTGGAAGAAGAGAAGCCGGAGTCGTTCATGCATGCAAGCTGTGAAGTTCCTAAAGATGGCTCTATGAGGCTGAGGCAGGAAGACAGAGTGGCCAGGAGCACAGACACTGCAGCTGGACCAGCTGCTCCTCCACTAGCCAGTGACAGGTGCTGCGGCAAGACGACCTCCGCTACATCTGTAAAGTGGGGACAACAGAGGGCTGCTGGAAGGATTAAAGGAGTCAAAACAGGCAAAGCAGGAGCACAGGAAGTGCTCACTCGACACCTGTAAGGGTGTCAGAAGACAGCAGTCTCTCTTGGTTGCAAGAAGGGGCTCAGGAGTGGTACCCAATCTGTTAGCTGTGGTGCACTCAGCTGTCCAGGAATTCTACCAGCTGACTTAGAACGAATGGAATCGTCTAAGGTTACACAGCCAGTAAGAGGCAGAGCTAGGATCTGAGCCTACATGGTCTGGCTCCAGAGTCCACAGCCTCTCTCCGAACAGAAGATCACTCACATGCCCTTTTCTTTTCCTCTTTTTATCCCTGCTATTCGACTTTCCCTCTTCCAGGTACAGGGGGTGACTAATTCTCCATGGGAAAATTAAAGTGCCCAAGTGAAGATAAAAGCCCCATGCAAGGCTCAGAAAGCATCTATTGTAATCCCAAGTAGACTGGTAGGAGGAACTAGGAATGACTGTGCTTGGAACATCTGGGCAGTGGATAAATCTGTGTGTGCTGAGGAGAGGTATAATGCAGAAGGAAGAACACTATTCGCCAGGGCTCAAGACAGAGACCTAAATTCAACTGAGCAAGAGGTTAGGAGGTGTCATTGTGACCATGATCCCATGGTCGCTGGTTTGAGCCTATAGGTTGCTAGTGTAAAGCCCAAGGTCACTGAATTGAGCCCAAAGGTCGCTGGCTTGAGCAAGGGGTCACTGGCTCAGCTTGAGCCCCTCCCATCAAGGCGCATATGAGAAGCAGTCACTAAACAACTAAAGTGATGCAACCACAAGTTGATACTTCTCATCTCTCCTTCCTGACTCTCTCTCTCTTTCTCTGAAAAAAAAGGGGAAAAAAACCCATTATAAATGGCAGCATATGATAATCATTATAAAAAGGCAAGGAGTGAAGCATGCTAACTTAAAGATAGTTATAAAGAGGAGTATTTGAAGACCAGGTCACCTTGATACAAAGCGAAAACACCCGAAATAGACATATGGGAGAAGAAACACATTTAATACTGTGGAACACACTAACTACCATTAATAAACAGGATATGATGGTCAATAGAGTGTATGCCACTGAGTGAATTTAACTGAACCCATTGATGACTTACCATGTACAGGACAGGTAAGTTTCAGTGGAAGGAATATAACGTGTGACGCTGTCAAAAGAGCAAGGGGAGATGAAGGCTGTCTTAGTGGTACTGTGAAGGGGGCACATTCACGGGGCGAAAGAGAGCAGCGTAACAGAAAAGAGTTGGTGGGAAGGCTGCCCCGTCCCCACACACAGTGCCTACTTCCGAGTCCAAGGGTAGTGGGTCAATATCATATCCCAAACATACTGGATCAGCAGATACTTGACTTCACAAGACCATCCATCTAAGTGCTCTCTGGACATCTGCCCTTAGATATCCCACAAGAACCTCAGTCAATGTGTCAAAAGTGAATTCTACTTTCAACCAAATCTCCACCCCCGCCCCCCCCCCCACACACACACATTTCCAGGTCCCCTTCTATAAGCAGCAGCACCAGTCATCCAGTAGCCCTGGAAGCTGTCGTCCACTGTTCCTTCTGCCTCTCATGCCCTGAACTCCATAAACTGAAAGTCCTGTCTACTTAGGCTTAATCCTTTTCTTTCCACCTTAGCCCAGACCATCCTAGCTCAGAATTTGCCAGGGACTCCCAGGCTCCCATCAATTCTCCACACAGAAGCCAAAATAATATGTACTTCTACAACACAAATTTTATCTACCCTCTTTACTCCTGTTCAGAGCCCTTTGCAGGGCTCTCTTGTGTTCAGGATCAATGGACCAAGCCAGTGGTGCACAAGGCTCTTCACACATCTTTTCTTGCACCTTCTGCCTCATCTCCAAGTTCCTGTCTCCCTACCACCCACCTTATTTCTCAGCCAAAGTGGGCATTTTTCCAATCCCTAAGTGCACCAAACTCTCTTACACTTCAGGGCCTTTGTATATGCTGTGCCCCCTGCCTAGAAATCTCCTGCCTATAATGCAGATAACTTCTCTGAAGAAAATCTTTCTCTGACCTCAGAAACCAGGTTAGACTTCCTGAATAAGCGCTCCCATAATACCGCTCTTGACTGCCAATGCATGTTTAATTGCCTGTTTTCCCCAATAGGCTGTAAAGCGGGTGCTTTGTTTATTGTTGTATCTTTAATGCATTTTTTTTAAATTAAGTAGATACTAAAGGAATAATTGTTGAATGGATGAATGACTGAACAAATAAAAACTGCTTGATGCCAAAGGATAAGGAGAAAAAGACCACCCACTCACCAACCTACTAAATATTAGATGATATGAATGCTGACATTCTCTTGTCCTTCCCAAACAGTTGGTCTGTCTGCCTCATCTGGCTTCTCATTAATGGGTCTCCCATCATTTCACTAATTTCTTATCACCTCCACTTTCCAAATTAGAGACTAAGTAATCAAACCCGATGCTTTCTGGGGCAGGCTCATCCTTCAGAAAATTACTCCAATCTAATCCAACTCTGAGTCCTCACCGTCATCCTCCGTCCCTTGATTATTAGGGATGTTCCCGGATAAATTGGACTACATTAATGAATTGACATCTTTTCTTTTATTCTCAGGTAATTAAACTTCCAAGCCTGAGCGCACACGCTTTATCAGAAAAGCAGCATCTCGGGAGGACTTTTCTTGAGCTAAATGGAACAGCAAAACATTTTCAACTCAAAACTACCCTGCAACTTGATCTTGGTTTCAGAGTTTGCGGAGCACTTCGATGTCAGACCAGCTCATCATATCTTAGCCAC